>NC_043965.1:33898420-34265920 GCF_902148855.1 Sphaeramia orbicularis
CACTGCGATCAAAAAAGTAGTTCTTAGACTTTTGGTAAGCTTTTTACTCTTCCTATCATTTCTCCACGGTTGCATACGCTAGTATTGTTTCTAATAGTTTTTATTTTTTAAATGAATAATTCTTATTTAAACAGGAGCTATGTGTTGGTTGTCTTTGGGCAACGTGGGCATAAGATTTAGTGTGTGAACAGGTCCAGTATCCTTTTTCACCTGTTAGTTGAGCTCGTGCAGGTACGTTGTGTGGAACAGTGACATCTTTCAAACGTGAGTAACATGTTTGTTTAACAAAAGAGTTTATTTTAATATTAACTCTCACGAATATATTTTTTTTGATCGAGTTTTTTTTTTTTTTTTTTTTTTTTTTTGAAATTGAGACATTACTTTTAGCTTGCATTCGCTGGCGTCGACTAACATACAGTAATTAGCTAAGCATCGCTAGTTAGCTGATTCCATGTTGTAATATATTTATTCGGAAATAGGCGATTTAATTGACGTTTTTATGTAACTGTTGAACTTCTGTTGATAATTTAATGGTTATGAACGTTAATTTAGTGTGTTAAACATGAAAGACTTTGCAGTTTAACAAGTGCAAATTCTGTCTCCATTTTTCAAGTATTAAAGTTGTTCCTTAAATTTTTTTTTTTTTTTTTTTTTTTTTTTTTAAATCTTTTTGCATTGTTTGTTAGTTTTCATTAGATCTCTGCAGTTGACTCACTTGAGTTTGTGGAAATGACCGGCCGGGGAAGAGCAAGGTAAATAGGAAGGGCCCGTCATCCAGACACTGCGCCCCCTGGAGCAGTAAGTACAATGGAGGAAGTATTCACAGCCTTCACCCAAGTACAAATATGTCACAGTGGGATTATATTCCACAACATGTGAAAGCACTGAAAATGTTTATGGAGTAGCTTTTTTTTAGGTATTATC
Organism: Sphaeramia orbicularis; assembly: GCF_902148855.1. Classification (NCBI taxonomy): domain Eukaryota; kingdom Metazoa; phylum Chordata; class Actinopteri; order Kurtiformes; family Apogonidae; genus Sphaeramia; species Sphaeramia orbicularis. The sequence goes on from NC_043965.1 coordinate 33,899,345, forward strand.
AATGAAATCAGGGATGCTCCGATACTGATACGAGTATCAGGCATCGGCTCCGATACTCAGTGTGTGTACTCGTACTTTTACTTGTAAAGATATCCGATACAACTGCACCAGTACCGCTTACGGCAGTGTGACATTCACAGTTCAGTGCAGCAGGTACACGGCGGTGGAATAATGTGTGGGGAGTGTGAAGAGTGTGGAGATTTAACCAAATAAATGATGGTGATAAAAGTAACGCTGACTGTAAGTAATGTTAAAGACACAGAGGGATACGGACGGAGCGTTCTGTCCGTCCTCTGCGTACATTCCATCCATTTTCCAGGTGCTGGCGGATGCGTACCCAGACAGTCAGACATTGGGAGTACGGAGCGCTGCAGACCACTGCCAGCAGAAGTGAAAATGGAACTTATGGCTCATTTCTCTTTTCTCTTCCTGCTGAAGCTAAGCTTTTAAACCTTACCAGTGAAAACGCTGCAATATTAGTATCACATTAGTGTTGCCTCTGTCATCTCCATGTTTATTATTACTGACTTTCTTCTTCTTCTTCTCAAAAAAACTTTACTCTTCGTGGTATTTGTCCAGTATGGTTAATTCAGTGCAGCACCCCCTGGTGGATTAATTGAGAAACGCTCATTCCAACACATTAAATGTCAGTAGCAGCACTTTTTTTCCAGTCAGACTAATGACAACGACAATAAAGCACATTTACAAAAGGAACCAACAACTGGAACGGGATTATTAAGTACTCGTGTCGGTACTCGGTATCGGCAAGTACTCAAATGTAAGTACTCGTACTCGTACTCATACTCGGTCTGGAAAAAAGTGGTATTGGTGCATCCCTAAATGAAACTCACTTAAATTATGTTGCATGTAATATGTTATTGTTTATGTGTCGGATTTTATTGCTGTAGATTGCTGTAGATGTTAAGGATGTAATTTATTTGACCCATTTTATGAATGATGGAGTAGTAAAATCTTAAGATATTCATCAACCTGTGTTAGATAATGGATTGAATTATTACTTAGTGTGTAACAGGGGTGTACAACTGGGGTGCTTGCGCTGTTAGGCTGGGGGTTGGCTGTGTGGCAACCTACCGACGGGCAGTGATATCAGTGGGTACTCTGCAGAAGTGAAAGTGAAACTTATTGCTCATTTACCATTTCCCTACCTCCTGAAGCTTCACAAACTTTCAGGGCGCAGGATGTTTGTCCTGGCCTATTATGTATATGTATTATAAGCCTAATGCAACGGTTAGGATTTTTTTGTATGAAATGTTTGGTATAATGAGTCTACCCTTACAATCATAATTAACACATTTGGAGAGAGGAGGGGGTTGAAAAAGAAAACTGAAGTAAACTGAAAAGATTTTAATAGGTTTCAGACAAATACTGGGGGGTTGAATTATTAAGAGGACAGAAATACCATACAAATGAAATGAATAAAATTACATAAAAATGTTACCTTTGGCAGATAGAAAAGCAAAAATTGCTAATGGGTGACTTCAGTATTTATTCAGCATATTTTTAGGATACAGTGAGATGGGGTGTGTGATATGATGATATTAGATCGTGAAGAATTAGAATGTATCAACAATCTGACAAAGCAGAGATCGTGGAATCGGGGGGTTATACGGGGGTGCGTTCAGTGCCGGATGTACCCCACAATGAGTGTGCACAGTGAAAGTGAAACTTAAAATGGCAAGTCTATCATAAATAATGTACTGCATGTATGTGGATGAAAGTGATGTTGTTTTACATTGCATTTGTATATATAAGTTATTTATTACAAAAAATGTTTGCTGTAACTGTGTAACAGCACAACAGGAAAGAGAAAAACTAAGGATCAGGCTCTCATTGGTTGGCGTTCTGTGATGCTGTGCTCTGATTGGCTGGTGTTTTGTGATGCTGTGCTTGCATTAGCTGATGTTCTGTGTTTCTGAGCTCTCATTAGCTGGCGTTCTGTGACGCTGCGCTCTGATTGGTTGACATTATGTGACGCGTCGCTCTGAGTGGCTGACGTTCTGTGACACTATGTTCTCATTGGCTGACATTCTGTAACGCTTAGCTCTCATTGGCTGACATTCTGTGACGCTGCGCTCTGATTGGCTGACGTTCCGTGACACTGCGTTCTCATTGGCTGATGTTCTGTGACGCTGCGCTCTCATTGGCTGGCGTTTCATGACGCTGCGTTCTCATTGGCCAGCGATCTGTGACAGTGCGTTCTCATTGGCTGACGTTCTGTGACGCCCCTCTCTTATTGGCTGACGTTCTGTGATGCTCCTCTCTCATTGGCTGACGTTCTGTGACGCTGCGCTCTCATTGGCTGGCGTTCGGTAATGCTGCGCTCTCTTTGGGTAGTGTTCTGTAATGCTGTGCTCTCATTGGCTGATGTTCCATGACGCTCTGCTCTGATTGGCTGGTGTTCCGTGATGCTGCGCTCTCATTGGCTGACGTTCTGTGACGCTGCACTCTCATTGGCTGACGTTCTGTGACACTATGTTCTCATTGGCTGACATTCTGTAACGCTTAGCTCTCATTGGCTGACATTCTGTGACGCTGCGCTCTGATTGGCTGACGTTCCGTGACACTGCGTTCTCATTGGCTGATGTTCTGTGACGCTGCGCTCTCATTGGCTGGCGTTTCATGACGCTGCGTTCTCATTGGCCGGCAATCTGTGACAGTGCGTTCTCATTGGCTGACGTTCTGTGACACTCCTCTCTTATTGGCTAACGTTCTGTGATGCTCCTCTCTCATTGGCTGACGTTCTGTGACGCTGCGCTCTCATTGGCTGGCGTTCGGTAATGCTGCGCTCTCTTTGGGTAGTGTTCTGTAATGCTGTGCTCTCATTGGCTGATGTTCCATGACGCTCTGCTCTGATTGGCTGGTGTTCCGTGATGCTGCGCTCTCATTGGCTGACGTTCTGTGACGCTCCTCTCTCATTGACTGACATTCTGTGATGCTCCTCTCTCATTGGCTGACGTTCTGTGACGCTGTGCTCTCATTGGCTGGCGTTTGGTAATGCTGCGCTCTCATTGGCTGGCGTTCCGTGAAGCTCCGCTCTTATTGGCTGACGTTCTGTGACGCTTAGCTCTTATTGGCTGATGTTCTGTGATGCTGCGCTCTCATTGGCTGGCGTTCTGTGACACTGCCCTCTGATTGGTTGATGTTCTGTGACGCTGCGCTCTCATTGGCTGGCATTCCGTGACGCTGCACTCTTATTGGCTGATGTTCTGTGATGCTGCGCTGTCATTGGCTGGCGTTCTGTGACGCTGTGCTCTCACTGGCTGGCGTTCTGTGACGCTGCGCTCTTATTGGCTGATGTTCTGTGACGCTGCGCTCTCATTGGCTGGCGTTCTGTGACGCTGCGCTCTCATTGGCTGGTGTTCCGTGACACTGCGCTCTCATTGGCTGATGTTCTGTGACGCTGCGCGCTCATTGGCTGGCGTGCTGTGACACTATGCTCTGATTGGTTGATGTAATGTGACGCTGCGCTGTCATTGGCTGGTGTTCTGTGATGCTGCGCTCTCATTGGCTGGCGTTCTGTGACGCTGTGCTCTCATTGGCTGGTGTTCTGTGGCTCTGCGCTCTCATTGGCTGGTGTTCTGTGACGCTGCGCTCTGATTGGTTGGTGTTCTGTGACGCTGCGCTCTCATTGGCTGGCGTTCTGTGACGCTTCGTTGTCATTGGCTGGCGTTCTGTGACGTTGTGGTCTGACTCAAAATTGTACTTTGGTATCTCTAAATTACTCTGAATCAATCAATTAATACTGAATCGAACTGATATTGAATCGAATCGTATCGCGATTAATCGATTCAGAACCTTATGAATCGTAATCGAATCGATCATGGAAATTGGCCATGATACCCAGCCCTAATACCTAAGTACAGTTTTGAGTTGTAACCTGATTGAGTACCGCAGTCATGCAACACATCAATACTGGTATCAATATTGATATTAGAAAGGAAATAAATACATTTCAGAAGTAAATAGCAGGATGTGCTCTTAAATAATGAACAGCACAGAAACATTGCCATGAAACATTGGGGGGGGGGGCTCCGTTATTGTTGGTCGGAGCAGAGCGGGGCTTGGGTGCATGCGCTCCATGAATGTCGGTCGGGGGGGAGGGGGGGGTAGTATGGATCCAAGTTATTATTCCAAGAACGACCGGCTTCCGTGACTGGCCGGGCGGCCAGTTCCTTCACACTGTGGGTTCAAGTTTGAGCCGGGAGGAGTATTCCCCACCCTTCCTCCGTGTCTTTTCCACGCCAGAGCCGTCGCGAGCAACACCCCGTCTTCCCCAGGGGTTCTACAAGATGGAGCCGTGCGCGGTTCCGCGTACTCCCGGTCCTGCTTTGAAAGATCGATCTCATCCACTATTAATCGATTACGCAAAATTAAAATGAGATCAATCTAACATCGATTAAATCGATTTTTTTAACCCAGCCCTAATCAGATTACAACTACTCTCCTGTCAATTCATTAGTGAACACTGGTTTATTACCCTTGGCCCTCGACACAGGGTATTGTCATCATTTCCTTGTCCGTCCGTACGTGCAGAAACTTTGCCATGGACTGAAGGCCAGGGGTTTTCAAGTGCGGGCATGTTATGTTAAAGATTGAAATGATTCACTGTTTCAGAAACAAGCTGTTAAAACAGATATGTAAGGTTATGTTAATAGCTGACTTTCAGATTGATAGTGACATTTCATTTACACTTAAAATAAAAATCTTCTCCTGCCAAAATAATGACTTTTTAGGTTGACCATCTGGCCTGGCTACGCCACAGCCATCTTGCAAATACGAATCATCCGTCTTGCTGTCGATCGACGTGAGCCACAAGGTGGTGCGCAGTGAGACAGTCCTCGACTTCATGTACAGCCTCAGACAGCATTGGGGAAGTCAGCGTTTTCATGAGATCTGTGCCAAAGAGCTTGTTGGCCTGATAGTCCTTACTAAGTAAGATTCACATGTTAAAAACTATGCAATAACTTATCCATGTTTTATCTGTTGTTGATGTGATGGATGTCTTGGGCTTTTACTCGTCTTTCACATTTTTAGGTACAACAACAAGACTTACAGGATTGATGACATTGCATGGGATCACACACCAACCAACACATTTAAGAGAGGAGATACAGAAATTTCCTTCAAGAACTACTACAGATCTGTTGGTTTCACATGTTTGGTACAAGTATTTTATAAGTGGGGGATTAAAGTACACTAGTACACAAACACAATAAATGCTATTTTGACCAAATTAAATTGTGGCACAGTATGATGGAATCTTGAGGGAATATATAGCATCATTAAATATCTAATTAAATGACCCAACGCTTATTTTCCAGCCAGTGTTCAAATACGTGTTTTTGTCCTCAGCAATATGGTCTTGACATCACCAATGGGAAGCAGGTGCTACTGATCAGCCATATTAAGAAAATGAGTCCTGTGGGGGGGCCTCCTCCTGGCCCAGCCTTGCTCGTCCCTGAACTGTGCTACCTTACAGGTCACTGTGTGCACTATTTGGACAATTTAGTTGCCAGTGGTAAATGGAAACCATTAGTCTAAGGTTGTCTTAGAAATAACAGGTCTATGTGTTTGACAGGCCTGACGGACAAAATGAGAGGAGATTACAAAATCATGAAGGACTTGGGCGAATACACCAGACTGAACCCAGAGCAGAGGGAGGGACGCCTCAACAGATTTATTTCCAACATACAAAGGTAGGTCATAGTCATGTGTTACTGGTAAAACCGTGTTTATCTGAGAGCTTGGCCAAGACATTCATATGTAGCTTCAATGATGGCATGATTCCAAAGACAGTGAAGGTGATTAAAACTGACAACATTGGACTGATCAGTTTTAGCACCTACAATACTAATTTCTCTGTTCTTTCTCAAACAGTCAAAAGCAAATTGTTAAATGTGAAATGTAACATTTTAACAATTACAGATTTTGTGCCATCATTGGGGTTTGTATTAAATTCTGAAAATTCTTTCATAGGCACACTGATGCACAGGCGGAGATGGATAATTGGGGACTGGCTTTTGATAAGCAGCTTCTAAGTCTGAAGGCCAGAGTGCTGCCAGCAGAGAAGATTGTACAGGAATCGAGATCGGTACGATGTAATTGCAAATAAATGTTTAATATTGAATGAATTGAAGGCATTTTTTAATATGACCTTAATAAAGAAATTACTTACCGGCGAACCCCTAGTATGAGTACAGCGCCTGGAAAGCTGATTGGAGCAAGGAGATGCAGGAGTTACCTCTGATGCATTCTCCTCCCCTGAACAACTGGATGTTATTTCACACCTGTCAAGCTGCCAACGCAGTCCAATCCCTTTGGCAGTCCATGGACAGAGCTTCAGGTCCGTTCGGCATCAGCTTGAGAAGGCCTGTGATGTGAGTGCACAGTGTGTTGTGCTTATCCAATATATGTGTATTTCAGCCTTACAAAGTAATGTCTGCACAATGATCGATTGTTACGGTTCAAAGTCCATAAACATTTTTTGACACGGTGAGCTCTGAACGGGTGGACGTGTGTAATTGTGTGCTGTCTTTATCAGAATTGAGTACAATGATCATCAGGAGTCTCTCCTCAGAGCCCTGCAGCAAAATGTGGGACCGCAGACACAAATGGTCAGTGGGGAAAGTTTTACAAAACTCTTTGATCATGTTCAGTGCTGTAACTTGTGTAAGTGAAACTTAAAATGAACATTATTTGATTTACAGGTACGTTTCATTTGGATTATTACAAAGTGTGTTAAAAGTTTACGCTGGAATAAAAAATTAATATTGAATATAATAAATTGAATATTGAATAAAAATTGTCTTCTTCATATAGAGTTTAAGGTTTTGGGATGGAGTGAGTGAATGACACTCAATCCTTCCACTACGGTCATATAAGTTAAACAGATTTCTTTATAATATTCTTCTGATTTGATATCTAAAATTGGTTTGTGCACTTAAAAGCCACGTACTAGCAAAGAAGCAAATTTACAACTAATGGACTATATCACAGTCATTGTCAGTTTGACTGCATTTGAGTAACTTCCTCTTAAATCTTTTACCTTTGTGAAACTGTAGCTCAAACAGTTGATGATTGTTGGGATTGACTGCTACCATGACACAACAGCTGGAAGACGGTCCATCGGTGCTTTAGTGGCCAGTCTTAATCAGAGCATGAGCAGGTGAGTGTCTACAGTGGATACAACCAACTGTGTCCTCACGGCTGGGGTGTGTGTGTGTAGTTTCTGTCCTGTTTATATTTATACTTGGTCTGAGAACTGGAAGGTTTTTCCTACAACTTGTTGTGCCTCAGTAAAAGTCAGTGATGTAGAGTTTGGCAGGAAGCAGATTGTTTACATCTTAATAGATGTCTTGTCATAACTAATAGTATTTTTTGTCATGGCCTAGTCTTGAATTGCACCATATGTGAGTTGTGTTAATTTTCCTTGTCAAAGTGGTACTCGCAGTGTGTTGCAGCACAAAGGACAGGAAATCATGGATGGACTGAAGGGGGCTTTGACTGGTAAATTGCTGCATTATACAAATATATGTCTAATTGTCCAACCCCAGCATAACTGTCTCTTCTGTTGTGACTTTCAGGGGCTCTGAAAACATATCTGAAGTTTAACAACTGCCTCCCTTAACGCATCATCGTGTACCGAGATGGAGTGGGAGACAGCCAACTCCACAGTGTTGTGAACTATGAAGTTTCTCAGATAATGGAGTCCATCTAGTCTGTGGAACAGGACTACATGTTAGTTGCTGTCCCACTTGTCCTGCATTAAACCAAAATCAAAACATAAACAGACTGATAGCGCCCCTTCTGTGTGACTGTCATAGGCCTAAGCTGAGTGTGGTGGTGAAGAAGCGCATCAACACCAGATTCTTCTATCGCACAAATGGCAAAGTGTCCAACCCTCCCCCTGGAACAGTTGTGGACACTGATGTCACACGTCCAGAGTGGTATGTTTAGGGCGCTGCTTCTGTATATTTATGACTTATTGAAAACTGTAACTGTTTTCCACCTTACATTATTAGGTATGACTTCTACATTGTGAGCCAAGCAGTCCAAAATGGAAGCGTCAGTCCAACCCATTACAGTGTGGTGTATGACACAAGTGGACTGAAGCCTGATCACATGCAGCGCCTCACCTACAAGATGTGCCACCTGTACTACAACTGGCAGGTAGTTAACCTTTGAGTGATCAACTTTTGATTTCCTCAGAGGAGATTTAGTCCTATATATAGATGTATTATAACTTGGTTGTTGCAATTAGTGTTTTTGGAGTGGATGTGTCTAGTATGTAAGGATACATGCACTAAGTTAAAGGTTCACCAACAGATACTGTAGTTGATACCCCTGAGACTGTTTATATGCACACTAAAACTGATCCTTATCTGAGTTCCAGAGTTATCAGATTATGGAAGTGATCATGTAAACATCATAATGTGACATTCTTTATCAGATAACAGCAGTAGTCTACTTATGAGAAATCCTAATGTGTACCTGTTAATTTGATTTATTTCATGCTTTTACATATGTATGTGTAAAAAGAAAGAAATTGTAGAAAATAAAAATGGTGTAGTCAAATGTGAGTGGAAGACAATAATAGGAAGTCTGAATCTACACTTCCATACATACTCTGAAAGGCATCCAGTAATGGACTGAAATGTCAGAACCAAGGTTTTGTGATTATTGCATTTCTGAACTGAATGTGAATGCTTCAGATCCAGTTCTTACAATAATCTGATTACTCCCATTTATCAGATTTTTATGGTCATGTAAACAAACTCACCATCTTTGTGATAGAACAGAGAAATTCCAGTGTTTGATTTGTGTTGTAGGGGATTATCAGAGTGTCTGCTCCATGTCAGTACACCCACAAACTGGCCTTCCTTGTGAGTCAGAGCATCCACAGAGAGCCCAATGTGCAGGTTGGTGACTTACTCTTCTACCTTTAAGTGACAGGTTGTTGAACCTGACTGTAAGGATTTATAGTTCACATTTACAGTTTTAAGATTACAAATCAGTTTATTGTGTTAGAAGTTGGAGACAGTCAGCTGTGTAAAAACTTGTTTAACCTCCTATGACCCAGTTATGGGTTTTCTGTCCACATTTGTGGACAAGAGTTTCACAACTTTATACAAAAAAAAGAAGAGAAAACTGTCCACCACAAAGGACATTCCACATTACTGTAGAGGTTATTAACATGATGGTCTGCATAAACTGTCTGGAGTAACTGGTTCTGTCAGTCCTTAAACTGTTCTAATACCACTAAGATATCCTTTTTCTTTTATTTCTGGATATATTATCTGCAATATTGCAAAAGTCAACAAGTGGTTATTTTAATTTCCTCCACCAAGGAGGTTATGTTTTTGCCGGCGTCGGTTTGTCTGTCTTTCTGTCCGTGTGCAAGATAACTCAAAGTTATGGACGGATTTGGATGATAATTTCAGGAAATGTTGATACTGGCACAAGGAACAAATGATAACATTTTCATGGTGGTGACCTGGGGGGGGGACTGATCTGCCTTGGCGGAGGTCTGTGCTCTGAGTGCTTTTCTAGTTCTAACAATGTATTTTCAAATAGTCGGTTTTTGCCTTTTGTGTTCTAAATAAAGTATTAGTTTAACTTGGAAAAATATACATTGGTATTTGTTGATTATACAAGTGATCCTTGTGGTTGAGAATTTTGATAGTTTTCTGTTAATAGATGTGAGTTAAAGGCTGAAACTAGTTTGTGTTGAAGCTAAAATATCCAAATATGTTTAAAATGGCTCAGTTAAAAGTTTTTGTGGAAGGCAACATGACTTGAACTTTTCAGTCAATCAGACACAAAGATTACAAAATAGCAAATTTATTTAGTTTTTTTTTTAGAAAAGATTGCACATGCACACCCACACAATAATTTGTAACCATCAATATAGGCTGATAATTCTTATCATAAAGCTAGCACACAATTGCAGACTTTTAAACAATACGGTCTTCAAGACACCATGGGGAAAGCTTGCACTGTTTGATTATAAAGTTAAATGTAGAAAAAAGGCAGTTTGAAAATCAAGTATAAACATTTAAAAACAATTTTACAAATGGACAAAGTACAAAAAGAGCAACAGTCACTCGAAATGAATAGAAGCAATGTCTGAGGACATGGTCCATAAATAGGAAAAGATGTACATCAGTTTAAGTTAACATGGCTGTGCAGCCAAGAATTGTACAGAAAATATTACAGAATGTTTTGCATACATTCTTTTTTGGCAGTTTCAGTTCAACTCAGTTGTGTATAGAAAAAATACGCTGGATTTGTAAATTCATGACAGGATGAAATGGAAAACAGAATGGTGTGAGGAGGAGGTTTTCACGCACAGACGGACATCAGCACAATCCTTTTGGGCAGCTTTGAAAATACATTGGCTTTCAATTCATCATACATTCCATACATTCACTACTCTACATTAAGGTGTAGATAATTATATAGATATACAGTACTTGTATCCTGCACCAACATAACCTGGGACACACTGAACAGGCATCAATGACAGATTGGCTGGAATAAACATATTTCGGATCTAATAGATTTTGGACTAGTAGGACAGAGGGGTAACATAGAGGTAGCTTTGTGTCTGTGTTAACTACTGTAAAAAAGTCTTCTAGTGAAGCCAAAAAGTGTGGCATGTTGGGATTAAAATGCAGTAAAACGGGTGCCTACTGATGCTCTGTCACATTTCATCTGTTTTGAATACCTTCAGTGTTCCCTTTTGTACAGTAGTTGTAATCAGATGTGGATCAGTGTGGCATCAAAAATAATCATTTCAAGGGCTTTTTAAAGTGCCATCATTTTCCCGTTCGCCCCTGCCTTTGTATTCTAGAAGTATTGATTTAATTTACAATTAATATATTTTTTGTGGCTTATTGACGGGAGATTTGGAGGGATACGCTGAAATCCTATGGTAAACACGACAGTCACACAATACCCTGCACATTACAAGTAAGGAATAACATCTGGAAAGTGATGTTTTATGACATATTGATAGAAATGAATAATAGGCATGAAACTGAACGCTGTAATGGACAAAGTACTAACCATTGTGCAATTATAAGGCAAATACATGGAGGTTGGATCTACTAGGCATTTCCATTCTGCTGGACGTCGCAGGCTGACTTAACTGCGGAGACCCTGTAGTAAGTACAGTGTGTGCTTGTTTTTTATGTGCCTGACATGTTTGCTGTGGGATGAGAGGGGGATGTCTCTAGCACACCTATAGAGACAGGACAGAAGAACAGCATGTAGCTGATTAGTCACAGTATACTGCACAGCAAGTCAGCCACGTAGTATTAAAGTACTGCATGCTCCTAGGTCCGTACCGAGCCCATCACATTGCACACGCTCTCAAGGGGTCCAGAGGGAATGTGCTGAAGTACAGCATGCAAACCTCTCATGCCGGTTTACTGCATGAGACTCGCCGCCGTCGATTGGGACGGAGATGGAGACGGCCAGATGCGCAGCGAGACTACACAAGTTTAACGAGTGTTTTTCATTAGTGGTGGACTTCCAGGCCTAACTGAGCCGTCAGTGTGTGACATTCTACGCTCTGTGCACAGAGACATTAGACTCTTGACGCGTGATGTAAAAGTGCAATCAGGAGAAGGACCTGGGCCCCGTCTCTGTCTACAGCAAAACTCCAGCCAGAGACTTGAAGGAAAGATACTCAATACTAAATCAGCTGACACCATGGGGCATCAGGACCATAATATGAAATGTATTATTGAAAATATGTAGTTAACTGTTAACAAAATACAAATATTCTAGTATACAATAGATGTACAAGAATAAAGCATTTGCTAAGCTCACAAATGCCACCTGTCCACTGTATATTTTTTCTGGTGAACTGATATTTTTTCATCACTTTAAAGAGTGGATGACACTCTCCAAATATGTCAAGGAATTATTTTACAGCGCCAAGTCTTTGCAATAGTTTCTTCCCTTTGGAGAGCAGTCCCTTTCTCTTTTTGGAGTACATGTCCAGTGGGGCCCTGATGGGACTGCCGGGCCCCACGGTGGCAGGGCCGGAGCCAGGGATGTGTGGACGCACTGTGGGAGAGGCTGCTCTTCTGGGCGGACCCGATTTTTCCAATGGAACCTAATGGGAGACCCGTAAGGGACAGTTGAGGGAATGAAAAAGTCAGCCGTCGGACACTTCAGTCACTACTCCCCTCCTTCCTTCTCTTAAGTCCTTTCTGTCTCTGCAGAGCCCCCATAGCTCTGAAGTCTACCTCCCTGGATGTTGTCCTGTGCACTCTGGTACAGATACACACTCCCTCCCCCTCTCCCTCCCACTCTGTCAGGTAGAAAACAGTGTTTTATGAAGCTACTACGAATAAGCTACAACAACACAGAATTTAAGCATGTTTCACTCAGCTCACACATGGACTAACTTCCACATCAATGTAAGGTGACGACATTTCCCAACAATGACTATCAGACAGGGCAGTTGCTCTCACATAAACAGATACATTTGCATTTTGGGACATATTTATATCACATTCACTTTCCTTCCCCTTAAATATATGGTATATAGATATTTACTGATACATCTGGGTTACAGAGAAACTACTTTTCACTATTCCATTTCTGTAATCATGAGCTAAAAGGCCTTAAAAATTGCACTTTGGATAGGCAGATGGTTCAAACATTCTTTTGCAGGACAGTATTTGTAACAGCAGATCTTGTGACATCAACTTTGTGCTCATTTTAGTACTTTATTTTGAGTATAATTCATGTAGTTGGTAATTTAGGTCATTGTTTTTCACAAATTTGTTAGCAAGAGCCAGTTTGTTTCCTCATCTTAAGCTTTTTTCTTTTCAATAAAACATTAATTTTTATATAAAAGGGAGGAAGACATTGAAAAGAAACCTCCCAAGTTTGACGAAAGTAAAAATCCTAAACAGCATTAAACAACAAGTTAATATTGTGAAATCCCATAATTTTGTAGATTTTCAGTTTTTTTAATAACACATAACTTGTCACGGTGCATTAAAAGTGTCTAAGTTAAATATCTGTTATTCCAGTGTGTGTGGGATTATGTGCAACTATGGCCTTTTAGCTTCCCATGAGTTACAGGAGGAGACTTATTGCAGGAGACGGACATTGTCATGTACAACACTCAGAGAAACAACTGAAGATACCATACTTCTTGTCTAATGCATTGGCTAGGGTCTCTATCTCCTGTCAGCAAACAACGTTTTGGTGAAACAGAGATTGATACAACTCCCTACAGTCATAGCAGTACTAAAGGAATGTAGAGTACACATGTTGCATACCAGAAACTAAGGGGCACCCATGTCATCTGCATTAGACGAGGGGAGCGTAATCTTGGTATCCTCAGTTGCTCACTTACGTGACGGAAACAGAGCCTTTAAGGTGTGAAATGAACACTCTTCTTCTGTTTTGCCAAGCGGGTGAGAAAAAGAAATAAAAAAAAAAATATGGTGATGGCATTTCAATAGTTTGCACTATGACAATGGCAAATTACAACACAGGAAAGAAATATCTGATGACACCTATAAATATTTAAACAGTTGCATTATTTGTTAAACACAAAAATAACATCACATATTTACATTTAGGAAATAATTACTTCTGAAATTATTCTCTGATGGCAACATAGGCTATGTGACCTTTGCGTGCTACTTTACAAGAAAGCAATTTACAAAAAAAGGTTGTTCAGGAGCAAATACAAAAGTTGTACTACACTAGACTTATCTTTATATAAAATCTTCAAGAATTCATGCATCTGGACTATAGAACATGCTGAGCTACAGACTACATAGTTCATCTTTCAGTACAACAAAACTATTTACTCTATTAGAAATTATTTGAGATCAAACACAGAATATATTCATAAAGCATCTGTTTGAATGCTAAATACGCATGTGCAAAAAAGTGTTAACTGCTGCTGTTTTTCCAAGACATGACAGAATAAGTAAAAAGTCACAGGAGCTCTTCCAGTTTACTCTCATTGAGAATGCTTTATGAATACAGTTTATCCACGTATTATACAATGCACAACTTCCCCCCTTTCACAGCAGTAAACATGAAAAATAAAAGTACCTCTGTCAAGTATTAGTCTTAAGGTTTTTCTTTTTTAGACATCTATTTATTTACAGTGAAATGCTCCAAAGTCAGATAATCCCATTGTACTCAATGAGACACACACACGCACAGACACAAAACTAAAGGAGATAGAGGGAACTGAAAAGAGTAAATGGATGACAGAGGGCTAGTACTGCGAAGGAGCATGTACCCTTTTGGTCTTTATCCGTGCTGGAGTGTCCTGGGGGTATCGAGATGGTGAGTCAGTGAGAAAAACCTCTACATCATCAGGCACTTCTTCTAGAAAGTTGGAAGGAACAAGTCCTTTGTGTCCATTGAGCTCGCCCTGTGGAGTAAACAGTCAGAATATACTCAGACATTTAGATCCGTAAGGAGCTGGAAATACTGACCTACATGTAGTGGAACGTCCCTTAGATACAACTGCAAGGAAGTTTTATTCAGTGTTAAAGTTGTAATTGACTTTTGTCACCAATTTTTCATCCAATCTGTAAAACCCGAGTCATAGCTTAAGTATCATGAATCCATAAGTCTTCCATGATTATGCACCTTCAATAGCAGCAACAACAAACATGTCGACCAAGCAAAAGCAGGTGCATGGAACTTCACGTCGCAACAAATTTCCGAAAATGCCTGAGTGACCTACTGGCTCTGTTTGTAAACAGAGTATTTATGGTGGAGTACAATTTGAAATTCCTCACTGTGAGGGAAGAGATTCAGGTGCATAATCATGGAAAGACTTGCGGATTCGTGATACTTATGACTCGGGTTTTACAGATGTGATGAAAAATCGGTGACAAAACTCAAACACAGCTTGAAAGTAAGGGCGAGGGATAGACTTACTGTTGGCTATTTAAAAAATGTATTTGTCCCCAGGGGCAATTTAAAGGCACATAAGAGTAGCATAACATTTATACAAGCAAGGAAATCTGACAAAATAAAGTAAAAAGAAAATCTAATGTATAAATGTATGTATTATATAATATATAATAGATAACAAAGCTGGGTCATAAATATTTTTTAAAAATTGAACTGTCTATAGAGCAAGGTGTCAAACTCATTTTAGTTCAGGGGCCACATTCAGCCTAATATGATATAAAGTGAGCCGGAGCAGTACAATAATATAAATAATAGGATAAGAACTTATAAATAATGTCAACTCCAAAGTTTTTTTCTCTGTTTTTGAGTGAAAAAAGTCAAATTCCGTAATGAAAATGATTACATCTACGAACCGTATTTGAACACATGAACGAATATGAACCTGAAAAATTCTTAAGAAAAATCAGTGCAATTTGAACAATATTACACCTTAGTTTATTATTTATACATATGCATCACAACTTACAGATCACAGTGGATCTACAAATACACAAAACATTTAGTAAGAGGCAGAATATTGGTACAATTCCACGTTTCTCTAAAGACATTTCAGGTTATTCACATTTTTTGCACAAGGCTAGTCTGTAAATGTACACATTTTTGTGTAATTTTACTTTTTTTTTTTTTTTTACACAACAACAAAGAGAAAAATTTGTAGCTTTCATTATTTATAGGTTATTATGATAGTATTTTACTAGTCTGATCCACTTTAGACTTAAATGACCTAAAATGATTTGAACATCTTTGAGCGTTAATATCGTCGGTGTTATTTCTGCATTTCACAAATTCATCCCAGGGGCCAGATTGGACCCTTTGGCGGGCCGGTTTTGGCCCCTGGGCCGCATGTTTGACACCCCTGCTATAGAGGATGTAAACATGTGACTATTCAAAATGCTATAATTATGAGCATCAGTATTTTTTTTTTTAAATCTGGTAAATACATGTAGCTACTTCGGCTCTAATCAAGGACTGTTCTAATTAACAGATGGAGGGACCTGGCGTCACTCATTGAATTCTGAATATCAGGTATATACATGAAAAAAATTGAATTGCATGTCGATATCTAGACATAACTTACATGTGAGTGACAGCTTTGTTTGAAAAAATATTTGTATAATTAATAGTTCACCTTTTAATTTTATGCATACAGGCAACTAATATTTCATGTCCAAGTCATCAAATTACTGCAGAAAATGAAAATGCCTGAAAAAAACAGCTACATTTTTTTTTAACCCTCTGCAGGTAATCACCGCTTTAAGAAATAAGTGTGTAATTACTTACATAGTAAAAGCCATCTTCATCTATTTCACCAAAAACTGTGATGACGTCACCGGCACTGAAAGTCAGTTCAGCCTGTTGGAAAAAGAACGAGCTTTGAGACGCATTTAACCAGTTGTAAGTTTGATGCTAATACCAGGTGAAGAATTAAAAAAAAAAAACAAAAAAAAAAAAACATAAACTCTACAGGGGTTTAAAGACTTTAAAATAATTTGCTTCCTTCTCCAAATCAATGTGATGCATCTCAAACACGAGTGTCAATTCAGTCTCGGCAGACGGACTGTTGCAACTGTAAATGCATCAGATGGTGGAACTTTGAAGACAGGAGTGAACACACTGGGCACATGTCTCCTTTGGGAGTCTTGAGAACACACAAACCAAACAGAGCTTATGTATGTAGGAGACAAGTCGACACAAAGACCAAACCGAGGAGGAGGGGAGATGCTGGCTCAGGCAGTGCATGAGAGGCGGTAGTCATGACCACCGTGGACGGAGGGCCGCGGCCCGTCATCCGAAGCCCACCTCCTCCTTTGCACTTCAACATGGGGAGGAAACACACACAGAGCAGACAGTAGCATACCCTCCTGACCCTCACTCACCTCCTCATTCAGTCTGCTGCCCTCATACTGTGTCGGTGGCAGTGCCAATAGAAAGGTGAGAGTAAGTGAAACCAAAGGGGGAAGGGCCAAAATACAGCAGGGGAAAGTACTTTCAAACCTTGAGCATATACAGAGCTAACTGTGACTTCTTATTTCACCTCACCTGTGCACAATGGTCTCAAATTTAACTATAAACTGAACAAACAAAACATCTTTGCCTCAGTGTTATAACAGGGTTTCTAACAAGTCTAGAACATATCGTGTAAATATGTTTGGTCTAAAGAATGCACTGATTTAGTGCTTGGCTGCTGGTGACAAAAGAAAAAAAAAAAATGCAAGAAAATGTTTGCTTTGGGTATAAAGGCCTCTCCAACTATAGCTCTTGAAATTTTAGTGGATGAATATTTTTTTTACATATAACATTCATTTTTCCATTCACTTAATACCTCTAGTATAGTATAAGACTAACAGTAGTTTATGTATACACACTGTAGCCCTAAGTAACCCTATAACACCAAATGTATCATATTTAACACATGAGTTTTGAAGCTCTCTACATGATCATTATGACAGTTTTTTTCTTGAAAAAACCTGATGTATACAAATAGATACAATAGCTAGATAATCCACCAAGAGGGAGGAATTTGTTCGCCAGAGGCCTTTCCAGTGACACTACAAGACATTAGTGGGGAAGGAGGCAGAACTTCACCAGTTCTGAAAAGGAATTACCAATTTGTTAGACAGGATTGTGTTATATTATGTTTTTGCTTGTTCAAAAATAATATTTGAGCATTGAGACCTATGTATCAAATATGATACAAAATGGAAACTCGTACATGGAAATTGATATTTGAAAGAAAAAAAAAAAAAATTGGGGGTTGTTCAGAAGGACCAATAAAGGCTCCAGTTTCAAAGAACTGGAATTTTCTGTCAATGATTTAATGTTTCAGGCTTTACAGGGTTAAGACAAAATGTTATTTAATGACTGACGCACATAAATAAAACTGGCATTTCTGCCTTGTAGGCTTTGTGAACAAAAACGGCACCAAGCAGATTTGGCAGGTGTCACTTGGATACGCAAAGCCTATTACTGAAATAGATACCAAACAAGGTCATGATCATTAAAGAAGCAGCAGTAGCAAGGTCAACAAAAAATGTTGTAGAAATAGTAATGGAAAATGACATCCAGCTGTTTTTATACAAGTGAACTGCAGTTAACTGAAATAATTGCAAGGTGATTAGGCAATAACTATGATATACCCAGGCCCAATGTGACAAGATATGAAAAGAGTTGCGTTAAAATTTATCTTAAAAGTGAAACCTGCAGAAACCCTGTATAACGTCTTTGCATTTGGTACATGATGGTGATAATCGACAAAGTGAATATCTGGAGTTGGAGGGGGACAGTACCTCTACATCAACATTTGGGGAGCTCTCTCTGGGGTCGTAGTCGTACAGCGCCACCATTCGCCGTGTTGACATCGGGTGTTGACGCCCACTTCTCCTGTTCCTCTCTGGGGAGTAGATGAAAACAGAGAAAACGGCAGCAACGGTTAGTGGGGATGTTGAACAAAGTGTCTTAAAATCTTGCGAACTACTCCCGAGAGGAAATGAGTTCACAGAGTACGTTTATAATTCAGAATGCTTCATGACAGCGAATATGAGGCAAATGAGCTAAAGACAGAGCAGTAATGACTAAGGATGGTGAGGAGTGAGAAAAAGCAGTGAGGATGAAGCAGAGAACACATAGCATCTCACTGGACACAGACCTCTCTTGGACTTTCTGGACCTGCGATTTATTGAGCGGCCATCTTTGAAACGGTCGCAGTTCACTTCACAGGAAAGCAGAAAAACACAATTAAGTGGGAAAAGTAAGGGAAAGCAGAAAAGGAAAGCAGCATCAGTAAAAAGGTCATTCATTAGAGCATTCCATAGGAGGGTAAGTGGGCACAATCAGAAAAGAAGGTTAAAGGGCACCACTGCTGGTCATGCTTACGACATTAATTGTGCTTTGTGTATTACTTATAAGCAAGAGTCCAAACCCCTTGTTTAGACTTCCCCCCAAAGCCACACCTCCATTGCACCATAACACACAATGCTTGTTCCCGAGTGCTGCTTAGCATCGGGGGGGGGGGGTTGGTTTAAAGTGAAGCTTGAAAATTGCAGTTGACAATCATTTCGATGGGTTGGTTAAAATGATTGGATGGTGTTTTTTCAGTCCTGTCCGGTCCACAGGTACTAACATTTTTAATTTTTGTGTTGGAGCATTTAATTAATTCATTGCAATCGGGGTGTGAAGGGGATTTTAAGCAAAATAGTAAAAAAAAAAGCGCTAGGAAAACATCTCCTACCCCACCTTTAATATTACGCGAATTATGCGCAGGAGCAGCACCTATGGGCAGCAGCCATTGCCGGTCTGAAGTGACGTACCATCGTTAATTCCGGGTGATTAAACAAGCAGCAGTCGGAGAGCGAGATTGAGTGGAAATTACGTGTTTGCGCTTAGGTTAAGATTTCCTAGGGACCTGACTTAGCACTAGCCGATAACATATCATCTTAGCCTGGTGTCTGCTGCACGGGGTCAGTGACCAGTCCATCGCAGCCCCGCCAATCAGACAAATCAACAACTCTGCGTCACTACTGGTGTTGGAACAGCCCATGAAGGAGGCGACGTGTCACTGATCATGTCTGACTGACGGAGCAGGGGCTTAGTTACTTGCACGTACTTGACAACGGGCTATGAAGAAATTTACCAGATAGAACCGCTAGTATTATATCCATCTAGATCACAGGTGTCAAACATGTGGCCTGGGGGCCAAATCCGGCCCGCCAAAGATTCTAGTCCGGCCCCTGGGATGAAGTTGTCAAATGCAAAAATTACACTGAAGATATTAACACTCCTTTTATTTCAGGTTACACCTTTAGACCAATATGATCTAAAGTGGGTCAGACCAGTAAAATACTATGATAATAACATAACAACTTCAACTCAACTTCAAATTTCTCTCTTTGTAAATGTAAATATTTTCATGTATTTACACTAAAACAAAGTATAATTTCACAAAAAAATGTGAATAACCTGCACAAATAGGAACAACCTGAAACGTTTTAAGACAAGTAAGTAAAATTTTAACAATATTTTACCTGATATTAAATGTTTTTGTGTGTTTGTAGATCCACTGTGATCTGTACATTATAATGAACATGTGGAAATGATAAAGTGAGGCAGAATATTGTTAAAATTAAACGTATTTTTTCAGTTTGTTCATGTTATTCACATTGTCTGAGAGGATAGTTGGGAGATGTAAACATTTTCATTGTTTAATTTGACTTTTTTCACTGTAAAACAGAGAGAAAATTTTGGAGTAGACAGTATTTATATATAATAATGTTATTATTGTACTGGTTCGGCCCACTGCAGATCGAATTTAGCTGAATGTGGCCCCTGAACTAAAATGAGTTTGACACCCCTGATCTAGATCATAGGAGTCAAACATGTGGCCTGGGGGCCAAAACCGGCCCGCCAAAGGGTCCAATCCGGCCTGCGGGATGAATTTGTAAAATGCAAAAATTATACTGAAGATATTAACGATCAATGGTGTTAAAATCATTTTAGGTCAGTTCAATCTAAAGTGGATCAGACCAGTAAAATACTATCAGAATAACCTATAAATAATGAAAACTGCAAATGTTCCTCTTTGCTTTAGTGTAAAAAAAAAAGGAAGTAAAATTACACAAAAATGGTTACATTTACAGACTGGCCTTTTGCAAAATGTGGAATTTTAACAATATTCTGTCTGTTACTAAATGTTTTGTGTATTTGTAGATCTACTGTGATCTGTAAGTTGTAATTCACATGTATAAATGATAAATTAAGGCGTAATATTGTTAACATTGCACTTTTTTTCCGTAAGAATTTTCAGGTTCATATTTGTTCATGTTATGCTCAAGTACAGTTTGTAGATGTAAACATTTTCATTACAGAATTTGACTTTTTTTCACTCAAAAACAAAGAGAAAACTTTGGAGTTGACATTATTTATAAGTTCTTATCCTATTATTTGTATTATTTTACTGGTCCGGCCCACTTTAGATCACGTTAGGCTGTATGTGGCCCCTGAACTAACATGAGTTTGACACCCCTGATCTAGATCTTTTGAAATAGCTAGCAATGAAAATTCACTACAGGCACCCTTTAAGATACTACTGCAGATAACTGAAAAAGCTCACCTAACTTCTCCACAGGAGTGTTAAGTGGGAGGAAGCCCTGTTTGAGGAGCTGGTCCATCATCTCATCATCCTCCGTTTGGATCTCAGACACCATGTTACATGGAATCAGGCCCACCCGGTCCCGGATCTCTGCCCTGTAGAAGCCATCTGTGTCTTTATTTCCAAACACCTAAAGGAATAACAAGCGTCAGTGATTAGCAAATTAAACCAAGTATAGAACATGTTTCCATTTTCTGTTCTTTTTCTCCTTTAGAACAGCATCTGTAGGTCTTGTTAGCCACCACCTTGATGATCTGGCCCTCCTTGAAAGGCAGCTCCTCATCAGCAGCATCCGGGTTTGGAGACATTGACAGGGGGTCGTAGTCAAACAAAGCCACAAACACGCGGGTCAGCTCGTCCTGCTCCGACTCCTCATAGTAATCCGGGGAACGCCGCCCCCGCCCGTGCCTGCGCCCGCCATAGCCGTCTGAAACATAGAGGAGGCCTCTGCTGCTACTACCAGCCTTATACAGCCACGCTGGCTGCAGAGGCAATGAGAGCAGAAGATGTCTCTCTGTTAGAGCTGACAGGGGAGAGGGCGATGAGATGCATGTGTGAAAAAAGAGCCAGAGATCCAATGTGTTAAATTATACTTCAAATTTTAATTTTTTGTGATCACGCAATCTAAACCAAAGGATGCTTTACACTACAGGCTCGTAGTACAGCGGGGTTCTTCGTTCACACATCTCTGCTTGCTGGCGTGACAGTCACTAAACATCACAGAACACAGAACGATAAACACAGCACAGACAGGAAACGCATGTCAAGCAGACTTTTGGGTGCAAGGGGAAACTGAATGACTGTGCACACCAGGAGGAAACAAGTAACGCTGCACTAGAGTTCATTGCTGTTTCACTGCCTTATCTCACAGAGGCTGATTATCATGCATGCTTTCCTGAGGTTGGACATGATGAGGACGGGACATCCCTACATCAAATCATGCTTAGGCCACATCTGGAAAACAATGTGCAGTGGAAAAAGGCAGCAGAGGCACGTTCCCAAGGGACATGACACATCAAATGCCCCAGCAGTTTCTGGCAACGCGGATATCAGGGACAGTGAGGGGGGAAGGGATGAACCTGATATCACTTCCCCATGCTTCTCATGGATCACCGTGTTAAATGTTTCAATGGCAATGTTGCAGCTAACTAAGCAACTGAAATATGTTTTTGGAAGATGTAAAATGTGGTTTAGTAGTGTAAACGTTTGACTTTTGATGGTGGCAGCGTTAATGGATGTGCAACCGAGTGACAACCAACAAGGCGAGGAAGCACTGATTGGTCCAGTAATTTGTCTTTCCTTCTCACTGTATCATAAACGGGTCATGCAAAATTAACTGAAAACAGGCTGCTGGCCCAGAAAGGTGGGAGGAGAAGGAAGAGAGGAGGAGGTGGTGGAGGTGGAGAAGCTACAGAAAAAAAGGAGGGTGGGCTCAGTTGCAGTGGGGTAGAAGAGTGGCCTGGATATGGAGGGTGAATAGGAAGAGTGGGTGGGTAGGAGGTTTCTTGGGATTGAAGGCGTAGGAGTACATACAGGGAAGGGATTTTCATTCTCCAGCAACGGGAAAAGTGGCCAGTCTTGTCTTCCCCCGTCAGCTTAAATCAGCTAAGCTAAACTAAACAAAGCAGCTAACTGTCCAGCACAGAACAAAGACCACCATTCACGGATGATATCACTGCATGTGTTTAGTTACGAAGGACTTGTGGCCTTTTCAAGGTGAATTGTCATCTTTGGAGAGAAGCTGCACCACATACCATATTGATCCTCTGAGGACATAGATCGCCATATCCTGCGCCGAGCTACACTGCCATAGTTAACATCCTCCTTGACGGGTGAGAGGTTCCCCTCACTCCCCTCACTGTTACTGTCCATGGTGATCTCTACAGAAGACACCAATCACAACGTTACGGTCAGAGATCCCCTGCACACACACTCTGCTCTACCCCATGGCCCATTCAATCATGCTGAGACAGTAGGATGATGAAGTTGCCCTGAGGTGGGGGGGTGTACAAGGCAACAGGTTTCACTCTGGAGTCACTGGGTGTAAAACAGCAATGCCTGCATTGTTGCGGGGTGGTCAAATTG
This sequence comes from Sphaeramia orbicularis, assembly GCF_902148855.1. Lineage (NCBI taxonomy): Eukaryota > Metazoa > Chordata > Actinopteri > Kurtiformes > Apogonidae > Sphaeramia > Sphaeramia orbicularis. The sequence continues at coordinate 33,922,569 of NC_043965.1, forward strand.
GGTGGTAAACATGTTAACCCACAGTAAAAACAGGCATAAGGAGTTTGTCTGGGATAACCTTCCTGCAAAACTGCATGTGAACATTTGGCGAATCCAGCTCATGAGGATGGACAGCTACAGGGTGTGCAAACACCCCACAGAAAAGGGTCTACATGGTTCTTTAAGCTCTATGGGAGAGATGTACAGCTCGGCTCACATGGGTAAGGGAAACACATGGTATAAATAGCACAAACATCAGTGGCCCTGCAGGTGGAGATGAGGCATCTCCTCATGGGGTGACCTCACTAACCAATGGATGGGATGGGTCGTCGTTGAGGGGGGGTGCCGATGTGAACCGGCCTCCTCCCTGAGGGGTCCAGACGGTCCGAGCTTCCATGTGATGGTGAGTTCCCAATGATCTTTAGGGTAAAAAAAAACAGACAACAGGTCAGAACAACAGATCAGCCAAGCTGAAATAAAATTGTTGAAAAATAAAAATCCCAAAATCCTGTTAAAACAACTGAAAAACCATAAGAGCAAATGATATAGCTTCCATTTGTCCTTAGGGAGGCAAAAATAATAATAAAAGAAATCCATAAAACAACAAAAAAAATTCAATAAATCATCAAAATAAAGCAAAATCAACCCCCAACAGAACAACATGGACTAAGGGTTAGAGGGGAGGGTTAGGGGTTAAGCTAAAGACCATTTGTTTTGTTCGTTTTGTTCTGTGCATGTCAGCTACTTGATGAGAAAAGGAAGAATATGATGGTCCAAAAGGCAGAAATGATGACATTGACTAAAGAATGGAAACAGAGAAGGATTAACAGACTTAAAAAGAAGTGCTGAGAATGATTGAGAACAGATAAAGATGGGGTAAGCTGAGCAAAGCTATTACAAATTTAGCCTGAGGCTTAATATTACAACAATAAAAACATGTAATGTAAAAATGATGACGAACAAGAGTTTTTTGGCAAAACAAGTGAAAAAGACAAGCCAAGAAAAGATGGGCTTGAGGCTAAATGAAGCACCGAAGGCTGAAAATTGTTGATGTGCTCTTATTTTGTATCTGAAGCAATGAGAGGCAGATAAGACTGAAAGAAAGCTTCAAGCGCTGATGAAACATGAAAAAAGATATAACACTGGCAGCTGGCAGAAAGGAAGCAGGGGGCAGGAGGGGGCGGGAGCAGCTCGTCCCCATGCACCACACAGAGAAACAGCTGCTGCTGCTGCTTTCCTTTTAATGGAACCTTTCCCTTCAGAGACATGAGAAGTCAAAACTTGGTTAAATGGCCTTTAGGAAACTAAAAGCTTTACTTTAAAATCCACCTGACATTCTAAATACAAGCAAAGAAATTTACACAAAATAAAACATCAAATCAGACCAACCATGAACATGTGATAACTTGTCATTAAATGAAAAGAAAATGCCAAATAAAAGAGAGGGGGTACTCATAAAGAAAAACAGACAACATTAAGGAAACAGGATGGCTTCAGCTTGCTGATGAAATGTACAGCAGAAAGTCTGAATCACACACCAGTGCCTGGTCCCGGTTGAGCCTGGACAAAGACTGGGCCCTAGCCTCCCTGTGAGGACTGTAATAGACCCTGTCCAGTTCGTTCAGCCTGCCCTCGCTCAGGGCCCCCTCCCTGGAGTAGTTTCGTGGCCCGGCCTCCCGACCAGGCCCAAAGTGTTCCCTGTTCCTAAAGTCACCCGTGTGTACCGACTTGGCTGTAGTCATCGGCACATCAGAGAACTCCTCCTCCACGCTGCATTGGCGTGTCAGAGTTCTTTTGCGGCCCATGGCCAACGCCCGTCTTTCAACCGGACCTTCACAGTGGATGATGCGGACAGGCCCCCGCATTGGGCTCCCATGTGCGTAGTACCCACGGTGCCCCCTGCCTAGAGAGCCTTCTTCCTCACTGCCACAGTCTAAACCACTGTCAGGACTCTTGGTGTTCTGCCGGTTGGGTCGGCCCAAGCTGCAGTCCTCCGTGTTGTAGCAGTAGCGACTGTCGGTGAAACGTGGGGAGGAGCGCTGACGCTGCAGGAGGCGTGAGTTTTTGTTGGGTGTGAGGTGGTTGTGCATGTGGCTGTCCTGGGAATACATCCTCCTCTGAGTGTGTGGTGTTCCTGGTCGCCCACCCTCTTCAAAGCTCAGGCGCTGGCCCATGCTGTCCACACTGTCCGACTCCTCCTCCGCCACCTCTGGGATACTGTGGAGGCGTTTACTGCGGAGCGACTTCTGCTTCACCACCTCCCTCTGGAGGTCCCAGCAGTCTCTTTCCTCAGCTAAGTCCTGACGCTTGTAATATGCCTTCAGTCATGACCAAAAGGCAAAGTTCCACATGTTCACAGTTCAGTTAGTGTCAGTTCAATTCAAAAGGTTCATTTTAGAATTTTTGAGGGGGTTGGAAAGTTTTTCGAAGGTTTTTAGAACAGGCAGGAAACAACACAGTATGTGAATAGAATAAATGGGGAGGGAAGACAAAATAAAGACAGAATTAGTTATTTGTGGCAATGTAGTAAGACATGCAGTCTCATTCCGTGAGGAGGAAATGGCATGCTCTGAACAGGAATCTGTGAAGGCGAAAATATGGTGTGATAACAGAAAAACAAAGCATGTGCACAGAGGTTAAATGTGGACAAGGGAATTTCACATGTGATCAATGAAAAATATCCAACAAAAAATTAAATGACAGACTGAGTTAGTGTCACCGGTGAGGGATAAATGTGAACATTAACTGTGGATGAAATGAAGTAACAGAGAAATAAAAAGCACGAGAAATCAAAAAAGAACAGTGGAGAACCTATGGAGAGGTGAGATGAGAGTAGTTTTTAGCAACAATTCCAAATGTAGCACAACATATACAAAATTTACATGTATGTGCTCACACAAAACAAAGATAAACAAACGTGACAACCCACTGTTACGTAAACCACCATTAATGATATTCATTTTAAGAATTTATGTTATTTAAATGTTAAAAAACAGATGGTACAAAGAGGAGATGCAGCATTGGTGTATAATAGATCAATACACCAATGTGAACACCACATTACTAGACATGTTTAACCAGACAAAAACAGGGATAATCTGATTATGTTTCACTGTTGATAACAGGTCTACTGAAGTATTACTCATGGTGAATACAGAGGACCAATCGGCCACAAATGCTTACTCTCTTATTTTTTGTATTTAGTCATGATGGTAAATTGGCTTTGCATCCACACAACCCACACAGACCAAATGAAGACACAATTATGTGCTGACAATGTTGACATCTACACTGACAATCAAAAAAATTAACATTATAACATGACAGACAGAACCAAAAGTGAATATTTCCATTTAAGTACTCACTTAAATGAGATTCCCATATGCACTTGATATGCCATGACCCTTCGATAAAGTACATCAAATTCTGCAGTTTAATACCATTCTTACACATTGACAAAATTATTTTGAAAAAGATTTAATTTTAAGACTTGTAAAACTCCTTCAGTGCAGTATAAAGCAAGAAAATACAAAGCAACCCAGAAAAAACACTTAAGTTTACAGCGTTCCCCTTTTGCATGCCGTACAATTAAATACACACAGCCATTCCCATGAGCTCAGCCTTGAATGAGTAAAGCATCGCTGCTGGGTAGGGTGGAGGAGCAGGCTGGGGTGGGGAGGCTGATTCAGCTAACCGCGGGAAGGGGAACTCAGCCAGGTAGAGCCACGCTAGGTCTGGAAGTGGAGCTGATGACACACAACGGGAGCAGCTGCAGGTGGCATGGACGCCCCCCCCCCCCTCCCTAAACCCCTGTCTTCCCCATCTTCCTGTGTCCTCCCCTGAGCCTCTACAGACTGGAGGTGTGCACTAGGTACCTTGAGAGTGTTGTGAGAGTTGATGCTTCTCCTGCGGCCTTCCTCCAGTTGCATCTCAGAGTAGAGGTCTTCCTCATCCTCCTCCATTATGTCAGACAGGTCAGAGCCCCGGCTGCTCTCTGTGTGGTACTCCTCACTGTGACTGTAGTGGTGATGATGGTGCTATGCAAAAACAGAGACAGAGAATTTTATCCAAATTGACCAAAAAGTTGACTCTTAACTGAGAGCAGTGGAAAAAATATTCATATCCTCTGCTAAAAAGCACTGATACCACACTGTGCTAAAATGTGTCTATTGTATCTGAGGGTTGTACTGAAATGTTACTTAAATCATGAAAAGTAAAAGTAGTTATTATGCCGTATATGATATTTATATATGATTTTACTATTGCAAGTATTCAACGCTGAGCCCCTTTGAACAACTTTACACACTGCTGAGTAGTTTAATCGACAGCACTGCATTATATTGAATAAGATCATCGTATATTTGTATTGTCACACATATCCAAAAAGTCACACACAGTGAGTAGATGTATTTCTAAGTATGCAATGGAAATACCAAGTACAACATACCTTAAATTTGTACTGAAGTACAGCACCTAAATAAAAACACTTACCATTATAGAAAACTAAATGTAGTTTTTGGGAAATCAAGGGTTTCAGTATTGGTGGAAGAACAATTAAAATAGAAACTATACAATTTTCTATTGCATAAATAGGGAATGCATCGCTGTAATGTCTGCAGTCTTCTTAGAAACAAGTGCAACACACTGATTGGCTGAGCACTGGCTGTTGTATTTTCTATACAGTACCTGTCTGCCCAGCTCTGAGCCTCGAAGGAATTCATCCACCGAGGCTCCTCTCCTCCTTGCATGAGGGGAGTCGTAGCCATCCTCTTCCTCATCAGAGTTAAGTGGATGTAGGGCATTTCCCCGATCACTAAAGATGTTCCTCTTCTCAACCTGATATGAATAATGAATTAAAAACAAATATTTAAGGATATTGTTTTCACCAAAAATGTTTGTAATATTTAAATTGTAAATTTGACCTTAAAGTCTGGGCTTAATATTAAAACTGATAATAATGATTATTTACAAAAGTACCGTAACTGTCATTTTCTGTCATGCTAACACATGTACCTCAGATTTCCAGGATCAGTACTAGATTTATATGATAGGCTGAGGCTGGTCTTGTCTACATACCCGGTTACCCTCAGCGAACACCCGCTGGGCAGCTTCCCTGGCCATGGCCTTGGCGATGGTGTTGGGAATAGGGACTCCCTGAGGCTGTGGCAGGATCCTCTGTGGAGAGGGCGAGCGGCGTGGTTGGAAGTGCGGCGGCTCGAGGTTGGGTCCACGCATGGGAGGCAACGGAGAGGGGGAACGTTCCCAGGGCTGGCTTGGCCGCAGGCCCACCTCATGCTCTTTGGTTTCTGGCTCTCTGGCACTTACTAATGGTTTGGACTTAGGTATGGGGTGACGCTGGAAATGAGACTGGGGATGGGGAGGCGGGTGATGAATGGGCTGAGAGTGCGGCTGTGCGTGGGGCAGTGTGTGGGGCTGGGCTCGAGGCAGAGGCTGAACTTGGGGCTGAGGGTGATTTGGGGGGTACGTTGATGGGTAAGGGGGATGAGTCTGTGAATGTACCGGATGGGTCTGTGGGTGGGGTATAGGGTGGGGTGGTGCAGTGGTTCGATGTGACAGGCGTGGAGAGCCCAACAGATTGTGCGGGATGATGGCCACTGGTGAGTCTTGAGACTCTCCCTGTGTCGATAACGTCCTTACAATGACTTCCCTGGCCTCCAGACAATGAATCCTGTTTAATTCCACGGTCACATAGTCTGCTGTGGGGTACAAGACTTCTGCTATCTGCATCACAAAGAACCAGAGAGTCCTTACCAAAGGGAAAATCAGAGCACTCAGTAACACAACATCAGACAAACAAACAAGCAGATAACGCGTACATTTACAGATACTACATCTACTGGCTACAGCAGAAAAAGAAACTTCTGTTTTAGTTAAAAAAATGACTGAATACAATGACTGTATTATGCTTTTCTGTGACTAGATATGTAATAAAAACACTTTGAAGAAAAAAAAAAGATTGAATGACTTCTTACATATTTACATTGTATGTAATATAGTGAATTAACCATATTTAAAACTTCAGTAGGCAGCATTATTTGGTGTCAGTGGTGTTGTCAGTATAATATAAAGCAAATTACCTGAGTTGAGCTCCTTATATCATACCTCAGGTTTCAGGTTTTTGAGAATGTGGCCTATGATAGATTTTTTTTTTTTTTTTCATTTTATTTTTCTTCAGGGGAGATGATGTGTATTTTCAAATATGGCATTTTTTCCCCTCTAATTTCTTCCCTCTGCAGTTTCACCATCTGCATTTATTTTTGTACTCAGCTATCTGGTTTTCAAAATTACACTGAATGTCACAAAGGTTAATTGATTCATTTTTATACACAATGTAATTAACAGTGGAAAAATGTAAATCATAGTCACAGGCCCAGTCAGCATTACATTGTGCCTCCAGGAGATGGCAACAGAGGACCTCCCACAATTGCTATGAGTGAGGATGGCAAAACCCAAGTCTCAAAAATCACTTGAAAACTGAAACGAAAGCGATCAAATTGCGTAGACATTTTGTCCGCTAGTACCTTTTGTCCTTTTGTGCACACAGCATAGCCAATCACACTGGCCCCATTAGAGGTTCCTGAAGGCGTCAGAGGTGGCGGCTTCCATCTGACCTGCAGGACCCCAGGTGTCTGACCACACTGGACCTGCACCTCTTGAGGGGGTAGAGGGGGACCTGGGGAACACAACACACACACTGCATAAGAAGAGAAAAAAAGGAAACCTCAACATCCGCTAAACAATTTCTGCCTATTTGACCGCAAAAATAATGTGCTGACCTCAGTATTGTGCACATCTCACATTTAATAACCATTCCAGAGAGGTATGAAATCAGGATTTTCTTGTAGTGAGGGAAGTGTATTAAAGCCAGTAGTCTAACAAGAGGTTTTACTGAAAGGAAATGATAACAATGGAAATATTTTCTGTCATAATAATAAAATTCCAAAACGTACAAACATTGCACTTATTTATTTTAGTGTTTGTTAAATGAACAGATGGCATTTGCTCTAACACGTTGAAGAGGTGCCAAGTGAAGGTAGTATTAACAGTACTTCAATAAAATTTGTAGAAAGATTTTTGTAATATTTACACTCATCTCTATGACTTCCATTCATATATGGATGAAACGCAGGTGTTATGTTCTTTGAAAAACCAAAGTTTGCCAACATGCTGCAATCACTGTATGTACGACTCCATCCTGTTGCCAGATTCCCACGGATAATATTCTATGGAGCATCAAAAAAAAATCCCACACTTTGCTATTTCTACAATCTGTCAGCGGTGCCTGCATACTAAACAACATACCCATCTGTGCAGTGCTGCTGCTCCCCTGCAGTCACACGGTGAGAGAGTATGAGCAGATGCAGTCAGCAGTATCTTTGAGCTGCAATGTGCAGCTGTGTGTGTGCGTGTGCATGTGTGTGTGTGTGTGTCCAAGAATCTAGATCAGTACAATCTTAATCACATTTCTACACTGAATGTCAGCAGACGCACACAGTCATCTGGAACAGCAAAACTGCCTGTTTGGAGATTTAATATCCTCTTGTCATTTTTAAACTATTATAAACACAACAACTCAATTCTCTGAGAACCAAAAAGAGCATTTAAATGAATATTTCAGTGAAGCTACTGTCATTTATTCCAGATTCTGGTTTCCAAGCAGGGAACTTGAGGCTGCTGCGTGCGACTAATGTTAATAAAAATCGTGTATTGGTAAGCACTAATGAAGTCACTTGCTTGAAAAATTCACACCCAGAGTGAACGCCTAATATAGTTCCTCTCCACACTGTCCTCTTTATTGACAACACCGATACTGAGACTATTTCAGACGCCTCTAATTAACATGTTCAATAGATAGATCATTAAATGAACTCTCAGCGTGTTAGCTTGTCAGCTGCCAACAGAAAATGTCAATTTAAACTTCAGCTTCTCCGTCCTACCCTCTTTTCTTCTGCCCTCTCCATATAGCCTCTTGAACTCCCTGTCTTCGTCCCTATATACCTTTAAAATTGTTAGCATTTTCATCTCCTTAAGCCAAATGATGCCCACACATTACCATTTTTCCTCTACCACCACATCCCCGAGCATTTAAAAAGCAGCCACATGGCATTTTGCAAAATCATTTTATCTGCTTAAATAATCACTTATTAAATTCAGCTACAAATGTAACCGTAGACAAGACTCTCATTATATTCTCACATTAAAAGATTTCCTACAGTAAGACCATCAAGCTGGAAGACCCACATCAGCGCTGGCAACAGCAAAGCATCAACAAGCCTCATGGGAGAAGAAACACCAAAGACCTACACTCACTATTTACGCCAATTTGGCTTCAAGAGATTTTTCCTTCCAGGGTTGAGAAGATCTATTCAGAAAAATGCAGGTTACATTTTTTTTAACTGCACTCTTCTTCTTTTTTTTTTTTTTTTTTTTTGCTGTTGCTGAAGTATACACCAATCCTTCAGGGCATTCTAAAAGAGGCTGGGGAAAAATGAAAATGGTTGAAAGGTTTATCAGATTTGTAAATGTAATGAGCTCAGAGCCTGTCACAAAGTAAATAGAGGGATTGCTGTGATGCATATAAATGATCAGATGGCTTTCATTTTAAAATGTCACATGTTTTAGAGACCTCGATGACTATTACACTGTCACAACAACAATTGGAACTGGAAAACTACGTTCCATTTTGATCATAAATAAACCTTTTACATAATAAAGGACCCATTTATAGCGCATTAGGAAATACAAAAGGTCCTTGTATTGTTGTGTTGGAAAGATGTTTAACCCATTATCGGGAAAGAGACTATTTCTGGTCATTTCCGCGTACATTACAAGACAGTGATAGGATCAGTTCCAGTGAGGACAGTGAGTCAACAATCTCAGGTCCAATGTGGTCTACAGGGTCTGTAAGGTCCACCACTGCATGAACAGTGAGTGTACCTACTTTGTTAGGTACCATGAAGTAATGGTACTAATGTAAGGAATGATGTTCAAAGGGATAATGTGGATGTGGACAGGGTTCCGGATCAGCATTTATGTTGTTGTAATGTTCTAAAAGTGATGTTCTACTGTTCTAAAATACATGTTCCTTTCACCTTACATATGTTTTTCTTGTACTTTTTTAAAAATATAATTACCTCTGCCAAGGAACAGCGGAGTTTATGTTTTCATCGGGGTTGGTCTGTATGTTTGTTTGTCTGTTAGCAAGAGAACTCAGAAAGTTATGGATGGATTTTCATAAAATCTTCAGGAAATGTTGATACTGGCACAAGGAACAAATTGTTACATTTTGGTGGTGATGGGGGGGGGGGGGACGACACTGATCTGCCTTGGTGGAGGTCTGCGCTCTCCGAGTGCTTTTCTAGTTCTTGTGTTTTTCTTTCTTTTTTTTTTGACACTTATGGGCAAGGAACCAAATATGGTAACTTCATTGACCTTGATTTTTTTTTTTACAAGCAGTACAAAATTTTGAAAATGCTCACAAAAGTAATAAAGTTTTGTCATGTCCTCCAATAACATGCTAAGGTTGAAATTCTGAATTTCAGAGTATTTCTATGAGTGCCCTATAAAGGCTTAAGAGGCTGACCTGTAGGCTGAGTGCAGAACTCCACAGAAATTTCCCTCTTGTCCCTCTGCTCCATCGGAAGCTGCCAAGGCACCTGATGCGGCTGCGCCACAACCTTCACCTTGTAAACTGTCATGGACTTCAAGTTGAAGAACTTATACTTGTAGCCTCCGGCCTTCACCATGTCATACTCTGCACCGTTGAGGAAGATGGTGTGACTGTAGTTGCTGTTGCTGGGCATCCAAGAGAGCTCAGCAGAAACCTGTGTGATGTTGTCCACCCGCAGATAGTAAGGTGCCACCACTACGTCTTTACCCACGAGCAGAGTGCATCGCAGCTCGTCTGACGGGCCCCGGTCCGTGATGCTCTGCACTGAGATTCGATAGGTGTTGGTGGCTAGGTTGAGCTTTTCAATAAGAGACTTTGTCCTGCCCCCATATGGGACACTCATGCGCACCTCTTTATCCACCAAGACATTGTAGCCACTGATGGAGCCCCAGCCCGGTGGGACCACAGGAGGATCCCAGCCAATAATCACACTCTTGGCCAGTTGTTTAATTAGGTTGATGCGGCGGGGATAAGGCACAATGTCTTCACCAACCTCGTCAATGTTAACATCTAAGGTTCCTGTGCCATTGCTGGAGGAGCCCAGGAGGTCCATGCCCAAGCTGCTGGTGCTTAGGCAGTCTAGTTTACTATCAGAGAGCAGGCTGCTTATGCTTGTTCCTGTTACCGTCCCCACCCCCAGTCTCTGAGGCCCCAGGCTACTGTGGTTGAGGTAGCCAGGTTCTTTAGTCACTGTGTCCCTGTGTTTGACAGAAGATGTCTCCTCATCTTGGACAAAATCCACAAAATTGGAGGGAACAAGCCCCCGTTGTCCATCCAGCAGCTCTCCTAAAAAACAGAAGAGGAGAGAGTTGGCACTGAGGCGATATTCGGAGAAGTGAATACTGTCAATATCAAGGAAGGCAAACCTTCATAAAAGCCATCCTCGTCCATTGTCCCATAAATGTAGAGGTACTTCCCAGCCACCAGAGGGAGCTCTGCCTCAGGATGCTCATTGGGCCCATCATAAGGATTGTAGCTTCAACGAAAACATATGCAAATCATTTAGATATAAGCACAATATTTCCCCGAAGAGCTGAAGAATTTCTTACATTTACACCCTGCAAAAGATGGGAGGTTTTCATATTAAAAACTCTAGTTTCCTTATGTGTTTGTCAAGGAAAAACTATTTGCTGAGTGCTGCTGGGAAATATGAACTCATTTTATTTTTTTACAAATATGAGAGAGCTGAGCAGAGTGTGGGTTGAAAGCGCTGGCCTTGTTTCTCATCTTTGTGCTCTGAGGATTCCAATTATTTTTTGTGCTGACAGGTAATTTTCTTTAGAGACAGAAACACTGAATCATCTTTAAGACCAGAGCCTAAAGCTCAGTGGGAGAAAACAAATAATCTCAACAAGACTGGATCATGAGATGTCTATACTGAGCACCAGGTTAAAGATGTAGTTTTTATCCCACTCCTGTGTTGATTGTTATGGTCTCTCGGAAAAATAATTTCATCGCAATGAGGCAATTAAAATTCAATGCTACTTTCTCAGACACTTAGGGCCGATATTCATATGCTTAATTATACATATGAATCTGAATGTTGTGCCGTGGGAGTTTTGTTTTTATTGTGTTAAATTACTCTAAATTGAATTGTTTATTTATTGTGAATACACACCTATATCGAGCAATACACAGACGAACTTTCCCTGTGAACCTCGGCTTGGACCTGGTGGTTGAGCGAAGTTCTTTGTCCATCTGAAAAAAACAACAAAAAAGGCAAGGAAAACACAGGAAACACTTTTTTAAGATCAGAAGCTCCTGGTGTTTTACTTTGCCTCATATTTAAAAGTCATTTATGGCTTAACTTTGAAAGGAAGCTTCTAGTTGCTGAAAAGCAAAACAAACAGAAACACACTGATTCCTTCAGTCTCAGTTGTATATTATTTATAGTTTCACCATAGTCTTTGAAGCATGAAAAATACACTAAGAATGTGAAGAAGGCATAATTATTCTGCTCCAAACATTGCAACAATAAAACAAGGAATTCTCCTGTAACTCTACTGTATAGAGCATCTCTTGAAATAAAAAAGAAACATCCTTTTTGGGCCATAAAATGGTTTTAGGAAAAAAAAAAAAACCACACACACAAAACTATATCTGGACAAAAAGATACTAAAAGACCAAAGAGGAAGTACATTTCAAGCAACACTGGTGAGGTGAACTCTCAGTGGTGTTTAGGAGACAGTCGTACTCTTCAGATTTGGCTCATTGCTCGCTGCTGGTGGAGAAGTGCACATCTCTGATTTTATTTAGGCAAACAGGGCAGAATAAAGCACCTACATTACTGAGTATTCCACTCTATTGGAGCCACACATTGTTATTTTGGCTGTTTACATAGTCAGCTTCACTTCATTAGACCTCATTTTGAGACACTGCATTCAAGTGTAGCTCTATATAAAAGGTGTCATGCAAAGCGTACATGGAGCAATGGGCACTAAAGCGGGGGCTATATTGGACACAATCAGATACCTCAGACAGGAAAGCCCGTGCTGGGCTGCTGGCTCGGCCGCGAGTGAGGAATGTTGGCTTGACAGAGAGGAGCTCGGGCTTGTCTCCACTGATCTGGAGCGGCCGAATGAACTCAGATATCAAGGATCTGCTCGTCTGGGCCTCATTGCCTGTGAACAAACAGTTGCCCATCAAATCTTACACTGCAAAAATCTAAATCTTACCAAGTGTATTTTTCTCATTTCTAGTCAAAATATCTCATCACACTTAAAACTAGAAGCACTCCGAGAGCGCAGACCTCCACCAAGGCTGATCAGTGGCCCCCCTGTGGGCCCCCCCCACCCCCGATCACCACCAAAATTTAGTCATTTCTTCCTTATCCCATTTCCAACAAACCCTGAAAATTTCATCAAAATCTGTCCATAACTTTTTGAGTTATGTTGCACACTAACGGACAGACACACAGACAAACAAACCCTGGCAAAAACATAACCTCCTTGGCGGAGGTAATAAGACATGATCACCTAAAGAATGACTTGTAATTGAGATATAAGAACTTATTTTCAGACAACAGATCTTGAGAATCTTATTTCAAGAAATCTGATTTTCACTTGTTCCATCGACAGATTTTTTCAGGGCATAATTCAAGATGTTTTTGCTTAATTCAAGCAAAAAAAATCTGCCAACGGAACAAGTGAACATTTTCTTGGTAAGATTTCTTGAAATAAGATTTTTAAGATCTATTGTCTAAAAATAAGTTCTTATATCTCACTGAAAAGTTACTCTTTAGGTGATTATGTCTTATTTTAAGTGATGAGATATTTTGACTAGAAATGAGAAAAATACACTTAGCAAGATTTAGATTTTTGCGGTGTAAAACAAAATGTGAAAAAGTCACAAAAAATACCGCACTGTGCAAATGTTGTAGGCCAACATTAGGTTTGCATTTCTCACTTTCTGTATTAAGATAGAATCTGTAGATCTGATAAATGGGAAATATGTAAAGCATTAAAAACAAAAGCTTCTGGGAAAAAAAACAGCTTCAATAAACCAATGTGTTGGTATTTAGTGTGACCTCCCTTTGCACTTCATATGTCTTTAACCCTTTTGTTCAGACAATGAGGTTTATTGCATTCACTTTCTGATGTTTTCTACCAGGTTTCATTCAACACGTGTCAGATGTTTATGCTGCTTCTTATCATGGGGTCAGGGGTCACACTAAATAGTAACTTTGACATTTACAACCCATTTAGTTCAGTTTTTGTGTGTATTTTAAGGCTGTGCACATTTTCCTGTATTTTCTTGTTGTATCTGAAGAAAAAGAATGAGAAATAATAATAATAATAATAATAATAATGGATTGGATTTATATAGCGCCTTTCTAGACACCCAAAGCGCTTCACATTATTGACCCATTATTCATTCGCGCTCACATTCTCCCTCTGGTGGTGGTAAACTACATCTGTAGCCACAGCTGCCCTGGGGCAGACTGACAGAAGAGTGGCTGCCATTTTGCGCCTACGGCCCCTCCGACCACCACCGAACATTCATACACCAGTGTGGGTGGCACTGGAGGCAAGCCATGGCCGCCCCAAATAAATATGCACTCTCATTTCAACCCTGCAAAAACAGGGCCCAAGACTTTTGCACAGTTCTGTATGTGCCCAACAATCTTACCGCCAACGTTTAGAGTTTTGAGAATACTACTACTACTACTACTGCTACTTTAGACTAAATGTAATAAATGACAGTCTAAATTAATTTACAAATCCACAAAATGGTATAATATTTTTAGCTTGAACATTTGAAGCCAATTTTAACATAATTTACAGTGCAACTAAAATAAGCAACTGGACATGATCATTTTATTTAATGGTAGTACAACATTTTGAATGTGGTCAATATGCATAACAGTGTAATGCAATCTTTAGTTCTAAGTTATTTGTGACTGTATTCATTAATCAGACCCTCAGCACAAGAGCTGAAGGATATGTATTACTGTAATTAGTGATGCATTTGTGTATTCACATAAACAAAATGAATACAAACAAGAGCAGGTTACTCCAGCCAAAGGCTATTTCTCACTATGATTGATTCTTTCATTACCAGTTTGTGTTTAGTGCAGATTAAGTCATAATGATTGCCTTCTAAACTTTGAGCGAGGATATTTTTACCTCATTATAAGCATCATACAGACCTGCCCCATGTAGAGTGGGGTGCCCCCCCTGCAGCTCCCCATCATAGACATCATGCATTGCTATAGTGCTTTCTAAACCAAGTAAAATGCCTCCAAAAATAATACAAAAAATTCCTCTCTTCCCACACACCTTTTCCTATGGGGGCAGCCAGTCCATTAAGAAGCTGGGACAGGGATTTGTTGGGTGATCCAGGTGATTCACATAGAGTTAGAGGTTCGGTGCTGAGGATGTCAAACTTTCCAGCCTGGAGCCGGAACTTCTCCAGCTCTTTTGACAAGAGGTTGAACTGCTCACTCTGAGACCGACATTTTTCCTCCAGCTCACGGACTTTGGCCTGATGAGTGTGAGGACAAGAGTCATAGAGAGAAGAGAGACAGACAGACAGAAGAGAGGAAGACAGACAGACAGATGGATAGACAAACAGGGAAGAAAGGAATGGGAAATGAGGAAAAACAAAAGAAAGAAAAACTAAGGCAACCACGGAATCCAGGACAGTACAGAAATACTACATTACACACATACATACAGTAGTTTCGTATAAGACTAGTTATACGTCTACTGTCTACACACAAAAATATCATGGAATGGGATTTAGGATTTTCAACATGTGGATCAGCCATTACAGGAAAGCATTTCCTGAAATGAATCCTTTACCTACTACAGACAGTACAGCATATAACTCACATGCACATTTACAGTAAACATTCATTTTTAAAAAAACACATAAAAGCCTTTTGCTTCATGGCAGCATGAATATGCACTGGATCCTAAGAGCAGGGCATTTCATTGAACAATATAATGCTGGCAATGTGAACACAACAGTATGGGCAGGTATAATGTAAATTCCAGGTGGTGGAGCACCAATTCTTAAGATGCGTGACGGCCGATGATCAGGAATGAACACTGAAGCTGGAAACAGTCTAAAAGTTTCTCCTCCTCAGGTTACCATGGAATTTTTTAGCTCTGCCCAACACACAACAATGCCTGATTCTACTACTGTACATTCTACACTGTTCTGTTCCAACACCACTCCTGAGTTCATTTCATGCAGTCACTTTGTTGCTAAACATATCATGCGGTTAGCGGAGAGTCGATGGCAGAATTCCTGCGTTTCTTAACTAGAATTAGTTCATCAGCACAAACAAGGATTATCTCAGTAGCATCATACAGTTTCCAACTGTATGGCAAGCACACACTTTTTAGTAGAACACATGCTAGGAAACACACATGCAATGCTACAATGGGTAAAGAACCATATTCGACACTGTGTGGCCACTTGATTACGACTTAAACAGTGTTATGTGTAACAACTGAAGAGTTATAATACTTAATTTTCATATTGCCTGAATTAAACTCATAAAAAGACAAGCTCTCAAGTTGAAAATCTAGATATAGTTGTTCTAAAGTTAAATTTGCATGACTCACTGTGTTCATAGTCTTGGATTATGTGAAACTGGGGTTGGTCAGTGAGGCCTCAGGCAGTCATCTTTAATTTAAGGCAATACATATTCTGAAACTTGATTTTGTGGGTTTTTTATCAATTATTTAACGGGTGTAGCTGAATTTTTCTTTATGATCCAGTAAGGAAGACCTCCAGCTTAGGCCATCACTCATGTTTTGACTTGAAAAAGCCTTACACTTGAGAGTTTGCTTTGAAGGAAAGCGGAAAGCATAGTAAGATCATTCTGAGGCAGCTTTTCAATAGTTTGGAAAAACTAACAGCAATCACCACAAACCAAATGTGTCCGTAAGTGATGTTATCTACTATTTTTCCTCTTTTGGTATCCGCTTATGTATCTACTATGTGAGATGTCAACTCAAGACTGCAACTGCGTAAAAAAAGTGGGAGGTGCAGTATGTCCTACTGAGCAAGGTAGAGAAAGATATTAAGTAAATAAATGAAAACAATTCTGAAATACCTGCATGCTGTCCAAGTGGTTCTGAATATGCATAACCACACACCCATACAGTGAAAAGAGATGTAGGAAAGAAATAAAGCACAATTACACATGTGATCACTCATACACATCTCGAAAAGAAAAACACTCTTGTGCAGGTACAGTACAATCTATTTACACAACTCTAGTCTAGTTTCTGGTGTGAATATCACCAATCACCAATTTAACAACAGTCTTTATAATATTTTGAAGCACATGAGTAAAAAAGATTAAAAAAACAAAAAAACAAAAAATTTAAAAAAATGTTTAAGAATTGAGGTCAGGAAGAGCAGGAAATGACTAGTTACTGAGCTGACTAGTCCCTCTGCCCCCCCCCCCCCTTACTCAAGCAGTAGCCACATAAACACACAGCCAGCCCCTCCCAGAGTTTAGACGCTCACCTCTAACAGATGGACAGCACCCTCATGTTCCTTTTTAGCCTCAACCTGAGCCTGGGAAACACAGGGTGCAGTGTTTCAGTTCAGTTTCATTTATGTTGCAGTTTAGACCAATGACATGCTTTTACAAACCACACGGATACACCTTTAAATGTTTGGATTATTGGGGTGAAAATGGTCGAAAAGAAAGCCTCTGGTTCTGTCCACACTGCTGAGATGCCACAGGAAATTAGCAGTTTATTTCAGCTCAGTCAGTATTAATAGATTCACAGAGGATGTCTAATCTTTAACACAGTTTTTTTTTAAAATTGCATTGGATTATAGCTTTTTTTCCCCACCATTTTCACCGTCATATTTTATGTTGTATTTTATTTTAATTCAGTTTTTCAAAAGGTGTGAAATAGGAATTGTCAAACCAGTGTTGTATACTTACCGGCTATGAGGCTCTGTGAAGCATCATTCTAAACAAACTGAAACCTATTCTATATTCTATTCTACTGTAGCACGACCGTACTGTACTGATGAGGGGAACATGTCGCCAGGGTTTTCTGTGTATGAACAGAAAAAGCTACAGTAGGTCTAAGAAAAATGACCTGGAGTTTAGTGGAAACAAATGTCTATTAAAATTGCACTCCATCAAACATAAACTAAAGAGGCTGGTGCAATCAAAAGGAAAACGGTCTGGATACTATAGAACCACTGAAGTGAATCGAAAAGCACTATACACACCATTTTTCTTATGGGAACTGGGAACATCTGTTACTAAAAACAAGTGTTCCACATGAATATGAGAGCATCTGTGGACTTTACAATTTCATAAATCTACTTTGCAGGCAATTAATTTAGAAGAACGCAGTGAGCAGCCAGTGTCTGACAGAAGATAACGCAGTAATGAGCTTCTGCTAATGTAACTGAAGCTGAGAAGTCTGCCTGCGAATGGCTGACTGTGAGGCTAGGGTGACGCCGTAACAAAAACAACACTGGGGTACACACACTGTTACTGGAGGAGGCTTTAGCAACAATTTCTATCACGTTCACACTATCAGCAATCTCAGCCGTGGCAGGGCGGGCTTTGACATTACAGTCCGCTCCAGTGCACAGACGAGGAGGACCAACCATCAAATGGCCTGGACAAGCATTTTTGTTTAAGCAAGCCTCTAAAAAGTGTCATGTCTACTTTTGTTTTTATATGTTGGATTTGCTTGTAAGGAACAAGAGGAGTGCTTCTGAAATGCTGATGGGTTTGAGAGTGATGGATGACTGTTAAGAGGATGCACTGGGAGTGAGAGAGTCTCAGTCTTGTGGACAGTGTTGGGAATTAACAGAATACATGCAAAAAATGAGTAACTGTAGCTGATAATCATAGCGTAATTACATTCTTACAATCAATAGACTAGATATAGGGATTATGTTTTACATTCAACATTATTCAAACTGAAATGTAACCCATAAAGACCCAAACAGCCATCACTGACCACAATAATATACTGAAGAAAACTGTTTAATACCTGTTGATCCACTGATCCTATCAATACATGTAAATAATTGGTGTAAAATGCAGTTTGCCATCTTTTCATGGTCATCAGATATGACCCATTTGGACGTTCAGAGGCTCCGTAGTGAACGTGGAAACACTGTCATCTTCTACAACATTGATTCACCAGTAAGACCCATGGAGTTGGATCAATGACAGTGGATGGACACACTTGGTTTATGTTCAGTTAATGATATATGTTGTTGAAAAAGTCACTTTTTCTGCAGTTTTCTCGATTTCTTATATAATAACCCTTAACTTAAATCTGAGAAGTTATGAACATCTACATGATCAGGAAATTAAAGGAAAATGCCTGCTTTTCACTGAAAAAGTGCAAAATAGGAGGAGGAAGATAGAGGATAATATTCTAATAAATAGCGATAAATCCCTTTAGAAAGGTTAAATAGAGAGATAATTTAATGTGAGAACTGCCACAAAAGTAGCACTGGGTCTTTATGGGTTAAAAGGCATCAGTTTTTTGTTATTGCAAAGCCATGTCAAAAGTTAAATTTAGTCTCAAGACTCCTCTCGAATTTATTATCTTTGTATTTGTATTCATTTATTTAGTTACAGAACAGTGTGTATTGGCATTAGTTACAAAGAACAAGATACATGCACCAAATTTAACAGAGAAGCTAACTCTTTAACTGTATCTTTGAGTTGGTTAAAGTCGATTAAATCAAGTTGGATAGTTTTAAGAAAAGCACTCTTGTAAGATGAATTCTATTGCCTGATGCAAAATGAACAAATGCTGTTATGACAATGAATTGGTGGACAGTGAAGTCAAATACTCAACTGAACATAAGATTTTCATTACCATTGCCACCCAGTTCATCATTGTGGAAAACATGGAGGTTAAAATGGCTTTTTTTGGTTCCATTTTTTTTTTAAAGGGTTAATGGCAAGGCAAAAAAACTGCACCTCAAACTTGTTTAACTGCATTTGACTCAAAATAAAATGTCAATAAATAAAAAATGCGGTTGTTTATTCTTTTTGCTCAATATCACACTGGTTTTGTGTTTAAATATACCCATAATACACTGTTGCCTATAAAGCTGGAATAAAATATTTTTACCTCGTCTCATGAAATGATTGTGACAGTATGATTTATTCATGATGAAGTGTAACCGGGACTCAGTATGTAATCATTGCACCAAGTCAAAGGTGATTACTGAGAAGAAAAGGAATGCGTCTGAAAACAAAATTATTCCAACTTTATGAGTAACAGTGTATTAGCACAGACTTAAAGAATGATTCCTGGGTTCAGTCTATTTTAGGTGACGGTATTGTGTGAATGCTGCATTCATTGACACTGTTTTTTGTCTAATAATAACACAAGACAAGGATGTAAGTTTTTAAAATATATTGCAGAATACAGTGGAAATTACAGTCGAGTGCAAGTATTGTGTAATCTGTGATGACATATATTTTAAGGGTAATCCTCCCAACACTGCCTATGGAAAGTAAGCTTTTCTGTTTGGATTTTAATAATGTAGTATTTGAGTTGACTTTCACCTTTGTTTGACGGTATGTATCGCACCGGTGGTCGACAAAAAGCTCTTTGACCCATGTCAGGGGCACATAAGCATGCCCAAACAAGCAAACCCGACCCTTGGGTGCTGTTAGTGTTATGCAACCTGAATTCCCTTACCTTCTGAAGAAGGTCAATCTCCTGCTGCTTTGCATTGAGTACAGCCAAGGCCTGCTCATGCTCCAACTCTAGCTGCTGCCTCCGCTCCGCAGCCTCGCGCATATGCTGTCCGCAGGGGGGCAGGGATGGAGAGCCGAGGGGGGAGGATTGTGGGGGAGCATAGAGAGGGCTGCTGTTAGTGGAACTAAATCCAGCGGCACTGAGTGAACACAAATTGCATCTCCAGTCTTCTATTCCACATTCAGACAAAACACAGGTGTTACATGTGCACACACATCCCACAAACACAGCCCCGATAACAGTGTACTGACTTTAAAACCCTTAATACAAGAAAGACATAAACTAAGTCACAGAAAATGCCATGTGAGAACAGTTTATGTCACATGATCCACAGATCAGATCAAATTGTGCACGGAGGTGCTTATGGATGAGGACTAGAGATGCTTTGCTGTGTGAAAAAACGACAACAATCCACGTTTGCTGCCCCCTTTAGGTAACACAATACCTGTTAGAAGTCTTGTTACTGGTACTGTTTGATAAGCTGTCCTCAGCGATGTTGTCTTTGCATGATCAATACAGGGTTTTAAGTTACATGAAAAGGGTGAGCAAACTCCGTAGCGTGCTCACTTGTCTGTGGTCATCCATAACAACAAAGGAAGCCATACAATACAACAGACTGAATGCTGGGCTCTTCACAGTGCACAACGCCCATGTGATCCAGCCATATTATTACTCCTACTTAATGTGAATATTTGCAACACTGTAAGGTGAAAGAAGCAGATGACATTTCCGTGCCAGTAAAAATTAAGGTCCAGGATAGGTAATGTCATCAAACTTGTAGGTGACATTATCATCGCGAGAGATGACCCAGTGTCTCTATCTCCTCTTCCTTCCCCTCCCGTCATCATGAAGCCAAACTCTTTGTCCTGCCTCATGCAAAAATCACATTCCACAGTGCTGTGGTCTTATAGCCAGGTGACTAGGCCAGGTGTATGTCTGGTAAGCAGCCCAGGGATAAAGGGAAAAGTAAGCACAGCCACTGAGGTGGACAGAAAGCATTCAGAATGGGACTGAATAGGACTGTTCCCTAACAGATGGATGATACCTTATAATTCTAGCAGGGAGAGAAGGGACAAGGGGAGGTGGGAAGGGTCAGGTCAGGGTGAGTCGGTACACATTAAAAGGAGGAATAGTAAGGGAAGGGGTGGGGCAGACTGCTCCAAGCTTCTACTCTTTCACAGCTCCTGGTCAGACTTCCCAACACGACACTGGAAGGCAACAGACATGTCAGGAACATTAGACAGTATAGCGGAAAATAACCAGATGGAGGCAGTGTAGCACAGGTAGGGCAAGGGCAAAGGGTTGGGCTCCATAAAAACACCTGAAGTAGGAACTCCGGAAAGACATACTACAAACAATGCACAAAGTAGTCAGGCGTAATGGTGTCGGCTCTGCCCTTTGAGCCGGGTTCCTCACCTTAAGCACCTGCTCTAAGTTCTCCAGTTTGCCTTGGAGCTGGTTCCTCTCCCACAGGGCTAAATCTCTCTCCTGCGTCACAGCACAAAGTGCTTCTTTGAGCTGGGCATACTCAGACTTCACCTGTGCAAAGAAAATGACAAGAATAAAAATATCTTGGAGTACAATGGTTGAAAAGGTAATGGTTGAAATTCAAATGGTCAAGATGTGGTGCGGTACATTTTCTTTTTAATGGAATAAATTCTCAACATTTAATTTTTGTTTGTGGTTTCACAGTGTCCATGGTATCAGACATGAAGCCAGAGTTTTCTATTGAATCCCAAGACTGTATTTGCCTTTCGAGACACTATGCATGACCAGTGTCTTTCCTGATCTGCCACTTTTACAAGCATTTAAGCTTCAGGGTCAATTCAGAGAACTGTCACCTTCCTTTGACTCAGAAATCTATAACAGGGATAAAAAAAAAAAAAAATCAAATGTTGCTACCTCTTTGTTGAGTGTTTTCACATATATAAGTTAATAGAGAACATAAATAAATGAATATGGAGTTAATTTACTGATTTATTTACCCCTGTAACAAGTGACCATGTCTTTTTTTTTTTTTTTTTTCCTCCTGTGTAGACAAATTAATGACTGCTCAACATCTGTGCCATCTCTGCCCAAAGTGATTATGCTGGCAATACAAAACTTACTTCAAGGGCATTAGCTGTAATTGCAATAACATAATCACTGCAGGGTCATGCTAGGCAGAAGACAATGCAGCAAAATGATACACGAGCTAATTAGCTCCAGCCAAAATTTACCTTAATTCCCTCAGAGGGACAGTTAATAGAGGAGAGTGTTACAGTGTCAGCACCTGACAAATCATAACACTAGGTAGGTTGCTTAGGTTAAATGTATACTGAACCTTTCACAAAGACTGCAGATGTTTTATATACACAATGTAGGCAGATCAACATGTCAAAACTGTTACTATGTACTCACATCAGGTTATTTTTATACTTATGTGTAATCCAATACCAAAATAAAAAGTCTAACAATTCCACACTGAAACACAGCTTGTTGACAACACATCACCAACAACTAAACATAATAAGGTCCAATTTTTTGGGTATTCATAGTACATTTTAAAACAACATACTGCATAAAAAGAAGATTTGCTTTAATGCCATATAAAGCATTCCAAGTTTTGGAAACAGCCAGAAATTGTAATAGGCCAGACATCAGAACTGGCTGGTTTTGGTGATAAAAGACTTTCAAATATTGAAATAATACAAGAGTAACATAATTCACCCACTCCCATGGCTGCAGACCAAAACATTTATGCATTATTCATGGTTCATTGTTAACTGAGCACTAAGTATTCAATTGAATGCAACATTTAGGCATTGTACTAAGATTGTACAGCAATTCAACACCAATGAGGCTTAAACTGCCACTGTGAATAGCATTTGAAAACATGGCCATTTCTATTTCTGCGTATTCTTCATATTTTGTCTCCCTACAGACCAGTTGTATTGTTGCTTAAAAGGCAGTGTAGTTCCATCAGCTTTTAAAATGCCCCTAATCAACAAAAAGGTTAACGGGTTCCTGCAGCTGTAATGTGGTAAGTTCTCTTCCTCAGAGATGCCATCAATGACTAATGATGCTTTGAGAGGGGCGTTTCAACAGAGAGTACCAGTAAAGCACAACACAAACAGAAACCAGCGTCTGAGCAGTCCGACTTCACATACTTAAAACTACCCATGTGAATAGGAGCCACTGTCAAGACCTAATGTAGACCGATTAAACAAAAACTGTACTGGACTCAGCACAAGCGGGTCAATAGACTATTACAGATAGAGGGAGGTGCTGTTTGTAACCCCTCCTAGTTCATTCAGAGACGATAGGGATCTGAACACGGTTGGTGGGAGCGAGGGCTAATATCCGCATTGCCCTGCAGAGTACTGCTCTCATATCCGTCAGAGTGATAACAGTTCATGAAAGCTGCTTCAGGAGCCAAACGGCGTCTGATAAGACATCCATAACCACAAACCCACCTTTTTTTCAACCCCATGACAACTGCCTGACAATCAGCTCCACCAGGAAATTACCTCCCTGTCTATAAAGGGAGGCCTTCTCTTCTTTGTTTGTTGATCTACTCTACCTTTGTGTTATCAGCTCAGAAGGCCTCTCAGGTCTTTGGGCCAAAAGGAAGGTGAAGATATTTTAATAGAATCATCAGCTGAAAAAATGGAAATCTTGAACACATCTGCAGTTTATATGGCACACTAGGGAAATAGGTTTAGTGTAACCTGGGAAAATAATCAATGACCAAGTATATGTACAAAATAGGAAACTGTTCCAATGTGACTGTGTTAAAAATTTCAGGTTTTTGACATTTGCCCATACCCTAAAAACCTGTTGCCATCCCCTTTTATGGTGTTCAATAGAAGGTATACATCTCCTTCTGGCAAAAAAAAAATATAGATTTTTCTTTGGAGCACAGATTTTAACATCTTTACCACAGAGGATCTTCTATCCCAGCTGATCACAAACAGGAGTGATGCAACCTGCGGTAAAACCCACAACTGATATATACATTGCAAATGCACTGTATACATGCTGAAAAACAACTCTCTAAGACTGGAATAAAAATCAGCATGTCCTATATATCTTTTGAAAATGCTTCAAATGGAATAATCATAATAATTCATAATATTGTCATTAGGGGAAAATTAGAAAAAAATTTTAAAAATTAGAAAATATCAGTTCTGCAATATATTGCAATATTTCATTTCACAATACTCTATCGATATTAAAAAGCACTGTATCGATGTTTAGGTATTTATTCAAATGCAGATATGGCGGAAGTTCATTTTTGTTTATTGTTTATATCTTATTTATTATTATTTAACACTGTTTTATTAAATAATGCTTATTTGAAGCATCCTAAAAGCACTTTTTACTGAGAGAGGCAGATGTTAGTTCCTTTGTTGGGATTGCACAAAAATAATGTTATGATGTTAGTTATGAACTAATACAATATGAACATTTGAGCAGGATCTTAATCTGTAACGTCTGTAAAACATAATTTAAGTTTTAACACAGGAACATTTTGTGATATAGCATTAGATCCTGTTGTGATCAAATGAAAATGTGTTTTGAATTTGTGCATATTTCTGGTTTAATTTAATTCTTCCAGGAAATAATCATTTAAAAAAAAAAGAAACAAACACAAAATTGCCTTTTTAACAGTCTCATGATATATCGTGATATATCATATGGTGATCCTGATATTGTGATTTGTATCATATCGCCAGATTCTTGCCAATACACACCCCTAATTGTCATAGTCAGAGTAATTCTGGAGTAGGACCATGCATGTAAATGTACTCAGTGCTGGACTAGAAAGACAAAGGTCTATAATGAAGACAGACAGAACAGATACAAATACAGCTTGCACTGAAACACAATATTTTGTCAGCACTTACCTTGTCATACTCAGATGTCTTGTAGCTACTGTTGAACAACTGTAGGTTCAGGTGCTTGTTTTCTTGGAGAAAATCTTGAAGCTCATTCTCCTACACAAAAGACACAAAAAGAAAACAGTGTTTAAAACTCAAGAAGTCATCATGATTAGACCAGAATACAGCACTAAACCCAGCGTGTTGTTCACGATAGCTCATGCATTATTCAACCCAAAAGACTGCTCGAGGTTCTCTTGCATGTTCTAGAAAGCATGACTAAAAGAAGCTGTGGTTTCAGCAGCATGATAACCCGCCAAAACAATATTATAATACAAGCTCAACGTGAAGTCTTTTGTACCACTCTGTCTGGGTCGATGAAGATCCAAAACATTCAAGCAGCTTTCTTTTCACATTCTCTTCTACAATGTATGGAGACAACAAAAAAACACTCATTGCAGAGGGGGAAAACATAATTACATTCAATCAACAGTCAAGAGGCGTTCCAGGGAGGCAATTTATAGTGTCAACCGGAGAATTCTCTGAGATGGGCATTTCACTGCAGCTACAGCAGCTTGTAGGCCAAGTGTTGTTCCAGTCAGGAGCAAAAAACCCACTGGCTCATGCATGATACATTTACGGTAAATACAAGCCTTCTTAATAGCTAGTGACAGCGGGTATGCTGCTTCTTCCTTATGTTTTACTTATGAGGGGTGTTTCAGAGGGCAAATGGAGGCAGGTATAAGCATGGAAACATACCTGCAAATGTGCGTACATATGTGTAAAGAGACATGTAAAAGGGTAGTTTTCTTAGATGTAGCTTTAGAGGCAATGTATATGACAATTTACCTGACCTCATGTCAAACTGTGTATATAAAACAGTAGGTAGGATGAGGTTGATGTAACTGTAGACATTGTGCAAAATAAAATAGCACTGAATTCATTAAGCAGGTTGAAAAAACAATGTGAAGAAACTTGATTTGTATCTGTCATTATATTAGAGTAGTGCACAAACTACACCATACAGTACTAATAATGCAGATAATTTCCACTAAAATGGAGACATACTGTCAAGGACAAACAGTGATAAGTAAACAATAGCCTGAAGATAGAACCAAAGTCACATCTGCCACTTATCCACTAATTTAATTTCTGTCACATCCCAAAAAATATTGGCATTTCAACCTGCATCAATTGCACCCAGTCAATTTTAATGTTTCCCGTAGAAGCAGTAGATTGCATCGGCATGCCTATTCATATCCATCGATTCCTCAATTCACAGCTAATGTGAGCTGGCTGAGCCTCCAGGTGTTCACTCTGAAGGACAAATTTCAACAGAAAGAAAAAAAAAAAAAAAAAAAAAAAAGAGTATTCACATTTTACACACTCATGAAGACAATGAGCTTAAGCCTGTGGAATTCAAGCTTGTTGGGGATTTAAGTATCTCTACATGACTGCCGTACTCATTGAAAATCCTTTTTGGAAATTTGGATTTGACAGCACACATGTGGTGATGTGCAGCAAATTGTCTTGAACACAGAATCAGCTGTTTCTTTGTCTTGTCGAGACACTCTAAACAGATCCGTCTCCGTCATAATCCCTTGGCAAAACACATTTTCATAAAGAGCCTCTGAGCCCATTGACAAGGAGAATTCAGCGCTGAATGCACTGCAGCCTGGGTTTTGCACTGTATTTTTTTTTAATGAGCTGGAAGATTTTTTCTTAATCAATAAACTATGAAACATAATGATTGGCTCACAATACCTGAGTAACTGCAAATGCAGTCGTGTTTTATCCAGACATGACTCAGCCTTGTGTGCAAAAGCTGTGCGTTTAATTACTGCACGCCTGACAGATGATTCAGCTGTGCCATTTAAAACACAAGCAGACATTTCACCCACTTAGACTGGACTTAAACTCACCAAGCAGCATTATCTGGTTTTATTCAGTATAGAAGACAGAGAGGGTATCCAGTCATTACTGCACTAATCATCTTGACACAGACCACCTGAATGAAGGGCTAAATGCATGCCGATTGCAGACATTATGTCTGCACCCTTTGAACCATGTTCTCCTGATGACTAGCTGCATGCAACATCAATGACCTTTAAATAGAAACATAATAAATGATAGCAGGATACACTCACTGAGTGAATTTGCAGATGACAAATTGCTTACAATGTAATTTACCTGTACTCAAATGCATGATTAAATTGAGACTGACCAGAGATGCATGGTACATATAGATTCTGATGTAAACAGCAGCATCCAGTACACAAATAGAGCCAGAGCAGTAAGAAATCACAACAAAGCCAACTCAAAGAAGTGAAAAATGTTCACAGTGTTAAAAGACTTATTGTGTGAGATCCAAAAGTCCATCTTGAAATGGAAGTCTCACATTTTGCTTTTGCAAATATGCATGCCATAAGCCCAAACAATCATGGCTGCCAATTACACTTTTGACAGAAGGGGTTTATGTTTACAAACAGCTCATAATGACTCATTTTACAGGAGTTATTGATCTAAATTTGAGAGCACATCAACGCACTACAGTCTTTGAACTTGTTGAGTTTGCCTTCTGTCTGCCTTGATATTGATCTCCGATTAGCCCTGATACATATTTGAGCAATCCTGGCACAGCTTGTCGCCATGGTAACAGGCCTTAAATACTAGTGGAGGCATAGCCTGCTGATGGTCTGTACTTATACAGTCAATACCCAGGAAGGTGGAGGTGCCAGATGGCTAAGCCAATGTTTAGTCATTCACTCAGTGTCTCAGCCTATGTGTTTACATACACGACAGCTAAACTCACGATGAGGAGACATGGCATTAATACTTGGTAAGTGAAATCACTTTATGTTACTGTCTAAGCTCTCAGTGTTTGGTAAATAGATTTTTAAGAGTCTACCAGCGGAGCAGCTGCACTGGGTCGCTAACAGCTACATCTTATGCTGTAAGCGGAGTCTTTACTTTGACCTGAAAAGGACCAAGAAGGAGAAAAACAGTGAGAGAGGTAAGCTAGTTTGGACCAAACAGGGAGTGACATTACTGTCAACTCGCTATCCCCTCACAAAAGCGCTCATTGGTCTTGTCTGTGTTTATGTCTCTGTTCTCAGAGCTCAGTGCAGGAGGAGATAAGAGCTGTGCTGCAGTCTGTGGAGACCAGCCTGCCATTTCTGCACGCCATTTGGGGACAGTTTGTCCTTTGGGTAGCTTCCCCCGGACTCAGCAGGCTGACAATGGCTGAGGAGGGAAGTGCTGCTGTGGGCAGAGAACGTGAGAGGAGGGCAGCAAAGAAAACAGTCCTAATGGAGTGTTTATTTGGGGCAGAGAACCACACACAAAGACAGCTCATCTAAAGTAGAGGCCTTGAGGGCATGAGGGAATGAATTCAAATAGTCTCGGACCAAACAGTGCCATTTAAATACTGTTGAATCCCTTCAGCTCCTGCCTTTCAAAGGAAAAACCTCTCTCCAAGCCATCAGCACTGCATCTTCTTCTTAACCTCTAAAAACAAGTTTGTATGTCAATCATAAAACAGCCTGCACTGTTTTCACAACTTCTGAACCAGAGGCCTTGTAGAAATGACTGCATTTAGATTCTCTCCAGAGATCAAGTGAAATACTTAAAAATCTAAAGCACAAACCTTGTTGCAGAGCCCAACTGTGACATGCCATTCTATCGTATCAGATGTTTTACCTCTTTACTTTACTACACTGTAAGAAAATGGAAAATCATTCCACTTGTACATTAATTCATAATTTTAAAGAAAAGGGGCTGCATTCACTATCAGTATCACTACAGCCACTTTTACACAGAGAGCTTGGAAAAAAGGTGAGATGGTGATCTCACCTTTTTGCCACCATTGACTGATTTCCACAGTCAAGCCAAAGGAGTAACAGAGGTGAGACAGGCTGGACTTCTGCACAGCAGACCTGCATTCCGGAATCAAAGGGGCGGTGACGCAGTGCAGTGTGTAGTGTGACGTATAACTTGTGTGTCGGAAATACCCCGAGCATAGTGGTGCTGGTCCTCAAAAAATTGTTAGCATGGACAGAGTCCTCCACCCAAAGTGACAACAGCTGGTGAATCTCGGCGTCTCCCCAGTTCAACATCTTTCTGGTCATGCTGATATGTTTGTGTAGTATACATGGCCCACACTCCTTTTTAAATTCCCCCGGCGCAAGGTTCGCACACAAAATATGCCATCAAAATGTCACACCTTGGTTGCGGAATGAGAGGTGTTCCTCTTATACAGCGTTCCAGAATCATGATTCCACCTTTATCATGGCTCTGTTACTATGTCCAGAGGTGTTACAGAGCCGTGACAGAGGTGGGACCAAATGATCCCACTATTTACACAGACATCGTTCTAGAATAAAGGCAAAATATTCCTGGAACAGAGTTGCTGTGTAAAAGGGGCTTATAATTGTAGTAGTAAAACTCCTGTGATCCAAGTTATTTACTTAAGCTTTACTCTGAAGTTGCTCTGCTGTGTGAAAAGTGTAGACGGTAATTACTGCTTTGTGTCTTGTACAGTATTTTAGTCAGTGGTTTATTGAGCCTACTTGGCAAAGGCTGACTCCAACTATAAAACCACCTGACTATCAAAGCTAAACTATCTACCCACTGCTTGAAAAGGATCCAACAGAAATGTTAATGTGTGTGTGTACAATCTAGAGGACCAGGTTAGACTCTTTCATATCACTTTATGGGAATAACACTCCTTTTTAAGGCAAACAGGGCCACTACTACAGCCACTGAGATTACAAAGAATATTAGTGATGGCCAGAGGATACAGGGTTATAATTCTAATAATGTATCAGATGTTTCCATTAACCACAGTGTTCACACAGTTTCTTTACAATGAAAATGGAACTCATTTTCTCTCATTTCCAGCCTGTTTGTTTTTAATCCTGTATTGTTTACATCCACCTATATGCTTCCTCCATAAAACATAACCACTGTTTGCTTAATGCATACTGTTCACAATACAGGGACCTGTTCATCAAAACTTACACTCTATTGCATGTAGTACATTTTATATGAATTCTTGTTTAGTTTTAAGGGTATTATTGACAACAGGAAAAAAAAAAAAGTGTAACATATCACAAAGAGGTTTTATTCAGTGTTCGTTGTAATAATCCAAATGCTAAAATAGGAGCGTGAAACATATAATATGTAATTTTTTTCCCTCTATATTTTAAGTTCTTGGCTGTTTTTCCTTTTCCTTGTGTGTGACCAGAGTCAAGGCCACCCCAGAAGGCAGACTGACATTTCTGGAGCACTGTGAAAAAATGAGGCACCAGGGAAAACATACAGTACGATAATAAAAGGGTTTTGTAACATACTGTATGTCTGGCCTTCTACAATGGTCACATTATTCATAAAAGCTCTACAAGGCTGTAAGGAGCTTTAAGAAAAGATGTATTTGCAAAAGAAACTAATATACAAGTCACAGCCTGAGGATAGCGCATTGTTGATATTGTACATAGCACTGTAAACTTTGTGCATGATCACACTCAGTAGAATATAATTACTGCTCACAGTGTAGCCCTCATTCTCAAATGTATTCCCTGCACAAACAAAACCCAACTCGCAAATACTGCAACTTGCAGTTAATTGCTCACATTTTTCAATTTCAATAATCACCGCCCGAGAACCAGGCTATCATTACAAGAGACCGCCACTTGTATTCTCAGGGGGCATTTGTGTGTGATGATAGCGAGCGTGGCTCTCAGGTACAAATCAATTTTAGCCTCCGTCTTTTCACTTAGAGGCCAAGGTATATTTTTGGAGGCACTTAACCAAGTCTACCTGTTGATCTTTTTCTTCACCTCTGCCTCAAGTGCTTCACACTCCTTCCTTCTGG
Source organism: Sphaeramia orbicularis (assembly GCF_902148855.1). Taxonomy (NCBI): domain Eukaryota; kingdom Metazoa; phylum Chordata; class Actinopteri; order Kurtiformes; family Apogonidae; genus Sphaeramia; species Sphaeramia orbicularis. The sequence continues at coordinate 33,953,202 of NC_043965.1, forward strand.
TGCTGATCTCAGTCTCCTGGGAAGAGAAAAAAAAGCAGAGGATGACTGCGATGGTTTGTCAGGAAAAGAGGCTTCTTGAGAGAATTGAGTGAGACTAGACAAAAAGAAATGGAGCGGGAGTGTTTCATTATTCAGCAGTATCTATGTGTGTGAGTTTACAGCATGTGCATCTACGTGTGTGCAACAGATACTTGGAAATAATCTATTGGAGTGCACATTTGAAAATATTTGTAGATAGAGATAAAAGTCTGAAAAGATATTCCAATCTTTAGGATGCATCATCCTCAAGGACTAACATAACATAAAAAAGCCTTAACTAAAGTATATCTTGTTGCAGTTGTGATTTCTACGTAACTACTATGGTTGGGCAACATAAAAAAAAGCCTTAATTTGTATTTTGTTTGAACAGTATACTCAATATTTTATATTAGTGGGTAAAATTTTCATTAAGTGATACAATATGTCACAAAAATTCTTCTAAATAAGGGATGATGTACACAACAAATGAATAGAAAACCATAACTCACAGACCTACAGTAAATGAAATTAATGGATTTCACTAACAGTGTAATGTCTACAGGTTACGAATAATGTCAACAAAATGCCAAGAGCTTCAAAATGATGACAAGTTTCAGTATTAATGAATCATAACTTGAGTATTTATCTCCTACATATTTTATTATTAACGAAAACCTTTATACAACTTGTTTCATCTTGCACTTACTGTTGCTGTGTCCATTTTCAAAGCAGACATATTTACCCATCATGTTAGAAATGCCCAATACTAATGACATCATCTCACTGCTCAGTTGCAAGTAAGTGACACAAGTGAGCAACTACATGAACAATAGGAGGCACTGACTCTATGAACCATAGTGGCTCTAATTAAATCTGTTTTTCTGCTGTGAAACATATTGAAGATTTCAGTATGCTTCCACATGTACAGTATGCCTCATATTTTATCATCGGTACTTCTCTGTCACTGAACTGACCAATAAATTCCCCCTTAACTGAAGTAACAATGAAAAAGTTTTTCATTCTTCATAATTAGAGCCACAGTCTGACTTCAGTCTGGCAGACTTTCTACAGGTGAGCCTTTTAGTCTGTCAGTATTGTTCAGTGAACTCCTCTTCACACTAGATGCAGACAGCTACACATGGGACCCCCCGAACAAAGCTGCTTGTGCGTGTGACCCTGTTCAGTAGATGTCACATCTCTTTGTGCCTGTACTCTAATTAGAAGATAAGATGCATCCACCACTGCATCATATAGCTTTTTAAACTGGTAATGCACACCTTCTGTATGAATATTAATGTAACACATAGCCCACTATTGCACTGTTCTTGCAGCAGTGGATATATGAAAGTGTTACATCACCATCCAGATCCTCTGTTCATCAGCAGACTGAGTTTCCTATCAGTGCGTGAGGAACATCCTTGCTATAGATAGGAGTGAAAATGCAGATGGATGTTCCAAGATTAGTGTAAAGAATTAAACAGGATTTTAACTGTGTCAGTGTGTTTTACTAGTACACACACATCATGGCAGTGCGGCTCTACATGTCCTCCAGCAAGACTAGCCTATAATAAGTACCAGTGGAGCCACCTGAAGCCCTCAGCTTACAATACATCCTGCATGTGAGGATGCATGAATATGCACTTGACTGCAGCGGTGCCCACAGCTGGGTTTGACTTACTAGAATTCATTCAAATAGAAGGCATTTTACTTTGCTACATCTGCTGCTCTTGACCCTCAAGTGCCAACAATTTTTAATAAAACAGTGAGCAATAAGGTCAGAGAACAGGACTAGCAGAAGGAGAAGGGACAAGCTTTGACCCTTTCATGATCTGTAACCTTGTGGTTTTTCACCCGAGGCAAGTGACAGTTGGCATGATTAAATCTTTCACCCTTTATCTATGGTAGCTGGTCCACAAGAGATCCTGCTCAACTTATACATATGCATGTGTCCTTGCATTTCTATCCTTTCGAGGACTACAACACTAACAAACAAAAGTAAGAGATATAGTCATCACATTACTGGAATTTCTAACACATTAAATCTATTACAATACCAAGGTTTGGGAACATGTTCTATACAACATATTAATAGAAGGCACAACATTTTTACATACTTAATACAACAGCATTTAATTCATTTTCTTATGGACTGAAGCTTCGTCTGCTGTCTCAGATTTCTCAGGCCTGATTACTATGAGAGGGATTAACTTAGCTTTGAGAATTACAAATGGCTTTTGCCCAACAGGACAACACACTTATTAACAACAGGACCAGCTTGTTTAAAGCCTCAGTGGTGTTGGAACACTTACTTCAAACTTTTCCATTTGGTGTTTGTCCTTCACGTGGTTTGCTAAATTTGTTGTTTTGGCACCTTTCTCTAGCACTACTCTGTAACATCACTTGCTTTTCTTTGCTCATTTGCCTCAAATGGACAGAATTTCCAGCTCTGTCCTATTATCCTGTTATCATTGTAACCAAAACAAAGACTGCACTATCTCTAATGCCCTAATGCAAAACAAAACCTGTACCTGACCAAAACCGAACATCCTGAACTATTCAAGTAGAGTGCATTAGAAGAACAAAGGCAAGAAGAAATGGAAGGATGTGTAGTTATCTAGAAACCACTGTCATGTGTCACAATTAGAGAGAAAGATTTAACTAGTGAGAGAAATATTTATAGGTTGAAATATTAACAGATTTAATCCCACTTGTTGTCCAAAGGAACACAGAGAGGATAAGAGAGAATTTAAAGAGACTGATTTTTGTGAAAAAGGACATCAGAAAAATAAAATGTACAGTGTACTCCCATGAAAAATCTAAATGATTTCCTGTGAGTGAATCACACAGAGCCTCCACAGACAGCTTGCCATCTCCCATGTGGGCTGGTGTCTAATGTGTATAGTTTGTGGAACCAGACGGCTGCAACATGCACGATGAATATTTCACCTACTCACGCAGATACACACAAATCCCATCCTTGCCGAGACCCATTTGTCTGAAACACATTCGCCAATGTTCAATTAAAAACCCCTCTGATAAAAGATTCAAATGGCTGCCATTGTGAGTAATGAGCTCCTGTATAAGTGAAGAGGCGTTTACTGCACGGCAGATGAAGACAGATGAGAAAGCCCATCCCCTTAGGGTGGATCTAGGATTCTTGCTTCAGTAGCACTAACGCAAATGCATGCACAACAGAGGTGCTTCTAGTGATAATGACTCTGTGTGTGTCTTGCATAGACAGTGGAGACAATTTACATTGTGTCGAATATTTGCTGATATCATCCAATATTAGCACTAAAGACATCATTTCACTGATGGCAGTAGTGGATATTTATGTGATATATTACACTGTTTTTTCGTTTGCTTGTTTTTCAGAAATTCATATGATGCATTTATTCAAAAATAACAGTAAGAAGGTTTAGCTCAGGTACATTATTTATACATACAGAATGAAGATTTCCCTGGCAAAACAACAAAAACATAAACAAACATGAAATAACATCATCATCAGCATGGTTATCAGCCAAATTATCATTTTAAACATTATTGTGGGTATTTGTCATATACAGAATATAATTAATAGACAGAGGAACTGTGGGATCACCCATGGCTTTCTGCCTTTAATTTATATTTGGCTCTCACCATTGTGGCTTTTTGAAGCCAGGAGTGACCACATTTCAACAAAAGGGGCAGAACTACAGGAGCCTGAGAGGTCAGAGGTGAGCTAATGCTAGGCGCTACAGTAAACTGAATCAAGCATTGCCAAACAAAGTCATTTTACAGTCTTGTATAGTCCAACTAAGTCAGAAGCCACAACAAAAATGCAGGCTTTAGTTTAACCTGAGATCTAATTAATGATGAAAAAACTTAAAGATAGACTACCAGATCACTTACTAGAGATTCAAAATAATTACTGATTAATTGAGGAAGTTCCCCTGAGAGGACTTTAGTGTAATTCTATGGGGACCAGGGCTTCTTGGAGCCAACCCAGTGTCCGTCAGCAAAATTACATCTTTAAGATACTTCTGTATTGGCTTCATTATTGAGCTGAGGTCTTTGTCTCTTGATATCCAGAACTTTGCAGTCATTGCATCCCCATTAGCAGTCACGATAACAAAGTGCCAAAATTCCAAACCAAGGCACATTTGCAATCAAATGAAACAAATAGTCCAATTAAGATAATCACTTTCTAGTTGACTACATTTTAAGTTTATTAATGGATTAGTTAACTTTAACTATATTTGGGTTTTAAGCTTGGAACTTGTCAGGAGCTTTTTTTTCTGCCTTAATTCTTCATTCTATTCTTGATTCATCATTAAAAATCACAAAATCAACAAAACTACAACACAGATGGTTAGTGGTACAAATGACATTGATTTATTCTGTGTGTATAATGTATCAAACACAATCACAAAATACCATAAAGAATCAGACTTAGTCTTGACAACTAATGTTCATTTATATGGTAAAAAATGCAACTCTAATTAACAATGATTGCAGCTTCAATCAGGTAAGAACCAACTGAACCCCAGCAGTGAGCTGTGGACAGTGGTGTAGTTCAGCACCATGGACAGATCCTTTTTTCCCAGTGTACAGAGTACATGAGCAACTCCACATATTTTCACTGCTACTCACTCCCGACTGTGAGTTCAATACATCGCAAACTGTTAATGAAATGAGGTTCAGAAGCTTTTATTTCAGAAGTGACTAATTAACACAGGAGGCTTTCCCCATCCTCTCCTCAGCTTTCAGTCTTCTGATCTTTTGTAGCTGGGAAAGCTCTGTGCATAATCTCTGGCGAGCAGGGGTAACCTCATTACTCTCTCTGTACTCTCTCTTTCTCCCCCATATTCTCTTTCTTTCTTTCATCCCTTGTTGTGTTGAATATGCATGATGCATAATGATGGGTAATAATCCTGCCTATGGCTTTACAAAAAAAAAAAAAATCTGCAAACGTTTGTTCCAGGGGGCACTTCTATGCAAACAGATTAGATTGAGATATTCAATATTGACAGACAAGCATAAGGGGTAAGACTTCCTCTAGGATAGGAGGTCCCTGATCTCCTTGCAAAAAATTTCAGGTTCATTTTACATCTAATTATGACACGGAATGAAAAAAAAAAAACAGTATGCTAGAGGCTGAGCTACTTTAAAACCAAATTGACAACCACCCTTGAAGAAAAGAGCAATTGAGACTGTAGTGAGAGTAGTTATTCTTAGAAACAACCAATAGATCAACTAAGTCTGTTGCAGATGCTGTAGCTTTACAGGCAATTTGTTGCCTCTACAAATGTCAGTGTTGTTCCACAAGATATATATATTGTCCTGAGATACTTTCTGCTTGTTATTATGTTTGTGTTTGTTTCATTTCTCCAGCCACAACGCAGCTGGGTGGAAGGGTCATAAAAGAGGAAACAGAAAAGGTTACCGGTGTTGAGTATTCAGGAGCCACCACAGTCAGGGTCTTTAAGTAAGGATTCCCCTCTGTTATTCAATACGTAAGCCTCGCTTCCGCTCTGCACAACGTAGCAACATGCAGTAGTTGGCTATACTGCATGTACTGCTAGACGAGGCACACAGTAATCTAGCGCTGCACAGCAAGTACTTGTGATTTCAAACCATCTGAAATGGCAGAGTAAGTTACATAACCCCTGCAGCTTAGGTCTGTGTGCGCAGGCACAGATGCTTGCACTCCACTAATACTGTACTCGTCTGCCGCCTGCAAGTGTGTATCAGTGCACATGTGTGCACGCATGTTTATGCACAGCAACATGAAGACTGAGTGCTGAATCACAGATTTAAAGGAAAAACAAGTGTAGCTCTCAGAGGTCAGCGAGTATCTCCTCCCACCACCCTCCCACCCCACATATACATACACACACACACACACACACACACACACACACACAGGGGACAAAATACATGGCACAGATAGCAGGGAGAAAAAGGTAAAGGGATGAGAGAAAAAAAGAGGGATAGTAAATGACTGTATGATCATGGCAGAGATATGTAAAGGCAGGGAGGCCTAGATATGAATGCAAATGAAATAGATGGGAGAATAGGCAAAATGAAAAATGGGATGGAGGCAGGATTTACCATCTAAGCTCCTCAGCTCTGCAGCATTTTGTCCCGGGTATAAGACCTCAGCGAGGCGTCCTCTATCAGGCATATTAAACATCATGCAGCAGTGGCAAAAGGGGTAGCATAGTCTGGATTCCAGCTTTTCTTTCCCTTTCTCACTCTTTCTCACTGTTTCTATCTCCCCACCAGTAACCACGGAAGCCTCTGTATGCTGCAGAATCATAAATGAAGCTGCTACTATCACCGCGGTCTGACCCCTCTGAGCCACTGGCTACTACACTACCTTACCTGCCTGCCGATGTCTTAGAAGTATGACACACCACTACTGAAGAGCACACAGGGACAAAGAGAAGAAGAAGAACAGGAGATGAAAGAGACACTGTAAACAAGGCATGAAATAAGAGACAGAAGATAGTACAATGCTAATGAATGACAGACAGAAAAACAGAAAGTGTAAACATCAAACCAACTCTTACTATCACTGCACTCAGTAATGAAAGGTTTGAAGAAATAACAGTGATGGAAGCATAAAAAAAGGGATAAACTCTGAGCTATAGTAAAATGTGTCTGTGTTTGGTATGAGAGCTAATTTGAAAGCGCAGTCTCAAGAGAGAAGACTGTAAATCTGATAATCCCACTACATGAACACAAAGATGTCAGAGGAGACTTTTAACTTAATGGAAACTAAACAGCCATAACAAACTCCTACAGAGAAGACAGAGGGTGCAGTGCACTGCCATGTTTTTTCATTAATTTGCCCATGCGTTTGTTTTGACAGTAGTGGATTCAATAATGCACCATTCAACAGAGAACCTACAGCGTGGCAAGAGAATAAACAGGTTTTATTTTTATGTTTTGGCAGCTGAAACCATTACGCTGACTAAAGGTCCATAGAGAACATCTGATGATTACTGCTGCAACCAAGCAAATGCTGGAAACCCACTGCTGTTGCCCACTCAGACATGGAGGCTTACTCATTCCCAGCTGGAATAACTGGCCGAGCTTCTACAGACTGTCACCGAGTTCACATGGCAACCTTCATCCCTCATACCAGAGCAGTAAACACCTTATGACAAAAGACGGTTCGCGTAAAAACGAATCACCTCTGCAGCTTTTATTGTGATTGTTGCCTAGAGAAAACTCAAAACCTCAAGTATATACTACAAAGCATTGGTGATATGTGTGGGTAGGAAGTTATTTTCTTTATGTGGACTATAAACTTTGGAGATTGACTCCCCCTACACCTCAAAAGATGAAGTGTTGTGTAGTTATTCCTGTGTTAGTCATTTTTTATTAGAATTGTAGTGCATGCTGCTTGAAGAGAGAATAGAGCGGAGATCCATGTTACTGGCACAGTCATACACAGCAGCTGAATGCACTAATATTAGAAATAAAACAAGCCAACAGCCTTAGTGCCCAGTTCCCTTTAAATATTAATTCTACAATTTTATTTCAGGTACTCAGACATTATGTAATTATAGTAAAATTTAACACACGTTGAACGAAGAACATAAATAAAAACAACTGTGATTCAATTTAAGATATGCAATCAGTCCTCCAGATTTTGGATTTGACTTCCCACTGCTACAAGCTCCACCAAAACAGTCACTCTCTTTCCCCACAGTATTGCAGTTAATTACCAGAATCACCCTCTGACAAAACAAAAGGATGCAAATTACATCCTGATTTTTTGAGTAGCCTTTAGAAAGCCAGTAATTGTTGGACAGAATAAAAATAAGCACAGCCAGAGCACCATATTGCAGGAAGTAAACACCCCAGAAACTGCAATGATATACAGCACGTACAGAGCAGTTTAATACTGAGCTGGTGTTGTCACATCACTTTTATTTGTACAGCCCACATGTCAAAAACTGATATGGGGGTGAATTAATGCTTAGCAAATAAATAAAAGCAACAGTTAGTGAATAAAACAGGATAAAATGTTATAAAAAAAAATATTGTGTTGAATGAAATACTTTCAGTTGTTTTTTTTTTCTTGGCTGACTCAAGCAAACCCTTTTTTCAAGCAGCATACAGTATTTTAGAGTTTTAATAACTGTGTGAGATGAAACAAATCAAGAATTATCATGTTACAAGTGTAAAAACTTGAAGGTAGTTTATTTCTACATTAAAGACCTAATCACTCACAAATAGGGATGCACCGATACTGATATCAGTATCAAGTATTGGGTCCGATACTCAGAGTGTGTACTCCGATACAACTTCACTGATACCACTTTCGGCAGTGTGACATTCGCAGTTAAGTACAGCAGGTACGCAGTGGAAGAGTAATGTCAGCAGTGTGGAGATTTTTCAAAATAAATGATGGTGACAAAAGTAACGCTGACTGCAAGTAACGTTAAAGACACAGACGGATAAGGATGGAGCGTTCTGTCTGTCTTCTGCCTACATTACGTTGGTTTTCCAGGTGCTTGCGTATCCATACCCAGACAGAGAATACCACCTGGAACCGTGGAGGTAGCGGATCTGTTCAAAGAGCGACTGTGTGAGTTAGTGAAAAACTACTGACATATTTGTGGCAACTACCCTCATCAATATCAATATCAACATTAGTATCCACATTAGTGTTACCTCTGTCGTCTCCATGTTTATTATTACTGACTTTCATCTTCTCAAAAAACTTTACTTTTCTTCGTGGTATTTGTCCAGTATGGTTAATTAAGAGCGGCGGCCCCTGATGGATGGATTGATTGAGAAACGCTCATTCCAACGCACTAAATGTCAGTAGCAGCACTTTATTACAGTCAGACTACTGATAACGACAGTAAAGCACCTTTTCAAAAGTAACGAAGAACTGTAATGGTATTATTGAGTACTCATGTCGGTACTCGGTATTGACAAGTACTCAAATGTAAGTACTTGTACTTGTACCCGGTCTGGAAAAAAGCGGTATCGGTACATTCCTAGTCACAAACAACCAAAAGCATCTACTGATCTAAAATGTTTAATAACTTGTGAACTGTTAATTCTATCAATACATGTAAAATACAGTTTCTCAGCTTTTCATCATCATCAGATATGACCTATTTGGATGTTCAGAGGCTCCATAGTGGACGTGGAAACCCGTTATCTTCTGCAACATTGATTCATCAATAAAAACCATGTAAGTTTGACAAATGACAGTCAGTGGCTCCAGAAGCTTGTTTTTATGTTCATTTCATAAAATATTGTGCTGAAAAGGTCATTTTTTTCTCCATTTTTTTCAGTCCTGACACAATAACCATTTAATTTACTCTGATAACATTATAATAAATTGTGATAGATCCCTTAGCAAGTTAGATGTAGAGGGAAATTCATTTGGAAGTCACCACAAAAATAGTTTTAGACCTTTAAGGGTTAAACTGCATCAAGCTTGCCAAAATCCAGGAACATATGACAGTTACTGTGAACACAAATTTACTACTCATCTTATGTCCCACAGTTTAGATGCACATTATTTGTAGGAGGTCTGGAAGAAAAAAGGATCAGTGTGGTAAGCCATTGTTTTGGCACACTTCAAGAAAGTCTGAAGCCTCCTTCCCACACTAGTGAAGTTCTAGTTCTTGGTAAAAAAATATAATTTTTTATGAGGATAATTATCAGAGTTTTGTTGAAAGCTGGAAGTGGCTTAAAGCTCCATGGGGGAGGGTGCCTCCTAATGCTCTATGCAGAGGAAAAACCCTGCAGCAGAAAAAAATAAATGATAATATTGACTAGACTTTAATGAGGAAAATGAAAAACAAGGCAATTGATTTCTCTTCCTCATTTCAAAGTCATTGTTTGTTTCAATGACTTTTGAATTTCCTGCTCATTTTGAAATTTTTACATATTTTCTGAACTACGCTTACCTAAGTTTAGCAATAGGGATGGGCTTTTTATTACTTTTTGATGATCATTAAGGCATTTTAAGCCTATTAGTTGATTATGTTTTTACAGTACAATATCACAAATCACAAATTTACTTCCATGGTTTTCAATAATCTCTTGTCATTCCTGGTGAAAACGTTTCCTGAAATATTTAGATTAGATTAGATAGAAGTTTATTGATCCTTTAGGCAAAACCCACAGGAAATTGAGGTTCAAATAGCAGCATAACACCAAATATATACACAAGAAATACTACAAGAAAATAGCAAAACAATAACTCTAAAAAAGAAAACAGTATCGAAAAAAACAGGTAATTGCACATTTTAAAATACCAGTAGAAACAACAAGTAGCAAGGTAATAATTATTTTAAAAATAATAAATAATAATAATAATAATAATAATGATAATAGGTGCTGTCAAATGGTTAAAATTTTTAATCAGATTAATCACAGGGTTACTGTGGATTAATTTTGATTAATTGTGATTAAATATCATTCATTTTTAATCTATCTTAATCATATTTCATTTTGCATGAGCAAACAGACTCAAGAAAGAAGATGTTTATTGAACACCTTCAACAGTTTCAACAAAATAACTGTAAACAACTGTTCCGTCTTCTTTGTTTTTGTACTCATATTTCCATCCAGAGGGCCAATGTGCTGTTTCATATCGTCCATCTTTATGGGTTGGTTCTGCTGCCTAACACTACTGGATCAATTTGCACATGCGCGATGGTAACTCTAGTTGGACAAATTGTCCTAAATGCATCAGCAAAGACAGTCAGAGTCATTCTGTGCGGCAGATGGGTTAATTGCATTTAAATTTTAAATCAGATTAATCATGATGATGGATTAATTTGCATTAACATGTTAATTTTGACAACCCTATATATATATATATATATATATATATATATGAATGTATAGTTTAATAATCACAGCATAAGGTATAAGATGGTAACAGTAATAATCATAACAATACATAATAATAATGATAATAATAATAAATTATTATTATTATTATTATTATTATTATTATTATTATTATTATTATTATTATTATTATTAAGCACCAGCTGTAAGAAAACTAAATTACCAGCAACAAGACATTTTATTTCATCATTTAAAAAAATACAAGTCATGTGTGGCATCATGTCCTTCCAAGAACCCAGATGGCCTGCATGTGTGCTTGTTGCGAACACACAACCCACTGCTGGCTCAGTCTCATTAGGTGGCCAGTAGCCACACAGGTAAATGAGCTGCTGAGATGATGGACTGTTCTCTGAGCAGGTCGGACAGAGTGTTCGACCCTCAGGAGGCGGTGTCAACATCAGAAACAGAGCAGGAGAGTAAACGCGGCGGAACAAATGAACCATGAATCCAGACTCACTAATCCAACGTCTATACACACAGGAAACTTAGGTACTTGTTGGGTGTAGCTCATGTCAAAGCAGTAGGAGGCTACACATCTGAAATAATTACAGCCAAAGTCCCTCTTTATTCTCTTTAGCAGCCTGTTGGCAACAATTAAAGTAAAAGGGAGTAGAACTTGGCACAAGAAGATGGTAGTAAATTATTCATATGAAATCATTATTGTAAAGATAAAGCCCATAGATTTGGGGCATCTGATGTTTATCTTAGTCCATAAATCCTCAGTGAATATGAATCACCGATTCTCGCATGAAGATGAAAACAATGGCTGTCTTTAATGCTCATGATTAGGATTATTGCTCTTTTTGCATGAGTTGCTGCATTTGAAACATCACCTCAACGAAACAATACTCTATTAGGTTCACATATATTTGTTTTATACTGTATTTTGCAATGCTCAGAAAAAAGGCTGACAGAATATCCACACATTCCCTAGTATGTGGATATGTGATATGCTATTCATTACCTACATTTGCATTCTGTGTTTCTAAAAGAACAGCATGTCCTGCTAAAAGGAGGTAAAAGGAGCAGTTTTTTTCCCCTCATGCTGTAATGACTTTGCCAGAATCACTCACTCTCTTTCTACAGGGAGTTGTGTTCTCACATCTGCGCCCCTCTTAGTGAGAAGCCAACGGAGAAAGAGATTCTCACAAACCTGCCATGATCAAATTAATTCACATCGAACCAGGCCGCCTGTTTGTCTGCACACTTGGGCCCCAACCAGATAAGCTGATTATAACACAAAATATTACATGCTGTCCTATTTGTTCTGATCCAGTGTTATCCTGATGTCCCTACTAATGCAAAATCACTGACCTATGAAATGTCAAGGTAGGCTAAGATGGATAATTATGAGGTGAAGTGTGTACAATAGAGCTGAACAATTAAATGAAATATCAGAAAAATTACAACACGGGCGAGTGCAATATTCAGATTACAGAAGCATCCTCACGGTATTTTCCTCTGTCGTCAGACGGGCTAAATGCAGCGCCTAGAACATTCTGGGCTCCACCTCCACCAAAATCAGGTAAAACAAGTGGTGCCAGGCACAAAAGCCCCCGCCCCTGCATTTATTGTAGCTTATTTTGGCATGGATCCTGCTGATGTCATCATGTCTATGTGAGTGCTGACGTCAGCATATCAATTGCCTCTATATACAGTTGTGGAAAAAATTATTAGATCACCCCTTGTTTTCTTCAGTTTCTGGTACAATCAAAGGTACATTTGTTGGGACAAATATAATTATAACAAAAAAATATAGCACATAAGAGTTTAATTTCAGAGCTGATATCTAGTAATTTTCCATGTTTTTCTTGATAATAACCAAAGTCACTTAAGCTCTTACATCAGTAGCTATGGCATTGTACTGACAACAACAGTGCTTTTAGGCATTCCATGTTTTCTTTTCTGTCTGATTTAGTCACATGATACACACAGGAGTTAATACTTGATTGCATAACCATTGTTTTTGATGACTTTTGATGGTCTAATAATTTTTTCTGCAACTGCATGTGCTAAGTTTGAAGTAAATTGAAACAAAATGGATGCTTTTTATAGATATTTGAAATTTCACCCATTAAAAGGCAAAAAAGTAAAAAAAAAAAAAAAAGAATTAAAAAAATTTTGAACTTTGACCTACTTTTCTCAAAATGTAATCCGATCTATCCTGGGTCACTGGCAATCTATAAACCCAATTTTGTATGAATTCAACCAATAGTTTTGCTGCTACAGACATTTGAAATTTCGTCCATTATAGGGAAATGGGAAAAAACAAGATTTGAAAAATTCATTACAAATTTGAACTTTGACCTACTGTTTTTCCAAAATGTAATGACATCTATTCTGGGTCAAAGGCAGTCTATAAACCCAATTTGGTATGAATTCAACCAATAGTTTTGCTGCAAGTGTTAACAAACAGACAAACAAACCAAACCAAAAACAATACCCCTTGCCTCCCATTCGGGGGGCGGGATAATTATGTCAAGATGCAGTTGGTCTCCAGTAGGGTAATTTTTGGATGTTTATGTATTATCCACTAGCTTTTCAAAAAAAAAAAAAAAAATATAGAAATATGGGAAAAACAAAACAAAAAACAAAAAAATAATGATAATGATGTGATATTGTGTAATTTTTTTTTTTTTTAATTCGAAACACACATTTGTCTTCTGGAAGAATCACAGAACCCTGAATATGTTTCTCTAAGTTGTCCATACTTTTAAGGAAAATTATAGAAACCAAATAACACCTATGACCTCTGGAAAACTCTAGAAACCTCTGCCATCATAATAATCCCATTCTCTATAAATGATATCAGCAATAAAATGCAGAAAGGACGAAAAATAATGATGTTGTTTCCAATTTCCTCATTTCAGTGGTGGGATGTAAGTCAGTATATTTACTCAACCACACAATTTACAAACACATTTGTCCTACTTGTACAGTATCAGTATAAGTCTGTCTATTTTATGCTACTTTACTGTTGTACTCCATTAGATTTCAGAAGGAAATATTTTTAAAGACACTGACACAGACAGACTTAATTTATCCCCTGGGAGAAGTTTAGTTTCTATCAACTGAAGAAATGAAAGAAAATAAATACATTAATCATCAGATTAAGGTGTGGTACAGACATTTGGCAGATCTTCTTTTACTCCACTGTATTTATGTGATACTAATACTACATTTATAATTACTTATTTAACACTGACTCCACATAACAGCTTACCTGTTAGTAATAAAAACAATAAGATAAGATAACCTTCTATTATAATAAAATACCTTTATAAAAGCCATTCTGCAAAACGGGTAGGCCCTGTACTTTTACTTTTGATACTTTAAAGCACAATTTGCTTTCACTTACTGGAGTATTTCTACACTGTGCTATTTCTACTTTTCCTCCTCTGCCTAAATCAAACAGACAGCAAGGTTATTTATCTTGCAAATTTCATACAAAAAGGTAATTCTATATGCTTTACATAAATACAAGGAATATTTAGAGGTAAATAAAAACAAATTGTTTGAAAATAAAAGATCAGAATATTTAAAAAAAAATTAGAAGAGAGAATGAGATATATAAATGAACATAACAGAAAAGAATGAAACAGCTTTAAAAAAAATCTGTATTGTAATTATCAAAAGTAAATATAGTCCACCAGACTTGCATAACAATAAGAATTAAGACTTACTGTGTGATAAGAATAGAGTTTAAAGTACAGAGTTCATTCACAGGTACAGTTAAAGAGAAATGCTTTCAACCTGGATGAAAAAATGTCCCAGTTAAAAGAAGAGGTTTTTGCTTCACTGATTAGTTCATCTCAGAAGCTGAGTGCAGTGTTCTGAAACTGCTACATTTTTTTTTTTTTTTTTTTTTTTTTTTTAAATCATTTTGGTCCCAAAGATACTCCAGATTTCTCTTTTTGATATTGAGCTGAAAAAATGTGGGAACTCCTGCTTCACACTTAAGGGAGCATGCAAAAATCTCATTATTTTTTCAGTTAAAGCTAAAAAATGATGACTCATATTACAACCTTAATCTGTCAAACAATTCAGTTGAAGGGAAAAAAGGATTGTTCATGATTAGCTGTGGTGTAGTTGTCAGATCTCATAGAACAGGGGTGTCAAACTCGTTTTAGTTCAGGGGCCACATACAAACAAATATGATCTCAAGTGGGCTGGACCAGTAAAATAATAAAATAATAAGCTATAAATAATGTCAACTCCAAACTTTTCTCTATATTTTAGTGTGAAAAAAGTAAAATTACATTATAAAAATATTTACATCTACAAACTATCCTTTAAAGGAGTGATATTTTGCTTTTTTAAATGGAATTATGCATTTTAAAACATTTCCCTGTGGTCTACATAAACTGTACAGGGTGGGGAAGCAAAATTTACAATATTTTGAGGCAGGGATTGAAAGACAGTGTATGACCAATGAGTTTATTGAAAGTCATGAGAATTTATTTGCCACAAGAAAATTTACATAATAGAAAATGTTTTTATTCTACGTGTCCTCCTTCTTTCTCAATAACTGACTTCACACGCTTCCTGAAACTTGCGCAAGTGTTCCTCAAATATTTGGGTGACAACTTCTCCCATTCTTCTTTAATAGTATCTTCCAGACTTTCTCGTAATAGTTTTGCTCATACTCATTCTCTTCTTTACATTATAAACAGTCTTTATGGACACTCCAACTATTTTTGAAATCTCCTTTGGTGTGACAAGTGCATTCAGCAAATCACACACTCTTTGACGTTTGCTTTCCTGATTACTCATATGGGCAAAAGTTTCTGAAAAGGTATGGATAATAGTGTTAGGTATGATTATGACATCAATACATGTTTGGTTTCAAAACAATTGACGTAGTGCCTGCTGAGAAAAAACAACTAAATGTTCATTGTAAATTTTGCTTCCCCACCCTGTAAATGCAATACTTGGGTCTGAATTCTTCATTTATTCAACTCCACAGGTCCATCTTCAACCCTATTTCTGAGAAATGACACCAAAAAGGTTGTTTTGAGCGCTGGCCCTTTAAATGCACATGAGCCACTTCAAGTCCCACCCCCTTCAGGTTGTTGACTAGTTCATCTGCTCTGACTAGTTCATCTGCATGCTGCTCTGTCTCATTCAGCCAACGACTGAACATTTTAGGTGATTGGCTCAAAGTTTGGACATATTTTCAGTTTTTACTACAACTGCTGCTGCTGACAAACAATTTTGTCGTACTCAGAGATGTTCATAGGAAGTCTTGACCTTATATGAGCAAATGTCATGACGCAACTAGTTATAGACGTAACAAATTACGCAGGAATTAAAACAGGCTGTAGAAATCCACTCGATTTTTGCCAAAATAAATTTAAGGATAGCTTTGCAGCACCTGGAGAGTTCAAATTTAAACTTTTGGAACTATTAGGGTCCAAATACACAAACAAATGTACCAAAGACTAATAAAAGTGGGTTTAACAAAATATGACCACTTTAAAAAATGTGAATAACATGAACAACTATGAGTGCAATTTAACAATATTCTGCCTCAGATTATCATTTATACATGTTCATTACAATTTACAGATCATAGTGGATTTACAAATACAACAAAACATTTAGTAACAGACAGAATATTATTAAAATTATACTTGATTCTCTTATGACATTTCAGATTGCTCATATTTGTTCAGGGTATTCACATTTTTTGTGAAAGGATAGTTTGTAAATGTAAAGATTTTGATGCAATTGTAATTTTTTTACACTAAAACAAAGCAAAAAATAAAATAAAATTGAGTTATTAGGTACATGTTATTATGAGATCAAAATAGGGCTTTATATGGCCTCTGAACTAAAATGATTAATATCTCCAGTGTAATTTTTGCATTTCACAAATTTATCCCACAGGCCAGATTGGACCCTTTGGTGGGCCAGTTTTAGCCCACGGGCCGTATGTTTGACACCCCTGTCATAGAACGAGGACTGCTTTGAAGAAGGGTCTACCCTCGTATCAGCGCTGAAAGTCCAACCCTCCCTCTCTGCCCCTGTTTAAAGGTCATTTCAACAGAACGTAATGATAAACTCTTAGCAAACACTAATTCTACACTGCCTCCACTAATTTAACCATCTTCCTGCCCCACACAGAGAGAGTTGGAGCAGTAATAGGCAAAGGGGCTGTCACCAGCTGAGGTGGCTCGCCTCCCGCTTTGATCCGGAGCCAGAGCCGCTGACATATGCTGCTCCATCCGGCGGGGAGGAGCTGTACTGGATGCAGGGAACAGCGCTCCATTCCCTTTCCATTCATTAACTACATTTCAACAGCTGGTGACTAATTAGTTTGCTCTCTAAATCGCAAAACCAATATAATGAGTACACCTTAACTTTCACTTTGTTTGTCGAAGGGGAAAACTTAGAGCTGGCAAAAAATGTTTCATTACATTGCTGATGCTCAAAAGTAAAAACTAACACGCTTGGTTTATCAGTTTTGTTTGTGTTTGTTCACAAACTGACTTTGAAGGTTTGTTTTTTCTTTCATCTCTTCCAAGTACATTTTATCATATTTATGTTACACGTTTTATTATATCTTTACATTTCACTATTTATTTGAGTCAGGAGGAGCAGGATTCCATAAATAAACTATTTCACAGATTTTCATGAAAATTGGTGAAAGAGGAAAAACATATCTTATATTTTGGATTGGACTGGTTATTTTGAAGCTTACTTAGAAGAATAATAGTCTGTAAAATCACTAAAGCCTCTTTTATTCTCATACCAAAATATTATTAAACCACAAACAGATCACAAATTATAACCTATTATGTCTTTTTCATCAGTGGTTGCCACCGTTTAGTTTAATTGGTCTCCTGTCCTGTCCGCACTAATATGGATGCTTTTCTAAATAAATAAATTCTGTCCATATGACCTTAATTTTATAATAAACAGTATCTCTGCAGATATTGGGACACAAAATGACTTCAAACCACTGTTTCTGGTGGACTTTAAACCATGGACACAGCAGATACTACTGAGCAAAGCTGATACAGACATTTTAATCTGCCTTGAATTTGAGAAGCAACGACAAGTTAAGTTAGAAACTTAAATTACATTGAAGTTGTGGAAAAGTATTACACGTATATACACTGTTGACTATAAAGTTAGAATAATTTTGTTTTCAGATACATTCCTCTTTTTATTCCAGTTTCTACACACCTTTGACCTGATGCAATGATTACATACTGAGTTCCGGTTACACTTTATTAATTAAGAATAAATCACGTTGTCATAATCATTTCATGTGAGGAGGTAAAAATATATTATTACACCTTTATGGGCAACAGTGTACTAAGTAGATTTTGCCACAACACTGGTACATGTGTCTGTGTTCATCTTGATCTACTGTAACTAATACACTAACTTACACATCAACATGACCTACATTCGCTGTTTCAGGTGAGTACTGGGGTGTGACACCTGTATTTTCTAATCTCTTCATTTTCCTTCTCCACATGCATAAACCAGAGATTTTAAAAATCCTCATGCTAGCATTTTTCTTCTTCCCTCAAAGCACTTTTTGCAACCTAAAACACCATTTACAGAGAAAAATACTCATGTAGAACAATATCTGTAATAGAATGGAAAAGGCAGTATTTATTTGTTTATCACAAACTTTAGCAGTTTTTGCCTATATCCATATGGAAGCCAAAAATCCTGTCCTTCCACTAAATTGCTTCCACTCTGTTGTGGCCTCTGCCATCTTCTACAGTGTGGTCTGCTGTGGGAGCAGCATCACAGCAGCTGACAGGAATAGGCTGGACAAACTGATTAAGAAGGCCAGCTCTGTCCTGAGATGTTCTCTGGAACCTGTGAAGGAGGAGGTGGGGGAGAGGAGGTTGACAGCCAAGCTGTCCCCCATGATGGACAAAGACTCCCACCCCCTCCAACAGACACTCACTGCACTAAGGAGCTCCATTAGTGACAGGATGAGACACCCCAAGTGTGTGAAGGAGAGGTAGCGTAGGTCTTTCCTTCCTGCAACACTCAGGCTCCACAATAGAAACTGCTCCAAATAACTCTGTGCAATAAACCACATCCCTGTTCAACCTGTAGCATGATCAACAAACGCACAACTGTAAATAGTACAAGAATCAACATACGCACAACTGTAAATAGCACAAGGATCAGCATACGCACAACTGTAAATAGTACAAGGATCAACATATGCACAACTGTAAATAGTACAAGGATCAGCATACGCACAACTGTAAATAGTACAAGGATCAACATATGCACAACTGTAAATAGTATATATACCTTTTTCAATTTGTCTTCATTTTTTGATTTTGCACTTCTTCTGCTCTTGTGTGCTTTTCTTGTGTGCTTTTTGTGCTTTGTTGCTGTAAAGCGAAATTTCCCCTTGAGGGACAAATAAAGGCATATATTATCTTCTCTTCTCTTATCTCATCTTATCTTAAATGTCATAAAAGTCAGTGCAGTAGTTTTTGCAATCGGCTGTAAAGTGGATGTTGGGAGTCATCATATTAGCAAGGATGAAAATAAGCTAACGGCCCACTGCCATGAACTAACAAACATATGCAACCACAAGGTAAATATGTAAATAACAATATTTCAACAATACACATAAGTATTGTTTTTGGTTCGGTTTGTTTCTTTGTTTATTTAACACTTTAGCGGCAAAACTACTGGTTAAATTCAATTGGGTTTATAGATTGCCAGTGACCCAGCATAGATCTTATTACATTTTGGGAAAAGTAGGTCAAAGCTCCAATTTTTTATGAATTAAAAAAATATACTTTTCCCCATTTACTTATAATGGGCAACATTTCAAATGTCTATAAAAACATAAATTTTGATTCAGTTTACTTCAAACTTGGCACATATATAGAGGCAATTGATATGCTGACATCAGCACATGCATAGACATGACATCAGCTGTAGATCTGAGTTAAAAAAAAAAAAAAAAAGTAAGACGGAACAGTCGACTGACAAAGTATTATGCACATTCTACAGGAAGGAGGTTTCTTTTCACCAAGGCACTTCCAGCTTCAAATACCACATTAACGCGAAGCATATTTAGTCGGGGATTCTGCTAGCACTTCGGCTAACGCGTCACCCATCTTGCGACAAACCTGTTAAGTACATATATATTCCCTTGTTTCTTGAGTCTGTTTGCTAATGCAAAATGAGACACGATTAATACAGATTAAAAACGAATATTTCATCATGATTTATCAACATTAATCCACAGCAACTCTGGGATTAATCTGATTTAAAATGTTAATATTTGACAGCACTAAAATATTCATATAAATACCATATTCCTTATTTTTCTCTTATATTTAATTTCTCACTTCTTCGTGGTTTTTCTACTGGTCTTTTTCTCTGCACTTGCTTGTTGCTGCTGTTAACTGTGAAATTTCCCCACAATGGGATAAATAAAGTCACATCTTATCTTATCTTATAACTCAGACGTTTAATGGTTTAATAATCTGTCATACAGGAAACGGAGTAGAGGTCTGCGCTCGCTAGTTAAGTTGGAGTGCATTTCTAGTTAAGTCTCAGCACCAGGCTATGACATTCCTTCTTCAGTGCCATCTCAAATATTTGCCATCAGCTGCAAAAGTGTCCATTTATGGTTCCTTAAAGCTAAGGAATCAGGAAGATTTGGTTGTGTGAAAAAGACATGATCACTTTGAAATGATTATCATTAAGTGTGAGACTTAGAAAAAAAAAAAAAAAACAAAACAGACAGACTCTGATGTGTGGCGTTTTCATATTTAGGCGTGGGTGAGGAGATCCCGTGTCCAGTAATGGGAGACAGGTGGTGCCCAGGAGGAGATAAAGAGTGAGGCTTTTACCCCACAGGAGTCTGGCACCATCAACGCAGAAACAGACGCCTTTGCCTCCCATCTGGGGACACTCTCCAACCATCACTGCCAATTTACAGGGCACTCAATTACTGGTCATTACCTGAGCAATGAGGAGATGACCTGCTGCCTACGACGTCAAAGTGCCAAACCATGCATATAGTCAGATGGAAAAACTAAATAAAGCCACTAATGACGAACACTGCTAATTCTCTTCTGCTCTATTTATGTCACCATGATTATACCAAAATCTGTATACAAAACAAAAGAAAGCAGAATCTAAATAAAAAGACAAGAGACAGAAAGTACATCAGACATTTATAATAGTACCCCAGCTGGTGTGTGTGTATTTTAGACATGCAAACGTGCTTTGGAAAGTTAGTTAACTGAACAAAGCATACATGGATGAATATCAGAAAGTGTAGACTATAAATGTTCACACACAGCAGATATACAGACATACAGTAGCAAGTTGGAGCTAAACTGAAAACAAATGATTAATTTTTATTGCAAAGAAATCTATAACTTAAGGGTAAATGAGAACTACAAATCTTAAACTAATTTTGTTTCAGCCCGTTGCTTCCCAAAGACCACAGACAAGTACATTTTGTAATCAGCAGACCTTTACAGGTAAACTAAACTTGATCTTGCTGACATAATATGTCACAGGAAGCACTTTTTTCTCAAATTAAATAGCGGGTGAGATTAATAAGGAGAGCTCAAGTCTGCCCAAAGAGAAAGTAAGTCAGTGGTGCAGGAGTGACAGAGTCCAGCATTAGCATATAAACAACAGAGTGGAGTATCTGCTGCTGCTGCTGCTACACAAGGCTCAATTGTCAATATGTTCGCTGGTCCTCATCCAGGGATCAGAGAGGGGTTGTCAGGACTTTGATTCCTGCACACAGGGGAGAGGATAAACAGCAGAAAAACAGCACTCCAACCTGCCAATCACTGCACACACTGCATTTCTATCACTATAAAGTCCAATTTACACATTCAGCAGGATAAACAAAACTCAAATGTTGCCTTTGCTTCGAGAAAATTGGACTAAGATGGATCCAGAACAGACACATAGTTGAACTGCGGCGGCGGGGAAACAGAGTTGTGGGACGAGTGTCTAACTGCTGTAATAACAGTCGTAACGGGCTTTTCTGTTTTCCCAGAACTAATTCATTCTGTTGTACTGAATTTTTACAAGCAGTGAGGTTTAATGATGATAGTTATTAATCTTTATTCAACAAACTGCAAAGGGAAAAAAGTCACATCTCAGGCCAGGGGAAGATGACTTTGACAAGAACTACCCAGTTTTTGTGTTTCCTCGCACAATTTGGAGACAGTGAGAGGGGACATGATTGTATCTGTGTGTGGTTCTGTAACACTTAATTTCTTCTGCTTCCTCTCAGCAGGGGTTCCTGGATGCTAGTGTGGAGGGAAAAAAGCCAACATTTGTGGAGACCCAAGCAGTGTCAGACATAAGAATTCATAACAAATATTTCTCATATAGCCCCATATGTGTAAGAATGCTCATAGACTGCACAGAATGAATTTTAAAGTCTTAATCTAGTAGTTTTGATGAACATTTGAATAGCTAACATGCAGTAAGCAAGTATCTATAATTCATGTGTCAAATTGTAGTCCTCTACAGTTAGTAAACAGGCTTACCCTTCTATTTGTGCTACACTGGATATCACTCCAGTGAGAACATGTAAGCAAAGGCTGCCCTACTCTCAGCAGTTGCAGTTACCATGGCATTTGTGCTGGCAAGGCAAAAGTCTGTTTCAACCTGAAGGGATGCTGTAGCAAAATGTTGTACAACTTCAGATAAGTAGCTACTGTACCATGGTAATAAGTAGTTGAGAGCTGGTCTGTTCATCTTCACAAACTGTTGTACAATGAAACCTTGGATGTGCATAAAAAGCTGAAGTATACTAAATATTATACTTAAATAGTTTGCACTCATGTATTCTACTACTGCGTTTTCAAGGACACTCTTCTAATATGCTTGTTTTTCTACATACTTTTTCATTGCTTTGTGGGCTCAAGCAAAGATCAGGATGTGTTATTCCACTATAACTATGTTTGGAGGGACTAAACACCAGAAAACTCATCTTTATGCCTAAATAATAAACTGAAATTAAGGCTGTTTAATTTGTTGAAAAAGTCATAAGGTGGTGGTTTTCAATTCTGATAAAGATCAGTGAATCCAAAATACCACCATTATTATGGGGGTTGTGTTTACTTTGTTAGCCAAAAGTTCAGTACTAACCTGTTCACTGACAAGCATTTAACTTAGTCTGTACTTGGACAGTAATGTAACCATGTACTGCACCAGATTCCCTGTCTAAGCAGTGACTGATTGGATGTTTCTTTATCAGAGAGGTAGATAAGGACACTGCCCACAAATAGAAGAGATGTTACAACGTCCACACATTTTATTTTTAACTAAATGGCAGCCTTTTATGATTATATCACTGCACGGAGTGACACTGCGATTACGATTCAATTATTTCAGCTCTATCTTGTGCAATATGGCAGATCAAACAGTTCAGAATGTCCCAGAGTTTCAGAACCTCTGAAAACACAGTGTTCCAGTTTGCCTTAAGAAGAGGCATAGGAAGCCCACTGACAACAAAGGACAGATCATCCTCTCTTCTTTCGTTGGCCTCCGCTGACCTGCCTTCACACTTCAGTACGCAGAGAGAGAGAACCACACCGCATGCCAACGGCAATCCACAGCTTTTACCGACTCCCTAAAAACATAGGCCGCTGTAATTTGGTATGCAAATAAATCAGTGCACTTATTCTGCCTTAAGAAATATGAGATGGAATGGAACAAAGAGGGGCCATGGATTTGGACAAAACAGAGCGACGGAAAAAGAGACAGAAACCGGAGAAAAAGAAGGGACAAGACAGTGATTGGTAGCTGGCTGCCATTCCGGCCCAGCGGCCCTGCGGCTGATGCACAGAGTTGCGTAATGGGTCTGCATGCAGGGTGAAGCACAGCAAACAGGGCTTCAGCACATGTAGCTGAAGAGACCACTCAAGCCTTCTGGGGAAGGGAAGTTATTTCAGCGTGCGCATACGTACACAGGATGAGACAGCCGTGTTTTGACACAGTGTGCTAAAAATAGCAGATCCTTAATAGAAAAAAACAGAGTGCCAGTCAAATCCAGACTGGCACGAGGGGGAGAGATAAAACGTTTCTTCTGAAGATGGTCCTAAGAGCTGAACTACGGGGTGTGGCAAATTCAGAGGATAGAGACTAGTTGGAGGGCAAACTGCTCACTTCTCACTTCTGCTGCAACCCGCTAGCTTCACACAAGGCCAAACAACCACAACCACATACAATAAACAAACCAAAGCAATTAAGAATCAGCATGAGCAACTTTGCAGATCTGTTATGTAATTCTGAGCCTGTGGGGCCAAGTGTTAGGAAATGGCGGCAGACAGGCCTGTTGTGTTTTCTGCTACACATATATGGCCATTAATCACGCTCGGACTCTTTGCTCTTTTTCTATTTCTAGAGAAGCTGAAGCCTGAAGGCAGCGGACCTACAGCACTGCAGCACGTGCGCTGGACTTCAGCATCACTGCAAATGTCACACAATGTTAGCTTGCTCACTGTAAAGCAGCCTACGGTGAGAGGATCACGAGGACAACCTATAAATGGCACCTTTGTACCCAGTTCTTTATGGATGAAATGACTGGTAATTCTTTAAATTTAACACTTGATTTCCTCCATTAAAATTAATACCTCAAATGTATGCTTTTTGTAATTCTGGGTTTGACTTCATATTTTTAGATGAATTAAAATGTTGAATGGAAATATATTCGCTGCTCAGCTGCAGATAAGGGAATCGGTTACCAGGAAAAAAAAATTATAAAATACACTCAAGGGTTTAGCAGTGCAAAAACACCAGCTGCATTTGCACCCTGCAAAGAACTATAGGGAATACCAATGAGTACAGGTATTTCTGTAGACAGAAGCACAGAGCAGGTAGTGCAGGACACATGAACAGGTATTGTGTGAGTTAAAGCATCCTTTTACTCCACTCTCTCTCTTCTTCTTCTCTCTCTCTCTCTCTCTCTCTCCTTCCTTCTCCGGTGCATGAGAGGAAATTTCTGCAGGGTGTGTTGGAGTGTGAGTCATCATCAGTGCAGAGAGAAAAAGAGGGGAGAGGCATTCTTTAAGTCAAAGACAGTGCTTATGGCAGCAATGCAGCAAGGAAATGCCATACGCCCTATCTCTAAACAGATTAAGAGGGTTAAAATCCTCCACAAAAATCAACACCAGCAGCTAAAGGACTCCTAGCGGGTAGAAAATACATGCAAACAAATTGTTATGCAACCACAAATCAGGGTGTCAGACACTTTTGGGTTGGGCTGAGGCCTGAGCTTAATGTTTGTTCACATTACTGTGCAGAA
Organism: Sphaeramia orbicularis; assembly: GCF_902148855.1. Taxonomy (NCBI): domain Eukaryota; kingdom Metazoa; phylum Chordata; class Actinopteri; order Kurtiformes; family Apogonidae; genus Sphaeramia; species Sphaeramia orbicularis. The sequence continues at coordinate 33,978,391 of NC_043965.1, forward strand.
ACCCTGCACACTAATGTATAAGAAAAGAATATGAGCAGAGTGTATTGTAAATGCATAATATGGTTTACTACAAGGTCAATAACATCACATTTTCAAAGGTTAATTAGCAGCTACAGAGAGTAAACAGAGAGATTGTCTCCTTTGTGTTTTAAACCAATGATGCTAATATCAGGGAGGTTGGAGAAAGTTCCTGAAGGACTGCACTTGAAGAGAGGAGGAGCTCTCTCACAACCCCTAAAATGTAAGATTTTCAGACAGCATTTGTACTTTTTTCAGATAATTTGTTTAAAAGGAAAAAGGCTTGAGTCTGAAAAAATAAAAATCATGTTGTGAATATTTTGACAGATTCACAATGTGAATCACAGTTTTAGTGCGAATGGTAATTTTTGTATTTCATTTAATCTGGAAAAAAATGATGTGACTTGCTAGTAGCAAACAAGCATATTCCCTTACGTCTGGAGAATATGATCTGTAGGCCTAGGCATCTTTGTCACACTACCATGCTTCATTCATTTATTTATAATGGTATGTTGTGACAGGTTTTAGAAAAAAAGAAAAAAGCATCATCAGCTATTTGGATTTTACACTTAGCTACACTGTCATTTCTCAATTAATACCTAACTGAATGTGAAAGGGGAAATAAATGAATGAGTAGTCTGTGTGAATGAAGTGAAAATTCCACAACAAATGACGATGAAAGTACAAAACAAGGTCTGTTTTACTCTTAGAAGAGTAGGATGCTCTTTCTTTCTTTTTTGTGTGACTACAAAGAGGGAGTGAATGATAAAAAAAAGTGAAAGAGAATGTCTGACACTGACAAAGACTGGCTACTTGTACCATTGTGTAAACATCAAACAGACACAATCCAATTCACTCGCCTGCAACTTTCCCCGACCCTCTGAATTTTCTCACACCGCTCTTTGCAAAGGTTACTCCCACCCTTAAACACACTCCCTGGCCTGTCCTTACCTTCTCCCAAACAGAGACAGTGCAGGTCTGAAAGACTAGTTCCCTCATATCCACACCAGCAGCAGGTAACAAAAAAGGCAGGTTTCAGTCTCCAGAAGTCTGACCGAACAGCAGCGAGATAGCGAGATAGACGGACTTCTGTTCGCAGAATTCTGAAACCGCAGCATAAGTCTGCAACCTGATCCTGAAGTTCAGCTGAAGTCCATGGTGCTATCCAAGCCTGATGATTAAATTACTGCATGCTGCCAGAGCTCCTGTCGTCCAATAATACAACATCACCGACTCTAACTGATAAGCAGTGTGTCTGAAAAGGACATTAACATAATCTTAAAGTCTACGTAACAACTGCATGTGGTAAAGGACAGTCTGTTCATTTAGAGTGCTCAGAAAGCCTATTTTTTGAGTGTGTTCCCAGCCATTATCTAGACTCTCTGCTCTGTAAGGTAGTGCAAGTTAAATATTCAGACCCCAGTAAGTGGCTCAGTGCCATAGACTTTTGTCAGTCTATGTTTGTAGACATTGTAGATGAAGCTCTGGGAGTTGGATATTGGCTTGTTGCTATCTTTACAGGATGCTGGACTTTCCCGCTTATGTAGAGGGGATGCTGAGCTGACTCTCATTTCAATGAAAGGCTGTGTGATACCCAAGACATCTACTGAAAAAAACCGAGAAAGAGACATAAAAGGAGAAGGAAAGAGAGGGAGTGAGATGCAATCTAAGCAAATGACCCAGAAAACAAGCCTTTTCTGGTGAACTCGTTGGCTAAAAGTCAAGTCAGCACTGCGAGGATCAAGTCGGCCTGTCAGGATCACTCGGACCTCACACTCATCCTAAAGTACCTACAGAGAACAAAACCTCACCGCGGACATCTCAAATGTAGCGAGGAGCAAGAGACTGAGCTTAAAGGTCAACAACAAGCTCAGAAGAAAAAAAAAAAAAAAACGCCTCAGCACTAAGTCAGAATAAAATGCTCTGATGAACAAGTGTCCCTGAACGAGGCAGAGGAACAATTCAAGGGACGCTAGAGATGGGTTATAGCAGGATACAATAACAACACTCTAGACACAGCTCGTTGTTACCCTTCTGACACTCTGAGTGGCTGGCTTATCAGTCAGCTCCTTGGTCGGCATGAGAAACGCCGGCAGCCATTGTTGGCCTTTAATTCCACACAGGCACTGGTCTAATTAAGGGGCACTAGACTGAGCACAGTCACCCACCTACTAATGATTTACCATAACACAAGGGTTTCCAAATAAACCAGTAATATGTTCATCAAATATGCATACTTTAACACAAGATTAAGTATTACAGCAGTGGTTCCCAACCTTTTTTGGCTTGTGACCCCATTTCAACATCACAAATTTCTAGCAACCCCAGACATTCAAAACTCAGACTTTTTTTTTTTAAACTAAAAATTAAATTTGTTTTTGACCATGTAATAGTTTGCTATACTATGTTCCAAATAAACATTAATTTTAGATGACATTTAGACTATATAATGTATATTATTATGGATGAAGGCAGAAAAGCCAGGTGTAGATTACTGCACAAAGTCAGAATTTTATTTTCCTTGGTCAGGATATGTACAGTCAGTTCAGCTTGTATTTACAAGGCTGACAATTAATACTGAACAAACAATAACTCAAACTATGAATTACGAAAGAGCTGCAGCATCTGAAACCAACCACAATGAACATTTGAAAGAAAAACAGTACCACAGTGCTTCAGTTTCACCTTCAGAGTTTGTCATGTCTTTTATGTAGTGTGACTGTCTCTCATCTCGCCATATATTTTTATTAGTAAGTTGGGTTTTTTTTTATCAGTCACTAGAAATTTCAGGCAACCCCATTTGAATTCCAGGTGACCCCACATGGGGTCCTGACCCCAAGGTTGAAAAACCCTGTATTACAGTATTAGATGTGTGCAAAAACCAACTCCCTGTTTATGCTTTGTATTGCTGAAATTAAGTGTGGCACAGTCTTGGCTGAGGGGGAAAATGGTTATTTTGTGTATAGGTGTGAACTATCCCTTTAAACTGCTCTTTAACTTGACGGTGCAGCTAGGGGACTTCAATGACAAGCTTTGTAATTAACCACCACATAATGGGAATGACCTTATTAAGCTGCTACTGGGTCAAAAGCAGATTTAGGTTACCAAAACACATGTGCTTCTAATTATTCTTTAACATCAGGTAAATCAGGTACCATCATTTCATGCTAGTTTTCCTTTTTTTTTTTTTTTTTTTTTACTCATCTCAGCCGTTGCATAGTGTATAAACACAGACACACACAAAGCCAGATCTTTCTTTAGGAAAGAAACTATCAATATTTATGCACTGGCTCAGCCCATAAATATCAGTGGCCAGTCTAGAAATCAATGGTTGCCTGCTACATATTTTAATCTCCCCATGAAGGTCACATTACTCCAACAGCGCCTGAAATGGTGAAGCAGACACATGCTCAACTGAATCAGCCTGCAGCGTTTGCGTTCACACCACCCTGACCCTGTCCTAGTTCAAGTAATGTTACTACATACAGCCTTAAAGAGTGTAAAAACAGACAGCCTGGTAGCCGTAAATGGATTATAACTCATCATGTTTTTAGCTGCACCTGTAAAGGTTGGGCTTTCATGGTTTAGCCCTGTGTAACTCATGTACATTATAGATGAGGCAGAGGAGAAGGGGAGTGTTCACTGGAGCACTATCAGTTACCAGAAGGCCAATTTAAATCTCCCCCGTCATGACTAACCTCTATTTCAGAGCCACAGGGGTGAGACAGCATCAAGCTCAGCGTTCCCTGCAGGCTGCTGTAAACTCAGGCGCAACTCTCTGCTGGCCTCCCAAAAAAAAAAAAAAAGTCACTGTGTGTTCTTATTTCTAAAACGGCCGCACTGCCAAAGTGATTCCTGCCATCGCATGAATTTGTCACTATGCTAACAGGGCTTATGAAAGTTAGATGAACATTTTACGATCTTGTTAAAACCAGTTACATTATTAAAAGGGCACATTCATCCTGCGAGGCGAGAAAGAGAGCCTGTGGCAGATTGAAATTTTAATAAGCTCAATGCAGTAGCTAGATTGAGAAATTTGGCAGAGATTTAGCTGTGAAATCCTGAATGTGGTCATGTGATGATTTAGCCTCATTGTATCATGCATGCACTCAAGCAGGTCAAAAGACAGTGGATTCGGCAAACATGTGATAAACCCATTAACCATCTTAACATCGGGCACATCCCCCAGCATTTAATCTGTGATGGGAAGCACTGTTTTAATGTCGTCACTTTTAGTTTACCATTAAAAGATTGACTGCAGATGGTTGGGCTGCATATATTTACTCAACATTTATGCACTGGCAAGTTATTATCTCAACTCAGCCGTTTTTCAGCAACAGTGACTTTTTTCCCTGTACGCCACTGCACACTGCTGCTGAATGAATACAGAAAAGGTTCAGTGACACTAAAGCCCACAGCCACCATGACAAGCCAGACTGAGGATGAAGGTGGCTGGTGTCACCAGGCTCAGAAACACCTGACCCTGGAGGAGACTGCAAAGGACTCTGGGCTTCACTCCGTTATCTCTGATAAAGCTGTGATAAACGTTATCTCAGCATCATAAGTGTACCGTAATCTCGTAAGGCTGGCTACATACAGTGCTGTGTGTTTATATGATTGTGTGTACGTGCCCTTGTCTATGTTCATGCTGGCATCAGACACTCAGTGTGTTCAATCATGCCGTAGATCCTACCAGCTCTTCACAAACCTGTTACAGCGGAGAGGCAAATGGAACTGTTCCAACAGCAACATAGCCTAACAGTTTACATTCAGCTCGTACCTCAGTCACAGGAACACTGAGTATACACAGGAAATGGCTACAGAAATTGGATAAAAACAGATTTCATTCATTATCAGTTTTAACCAATAGACTGGTGATGGAAAAATTCAATATGAATAGTGGGTTAGACTATTTCTGTGTACGTGCCTTATGTTTATAATGACTCCTCAGTGTTGCGAGAACATCATGATCTGTCCCAAGAAGCGCCTGAGCACAGAGCAGGAATTATATCTGTAAGATGAAGTCACAACATTAGTGCCAGACACACACGCATATATTGCTATGATTACTGTTGGGTGTGACAATTTTTTACTCTTTATAAGGAACTACAGTTCTTTGAGTTAATCAGTCAACTACTGCAACTGCTGTATAATAATAATAATAATAATAATAATAATAATAATAACAACATTTATAAAGCACTTTTCATTCAGCGTATGCTCTTCTTAGTCCTTGCTGCAAGTAAATGCTTTTTGATACAAGAATCCAGCAAATCTGTCTTTTGTCTCAGAGCATTTTTCTATCAGCTGATGGCAGAAGTGATGTGAGCACTCTCTCTCCACAGCCTGTATCATTTACATTCACACCACCCTGACCCTGCCCAAGTTTAGGTAACACTTCTACACAAAGACAGTAAAAACATGAGCTCATTACCTGTAAATGGATGGTAAAAGCACCATACTGTATGACAGGTACTTCATCTGTACCTGTAAAAGTTGTGTTTTCATAGTTACTTCACTACATATAAAGAGACCGTTTACTATTTACATTGTCACTACCGGTCAGGCTAACTTGGTAACAAACTCATAAAAGAATAAAACTTAACAAGTGGTGCCTTGCACAACAAACCCCACCCCTTGCACATGCTGTAGCTTATTTTGGCATCGATCCAGGTAATGCATGTGCTGATGTCAGCATATCAATTGCCTTTACATATGTGCTAAGTTTGAAGTAAATTGAAACAAAATTGATGTTTTAATAGACATTTGAAATTTCGCCCCTTATAAGTAAATGGAAAAAAAGGACTTTAAAATTTCGTAAAAAATTTGAACTTTGACCTACTTTTCCCAAAATGTTATCAGATCTATTCTGGGTCACTGGCAATTTATAAACCCAATTTGGTATGAATTCAACCAATAGTTTTGCTGCTAGAGTGTTAACAACAAACAAACAAACAAACTGAACCAAAAACAATACCTCTTGCCTCCCCTTTGAGGGGCGGGGTAATAATGGTTTAACGTGGATCATTTTTGAGTCTATATATGTTATTATTCATTATTATTATTATTATTATTATTATTATTAATTTTATTATTTTATTAGATATTTATTTATTATTTATTTATTATTTATTTTGGCATTAACCAAAATAAAGGAAAGTAAAGCCCTCTACTATATTATGTTAATAATGAATTCAATAATTATAGAAGAGAAAATCCCACAGCAGTTCCCTAAAAGTCTTTCACTGATTGCAGTAATGTTGGACTTTTACTAAAGTACACAACACAATTATTTGGAGGAAAATATTATACTTTTCTCTCCCTTCCATTAGTAGCTGTAATATTTGAGTTAATAATGAGAATAACGGATCAGCAATTGTAATCCAGTGAGACAGATGATCCTAAATTTTTACTTTTGCCATCTTAAATATACACCGCCCCACACATATAATTTCAATGGACCATCTTTAGCTTTGATTGCAGAACAGATTCCTGGCATCATTTATGCCACGCAATGCTTATGCAACAGCACAATAAATGTCACAAAATTTATTTCCAAACAGACCTGCATTCATTTTTGGCCAAGGCCTTGTACTAATGATGGGAGAGCCAGACTGCTGCATTACATCTTCTCCATCCAGAAGATTTTCAATGGGGTTCAGGTCTGGACTTTGTAAGGCAAATCCATGTGTGAAAAGGACGTCTAATGCTCCCTGAACCACTCTTTCACAAGCCCAATTAACCAGATGAATCTAAGCTTTGTCCAATTTTTGAGTTCCCTGGTGAAATAATAGTTGTTTAAGAAATGAAAAGCTACTCGCTGCATCATTTTGGATCAAACAAATTATTGCAGCTGAGATACATTAACCTCTGCATTAATTATCTAGTGGAAGGCTCTTACATATTTGCTTTGTTAAATCCAGTGTGTGTTGATACTAATAGTTTTGTATCTTTACTGAAAACTACTGCCACTGACAACATGAAAGGCCCTTATGTCAGCCAGTGTTAAGTTTGTCTGTTCTAAACTTTTTGGTTAAAAGGTATAATAACTGTGTTCAACTCAACCTCTAAAGGGGTCATATTTCACAAACCCCACTTTTATTAGTCTTTGATGTGTTTATTTGTGTATTTGGGGACCCTAATCGTTCCAAAAGTTTGAATTTTAACCCTCCAGGTGCTGCAAAGCTATCTTTATATTCATTTTGGCAAAAATCGAGTGGATTTCTACAACCGGTTTTAATTTGTTACATCTATAACTAGTTACATCACAACATTTGCACATATAAGGTCAAGTACGACAAAAGTGTTGTGGTTGTAGTCCATACTGAAAATAGGTCCAAACTTCAAGCCAATTACCTAAAATGTTCAGTTGTTGGTTGAACGGGACAGAACAGTACAGTCCAGTCAACAACTTGGAGGGGGTGGGGTGTGAAGTGGCTCATTTGCATTTAAAGGGCCGGCGCTCAAAACGACCTTTCTGGTTTCATTACTCAGAAATAGGGTTGAAGATGGACCTGTGGAGTCGAATTAATGAAGAATTCAGACCCAAACATAGCATTTACAGTTTACGTAGACCATAGGGAAATGTTTTAAAATGCATAATTCCATTTAACAAAAGCAAAATATCACTCCTTTAAGTCAGGTTTTTAATGCAGATAATTTACTTTAAGCAAAGTATTTTTACAATACAGTGCTGTCACTTTTACTACCTCCTCTGTTAGTAAGCAGGCCCCGGCACATTTTAATTAAAAAGACCAACAGTTTGGTAAATGAAGCTTCCCAGCTGGTCACATAAGGTAATATGACATTGATTATGTTGTGAAGAAACAGGTATGAAGACTGAATCCTTACTTCTGACATCCTTGGAAGTGACAAATATCACTAAATGGATACTAATTGTAGATTTGTATTATTGGATGCTTGCACTGAACTCGAGCTTGGCCTATTATAAAAAAAAACACATATCACTATTGGACAACTCCTTATGCTTTATGACGACTAACTAGTCACTCCACTGGAGAGACACACAGAGCTGCAGCATGAATGGTGTGTAGCAAAAGTAGTGTGCAGTCCCGGGTCAGCCAGCAGCATCTGAGCGTTAATAAGGGGGGTAATTGAATTAGAGGATCAGTGGAGGCCTGTAGTGTGGGCGCCACACAGCTCTAATTTCATTACAAGTGATGTAAACATGAGGTTGGCCCCCAGCACAGCAGCCTCCCACATCAATACATGCACAAACAAACATGTATACACACCTAATATATAATACCTAAAGCATTTATGTCATGTAACAACCTGTCCTATCATACAACGACTTCTATCAGTGTGTTTCACCAATGAGGTAATACAGGTATATCAAAGACAGAAAATAATACGTCTGTGGTATGAGAAAAAAAAAAAAACAGAGTGTTTAAGCAGCTTCTTCAATAATGGTGAAGTATTCAAAGTGTCATTAAATGTGCTGCACAGTGGCTCACAGGTTAACACTGTCATCTCACAGCGAGAAGGAAATCGATCCTCAGCCTCGGTGTTTCCTTGATGAAGTGTATGTGTATTCTCCCCTGAAGCACTGAATATTAAAAATTAGGAATAAATGATGAATCTGGGCTGTAATGGAGGTGTAGGAGGAGTACGTGAGGCATAAAGTTGAGAATATTTTTAGTGTGGTTTGTTAAGAGGAACATGATGACTATGCTCCAGTCAATGACTTCTCCACTGGGTAAGTAACTGTGGTGTTCCAGTCTGAGTGATGCATATTTATGATCAGTGTACGTCTTGGCTTGATGAGTCACTTGACCATCAAAAAAACCTGTAGGTCTGACTATGGGCCTCTCTCTGGTCATAAATAGTCATGAGGCTGAAGTTAACCAAGATAGAAATGTTCACATTCCTAATAAGTCTTGGCCCTCGCTATCACATCTGTGACAATGAGACACTCCCAGAGACAGATGGGCAATGGGTCACATCCACAGCTTATTAATATGCTGCTGAGCCCACAGAGCACACGCAGAAAAACGAAGGATATGGAAACAAGAAGCCGTCTGCTGCAAAGGGACTAACAGAACTATCTTGCCAAAACATCACACATCACATTACTGCATCAGGCTATAAATAAGCAAATTGTCTCCACTTTACGCAGCATATCTACACATGCAACTCACATCTATACTAAAGACACGATGCTCGAAAAATGCTTCACTTCGACCAGTCTTTGATGGATGCGGCTGTTTTATTTTCTGACAGACTGGTCAGTCTGCCAATTTAACCAAAGTTTACGCCCACAGCACAAGAGGATGAAAACATGGGTGAAGAGAGAGACTTCAGGTACAGAAACATCCACATAAAGAGGGTGCATGTTGTGATGACACCTGCTGAGCTGTATTTTGTAAGATGTCAACAGCAGGCATTAACCACAGTTCAAGTAAACCAAACTAATGAATTAATTAGATCATCATTGTCCGTTATGTGAGTGGGAATGAGCTTGGAATCACAGATTGAAGACAGATTGCATCACTAACACTAAGAGCAGGTCAAGACTGAAAATATAAAACAGTGCGTTGTATTTAAATACTAATAATACTGAAATAAAAGCAGTATATAAATACAAACAAGCTGAATATTTTTGACCAAAAAAAACCCCACCAGACTCATCATCACTGCAGTATCTTAAAAAACTCATTAAGCTGAGAAAATGTGAAAAAATATGCAGACTGTATCCTGGTCTTTAAAATCCTTCGTGGATTAGCAGCTGCCCCTTTACAGGAATTTGTACAAATAACCCAAAACAGATAAACCAGAGCTAGTTGTCGAGGTGACTGTATAATTCCATCTAGAAGAAGTGCCTTTGGACAGGCTGTGTTTTCATACCATGCCTCTCAAACTTGGAACACATTACCAACAGTTATCTGCGACCTGCCCACCCTCAGCTCATTCACTAAACATCTAAAATCATGGTTATTGGACAATCCAACCTGCCTCCACAATCTCATATAAAGTCAGCTGGTACTCTGAAGTTGTGTGTGTATGTATATGTGTGTATGTTGTGTACACTGTAGCAGAAATGCATGTTTTACTTGTCTGTTGAATGAGTACACTAGATTGTACTGTTTAACATGAACTAACATGATCTGTTTATTTCTTTGTATTTTATGGATTGTTTGTTTTATCTTGTTGTACAGTGTCCTTGGGTGTCTTGAAAGGCACTTCTAAATAAAATGTATTATTATTATTGTTATTATTATTATTATTATTAACTATGTTGTTTTATGTAAGAACTAAAGATAGAAATGAGCATTGGCTATAATCCTGCATATTGGCACATATTGTGTTTATTAATATGCACAGTCCCTTTGAAAAAAAACATACACTTCAAACTTCAAATAAAGGACAAAGCATGACTTATGTATTTCTGAATTAGTTTTGTGATTTTTTTTTTCTTAACTCATGAGACCTAAACAGCAACTGGTGACCAAAATCATTTACTGATCTAAAATGTTTCATAAGTTTTGAACCACTAAAACTTATGAAACATTTAAATAATTGGTGTAAAATGCAGTTTGGTCATCAGATAGGACCCATTTGGATATTCAGAGGCTTGGAATGAACATGGAAACACTGTCATTTTCTACAACATTGACTCACCATGGAGTTTGAGAAATGACAGTGGATGGAGATACTTGGTTTTATGCTCAGTTATAGATATGCTGGTATATTTGCTTAAAAAGTCACTTTTTCTTCAGTTTTCTGTTTTTTAATATAATAACCCTTCACTTTAACCTGAACTTTCATGAACATCTATATGATCAGTAAATGAAATATATGAAAATACATGATTGTCACTCAAAAACTACAAAATACACAGGATAATATTATAATAAATGGTGATAAATCATTTCAGAAAGGTTAAATATAGAGAAAAATCATTTGGGAACTGCCACAGACGTAGCACCGGGCCTTTATGGGTTAAACATGACATATACTAAACAGGATAAGCAGTGAAGTGACCGAAGATGAAGACGTGCTTCACTCTTTTACCACTTTCCTTCAACATGAAAAACCCCTGCACTCATACAATAAAAAGCCCAGTAATAGAGGAAAATGTTTTGAAAATGTTGACTTTTGCAGAATAGCAACTAGAAGTCAGTATCTGCACAAATGTGCATCGCAAAAAGATAACAAAGGTAAAAGGGGTGCACAAAACTCTCTAGGGCAAAGGAAAAAATGTCCTTTTTTTCAAGTTTGCTCACATGAATACAAACATGCTGCGTAAGATGGAAAGATGTAAGGGCTGTCGACATCCGTGTACAGGAGGCAGATACCTTTACCGGGGCGCGTCTGTTGTTGATTGCATCTCCATCATAAGATAACAGAGCTTCAGGCTAATGGAGCTTGCTGAAGCAGTGCCTCATGCTCTGTCAGTTTTTTATTACCACTTCACTCAGTTTTACATAAGGCCATGCTGTACTGGTAATTACTGATGCTATGCCAATCTTTCAGGATCCATAATCGGCTGTTTTTCCACTTCAAGGAACTAACAGCCCACCCACCCCCTCGGCAGTACCCCTGCTTCTCCCAGTCCATTTCTCTGTTGACTGAACGGTGCAAAACACCAGCTTAATGACATGACAGGATGCATGTTGACTTCAAAAGTACTTGTTTCCCAGCAACCATCATAGGTATGAGAGAAGTGCCTTTATGTGACCAGATCCTATTCACAAAAAAAGATTGTGATTATAAGACTGTCTGACTGAAGGTAGGAGAAGACAGGACTGCCAAAAAACGCCATGCACTATTTACTATTTGCAAATAAGCAAATGCAATGTTTTCTCAGGACTGATACCAATATGTACCCGGAGTTACATAATTAATCACAATGAAATCACAATGGCAAAGTCCGTTTATAACTACAAAGAGCCCATGCATGTATGGAGATACTCTGGATTTAATAACTCTGCAAAAAAAAATACAGAATAGAAGTTGCTTAATTTTTTTTTTTTTAGGTATTTTTTATACCAGTTTAAGTTTCCATTCTTGAGTTAGAGAGAATACACATATTACGCATTAGAGCCCGACCGATATGGGATTTTTGGGGCCGATGCTGATACAGATACAAAAAATAGCTGATATCCAATATATCGGCTGATATATGAAATAAGAACATTGATATACACAGGATATAATAGTTTTATATTAGATAATGGAGGGCATGTGAATTAACAGTTGCATAAATCTTTGTTTATCTCACAAAGATAATTTACATAACTTCAAAAAGCTTTATAATAGTCTTATATTAGACTAGTATGTGACCCGTGGGGAACCAAGGGTTGTAGATGTGGTAGTTTTAGGGAGAGCAGACTTTTGAGAAAAAGATGTGAGTCTATATTTTACAAGTAGTGAAATAAAAATCGTTTGGTAAATCATTCTTTAAAATGTAAATGACAATTAATATACAGTATTAGCACCCAGATGTGCCTGCAGAAGGAAATTGTGAGATACACAGGAAGCGCACGGATGAAGTGGGGTGGGGAATAGTTCATGAGATGGGGGGATTGCAATCCATGATTGTCTTCTCCTTTGCTGCAGCTAAGTGAGTGTGGGAGGTGATGCTGCACTTCGCTGGTCTGTGTGTTTGTGTGTGAGGGGGAGGGGCCAGGCACTCTTCGCGCAGCAAAAAAGTTAATACATTGGTTCCATATGGGCCTATGTTGATTAATCGGTGATACGCTGTAATCGGCCGTCGGGCTCTAATACGCACAGTACATTTTCATTCAATACCAAATAAACAGACTCAAATCACAATCCCAAAAAGAACATACATCGCAAATCAGGATTTTGTCCACAATGTTGCAGCTCCAGCATGACTGCACCATGTGTTAAATGTGTTTTTCCTCCAAATCATACAGCTCCAATTCTGTGGTTTATTAGTAATCAAGGACACAACTAAATAGTATGCAGATCAAATATATATTTACATTATCTGGAATCACCAGACAGCTATATACAGAATATTAGTGTCACAAGCATAGACCGAACTGTGCTGAAATTCCTTTAACCTTTAAAGACCTAGAACTATTTTTGTAGAAGCTTCCAAATGAATTTTTTATACACTTCTTAACTGATTTATCACTTGTCATTATGTTATCCTCCACATTTTGCGTTCTTTTTCAGTGAAAATCAGGTGTTTTCCTACATTTCTATTGCTTCTTATGTACTTCTTCATAAATATTATATCAGAACAAAAAAATTAGAGAAAGGGGACTTTTAAACCAAAATATATAATTAACTGTAACTTGTCAATCACATGTCAGTCACTGTCAAACTCCATGAGTTTTATTGGTGAATTAATGTTGCAAAGGATAACAGCATTTCCATGTTCACTACGGAGCCTCTGGATGTCCGAATGTGTGATATCTGATGATGATGAAAAGCTGATAGACTGTACTTTGACTGAGTTATTTCAATGTATTGATAAGGTTAGTGATTTAGAAGTTTAGAAGAAAACACTTTTAAAAAGAAGATGCTTTGGTCGAGTGTTTAGGGTTAAGTTGGCTGTTAAAATCAAATAATGTTCATTTCAACAATATTTCAACAGTATTTTATGCTTTCACATAGAACTGGAGGAATTTTTAATTAAAAAAATAAGTAAATGTCCTTTTTCCTTTTCAGTGTGGATAGGCTATTAGTCATGATATGTAACCAATTAGAGAGTGGTGTGGGCGGGACAAAGACAAATGAGAGTATTTGAGAGTGATAATTGCAAAAATGTGAAAACTGGATTATATAACTGGCCATGACCAACAGCCATAAATTTGGCATACAGTACCGTGCAAGTCTCAGGCTACCATTACATATGTTATTTTAGCAAAAATTATAATAATCATATATGGAGATTTCTCTGCATCAATACATCAACTGCAAGAAATACATAAAATTATATCAAAACAGCATCTAAAACACAGACACAGTTAGAAAAAAAACCATGATTATAGACGTTATATGGAATCATCTAGGCAATGAGACATTATATGAGACCGTAAAGAAAAACTCTAGGATATTCTGCATGAAGCTTGGTTTAATTTTTAGGAATATTTAAGAAAACTTGCAGACAGTTGAGCTGAAAGAGTAAAAATCTACTAAATCTAAAAATACTGACTTTACCTGTAGAAGCCTTTTAGTTCTGATTTATTTAATGTTTAAATACTGTGCACACATCCCCTACATTATCTTATAAAAATGCATGTTCATTGAACCCTACAAAACCAACAACATGTAGTGGCCTTAGAGCAAGGGTGTCAAACTCATTTTAATTCAGGGGCCACATTCAGCCCAGTGTGATCTCAAGTGGGCCAGACCAGTAAAATAATAATCTATAAATAACAGTCCAATATTTAATCTTCGTTTGAATTAAATTACATTATAAAAAATGTGAATATCCTCAAAAACCATATACACGCTGAAATATCTTTTTTTTAAGTGGAATTTCAACAATATGTCCCCGCTTATTATTAACACAGTGGAAAACAAAAAACATTTAGTAACAGGCATAATATTATCAAAATTGCACTTATTTTTCTTAAGACATTTCAGGTTGTTCATATTTGTTCAGGTTATTCACATGTTATTGTTAAAGGATACTTTGGAAATGTAAATATTTTCATAATGTAACTTTACTTTGTTCACATTAGATCAAGAATAACAGTTGGAGTTGTCATTATTTATAAGTTATTATGTTATTATTTTAGTTGAAATCACTTTGAGTTGTATGTGGCCTCTCAACACTCTGCATGTTTGATGCCCCTGCCTTAGACTTTTACACAGTAGGGGTGTAATGGTGCACTCATTTGTAGCTTTGATACAATATGAAGGTGTAGCAAATACATGTGGCCTATGTGAAGAACGCAAACACTCCGGAAGCAGGATGGACACAAGCAGAACCCATGTGCAGGGTAAAAACAAAACACTTAATTCTGAGGCTGAGGCGCTGATAAGGGGGGTTAAACATGACAACAGAGAGGATAACAGAGGCACAGAAGTAACTCGAATGTTCGAGTGTTAAGTTTCACTTTTGGTTTACAGTAGTTGCGGAGTACCCCCCCCCCAGCCCTTCATTATACCGCAGTGTTTTTTAACCTTGGGGTTGGGACCCCATGTGGGGTTGCCTGGAATTCAAATGGGGTTGCCTGAAATTTCTAGTAAATGATAAAAAATAAAAATAAAACTTACTAATAAAAAAATATATGGTGAATTGACAGAGACAATCCCAATACATAAAAGACATGACAAACTCTGAGTCTGAAACTGAAGCACTGTGGTACTGTTTATCTTTCAAATGTTCATTGTGGTTGGTTTCAGATGCTGCAGCTCTTTCGTAATTCATAGTTTGAGTTATTGTTTTTTCAGTATTAATTGTCAGCCTTGTAAATCCAAGCTGGACTGACTATACATATCCTGACCAAGCAAAATAAAATTCTCACTTTGTGCAGTAATCTACACCTGGCTTTTCTGCCTCCATCCATAATAATATACATTATATAGACTAAATGTAATCTAAAATTAATGTTTATCTGCAACATAGTATAGCAAACTATTACATGATCCAAAACAAATTAATTTTAGCAAAAAAAATGTCTGGGGTCACCAGAAATTTGTGATGTTAAAATGGGGTCATGAGCCAAAAAAGGTTGGGAACCACTGCTGTACCAAAAACATATCACAAATGTATTGAACCGAAGACCCCTGTACCGAAAACGTACTGTTACACCCCTATTATACAGTATTGTATTTACCCCTAAAATGTTGTATAAATTCATTTCCAGAAGCGTACACTTATTATTCTTTCCAATATTTCTCCCATATCTATTTGACTCATCAGTTTACAGTCATTTTGTAAAATATATGTAATCATTTCCACTTGTTTGCTTTGAAACATGCTGCTGTCCATGACGGAAAAGGCAAGTGAGCCTTTTAAAAATGATGACAAGCTAATTATCAAGTAGCCCTGTCACAAGGAGGCAGAGTATAAAAATAAACCTCACACCACCCTCATTAGCAAAGAATCACAGTCAGTAGTGCTATCCTCACACCCCTATAGATTACAGCTGGCACACTTTAACACAAGAAGGTCACGCTCTCAAGTGTGAGACGCATGAATGTTTTAGAGTTGCGAAGACACACGTGAAAATATCATTACATGTTTGCACTGTATCGCATGCAAAGCCAGTGGAAAAATAAGCAGCATTGATACAAACAACATCTTTATGTTAGTTTCTTATGTTACCAGTACAGTCAATAAAATGTCTTTGTCATGTCATATCAGTAGGAAATACAGTATCAGCTACAGTAACTGATAGTAAGCTGCTAATAACAAAGTTTCAGTTTCTGGTTCAACAAAAAAGATGTCACCCGTAACATCACCCTGTGTGAAAACAACAGTCTGCTAAGTGCTGAACACAGGAGAGACAGCCAGCATCCCCTCTACATACACACACACAGCTCATCCCCACACAAGCACCACACTGAGGTCTAATCAATGCAGCTCATTCATATTGAACCACAGACGTCAGGGGAAGCCGGGGGAATTACAAGCAGTCTCCGCTGTGAGATCGCAGCCTGGAGAAAGATGGAGGAAGATGGAGCCAGCTTCGCTCTGGAAACCCACTGTTTGCGTCTATGGCATCACAATTACATGGTTACTGGTGTCACAGGAAATGAACTGAGCAGGTACAACAGAGCTCAAATCACATTATCCACAACAATTTGCTATGATATGCATAACCTTTAACAGTAACAACACACACATAGACAGCCCATGTTAGCAGTAGATTGGTTTGTTCTAGAAGCAAAAGCATAGACGCTAAGACACCAGTATATTTACTATTATTTTTACACATAAAATACTGATAATTTAATGTTTACTGTCTACTGTTTCATAACTAGAAGTCTCCTTTCTTTAGACCTGCCCTGTGAGGGGTGAGAACAATAAACAGGCCAAAGTCCAGACTCATTGTCTTCTGCCCTTTCCCTGACATAACCAGTCCACATGAAATACTGAGCAAACTGCCACTTTGACCCCAATTAATCCCAACGACGACTCCGCACAAGCAAGGGCACAAGCAAGCTCGGCTCATTTTAAAATTAAACCAACGACTGGCGGAAAAATAATTCACGGTCGGCAAGTTCACAGCACCAAGCAGGCAGAGGGGCTTGAAAGCCAGACGGCTGCTGATAGCAAAAGCCTCCGAAGCGGTCTTCAACCACTCCTAATGGTCCATAGCCCAGTCCAGTATCAACAAGCCTTTATCTCCATTCCACACAGAAAACTCACCAGTAACTTCTGCTTTAGCCTTTGGTGGCTCAGGATATCTGTGTTGGGTTTCACAGCTCTGCCGCTGTCCTCGAGGAGGCAAACGCCGTCCAGATGCTCTACGTCTGGAAGCTGGAGGGGTAAAACTTCATTTCTCAGCTGTGGAGGGGAAACAGAAGAAAGAAGCAGCAGCAGTCAGTGAAAGTGTTAAATCCAAATTAACACTGGCATTAATACTACTATTATTTGCATGACTTTTTCTTCTTCACAGTGCATTACTTTTTTATACTATGGCTTGATGTTTATGGAAAAAGCTTATCCGGACAAGAGCATAGAATGAAAAAAACAACTTAAAAATCATCATGTGATATGTTTGGTAAAATGTACAATGACTGGCTTTTCCCCCACTCACAGCAGTCACTTTAATGAGCACTTAACACTCTCCTTTGAATCCCAATAGGACAAAAAAAGTTGCATTATAACTGTATGTGTTCATTTACTTGGCAAATAAATGCGATTCTGATTCAGTATGTGAAGGAATTTGGATGTGTGAAACAATTGCAGAATGCTAACTATTTTAATTGTTCAAAGTACTAGAAAAAAATTAAGATAACTGTACAATATAATAAACTGATATAACATGCAGTCTGTTGTCTTCTCTGTGGTTGGTTGTAACTGTGTTTGTAACTTTGCGAGTAATTGTTATGTTATACAGTGATAAAGTTAGTATGAAGGGTATGCACAGTTAATATGGGTTCCCTGTATACAGTGCCGCCCCTAAAGGTAGAATAATTTTGTTTTCAGACACATCTTTTTATTCCTATTTATACACATTAGAAATCGCCTTTGATTACATATTGAGTCCCAGTTGCAGTTTATTGATCAAGAATAAACCACATTGTCAAAATCATTTCATGAGAAGAGGTAATTATGGTTGATATGGCCAAAAATGTTCATTCATTCATTCATTCACAAAAACTGTTTAATCCTCTAGAAGGTTGGGGGGGAGGGGTTAGAGTCTACACCAGCTACCAATAAGCGAAGGTGGGGTACACCCTGGATGTGTCATCAGTTCAGTTCATCACAGGACATATACAGATGAACAGCCGCCCTGTTCGCGTCTTTGTCTGTACGACCAAACAATAACTTTTCTAAAATGAAGATGTCATAGCCCCACCTCTCTAAACTTCCACCCCAGAAGCAAGACGCCACTTCACAACAAACACAACGGCGGATTACAGAGGAGTGTTCGTGCTACAACAGCTACTGAGCTTATTGGAAATATTGAATCCAAATCTTTGGCTACCCTTTCATTACAATGAGCAACAAACAACCATAGCTAACAATATTCACTACATGCTCTTGGATCTACCACAGAGAGGGGCAACCAGAAGGAAATATTGGATCAGAACCAAGCAAGCTTTATGCGCATGCTCCATGTCTTCTCTGTTTTTTGTGAGAACATTACAACGCCACATACAGGCCTGGCATTAGTACTACATCGTTTTCAGTCGTTTTGTGTGGACGTAGATATTTCCTGAAACGACTCCATGTTTATGGAGCACTTTTTTGGAAAACGACAAAGGAAAAGATCGGATAGGAAAAGATGGTTTTGTGTGGACATGACCGTCTCTTGTGATGATAAATTAACTTACTAAGGTGCTTGTCTTTGGGTGGTCGGAGTACACAGGGGAGAACATAAAAACTCCACACAGTAAGGAGTATGGCCCCACCAGCCAAAACTAGGTTCTAACCCAGTACATTCTTACTGAGAGGCAACAGCCAAAAAAGTTGCCATGATAACAATGTACATATTAGCTTCGGTCAACTTCAAAGACTGAATTTTGTTTGAACCTGACCTTTGTGGTTTTATGCCATTTTATGGTTTCGAAATGGCTAGAATATGGTTAGAAACACACTTACCTCAGACAGCAACATTTCAGAAACACAATTATCATGACAGAATGTTTGTTCAGCATGAAAATATGCATAAATAAAATGATTTTGAAAAATTGCAAGGTTTTTAAATGACAATGTCATCAAGCCAAAAATTCTCTATTATTTCATATTATGGATCAGTAGAATGCCTTAAAAGTACTACTTAAGCCAATGTAGCTGTTATTTTCTGTTTGTTTTGTTTTTGTTATTTCTTCCCCCTTTCATGCCAAAAATAACATATTTGTTTCAAAGTCGTTCAAACAGTTATTGTACTATTTATGAGTGGGCAAACGACATTCAATCATACAATTTTATCTGGCTGCAGTTTTTGTGGGGAGGAAGCGGCATAGGCACAACCAAAGGCAATGCAGAGAACCAATCTTTTCTGCTCATAATAAGCATTTTTGGAACGTGTGCATGAATGTTGATGCATGTGTGAGTGTTACAAGAGTCGAACAGAGGTGAGCTTCGAAAACGGTGGCGTCCTACTGCTGACAAGTGCATTAAAAAGAGATCTCTTCTCCACAAAAAAAAAAAAAAAGACCCTTTACGATTACCTTGCCAACTATTCATTTCCACCACATACACAAGACGGACCAACTCAAGGATATAACAAGTCTGGAGACTTCATCAACGACTACTATCTGCAAATAACTGGACTCCGACACAGAAACATCTAACCTTATCAAACCACTTTTAATAAATCACTGCCATCTGTGAAATGTCACCTGGTTGCCTGTAGCCAGTGTCAGTCAATAAGCCTGATACATGAATGTTCGGGCAGTATAAGCATGCATCCCAAAGATGCTTATTGAAACGTTATAGCTGTATGAAAAAAAAAAAAAATGGCACAGGAAGTTAAAGCCAGCATACATCCATTTTTACATCACCCAACACTATTACTACTACTGTGTTTGCTTATTAAATGGTCATCAGTATTTAAAAACCAAATCAACTATTTGATTGTGCAGCCATTATTCTATTAAAAAAAAAACATTACCGTCTGTCCCTGGTTATGAAATCTGCTTGTACTTTTCCTGTAAGTGGAGGTAAGTGGCCATTCAGAGCTAGCAGGTGGTCAAAGTGGAGACACAGCTATTAGCTATACTCATGCAGCTCAGATGGTGTGTGAGTGTGTGTTTTCCCTTTATTGATCTTTACTTGTTTGGTTCAACAGCAGGAAAAAATTAAGTATCTACAGTATACTGGACCACCTGTTAAACACACACAGTAAAACACACATTAAATAAACACAGTGATCCAGAAAGCTTCGACTATCTGGACCCACTCAATTGTAATAAAACGAAAAAAGAAATGATGTTTTATGGATGAGCAGCAAGATTCAAAGTCTGCGTGTGTTGTGCTTGGCAGCGTTCGCATGTCACAAGACATCAACAGATTTGTTTGGCCATATTTTTCCAAACTTAATTGTATTATGCGGGTCACCAACATGTTTCACAAGCTTTTGTTCTCTCACATAAATCTGCAAACAACCAAGGAACATGTTGACCTAGTGTATCAATGAAAAATAACACTTAAGCACTCATTCAACCAGATACTTACAAACCCACACAAGTAAAAGATGCCAACGAGGTAAAATAACATCCTCTCTCCATGTTCAACCACTTAGCAAGCAATGCTGATAGCACTACCTAAACTGCTTGTTATTGCCAAGCTAGTGGAGCTGGCTAGAAATAATAATGCCCCCCTTTTAAATTATTCATGGCTCCAGTCAGGTGGAACCAGATGCTGCTTTTGTGTCATAGAGGCAGAGCTGTAACTCGACTCAAGCATGGAAGCCCATTTCTGCATGGAGGTAAAAGCTTCATGGAACAAGCTCGGAGACTGCTGAGCTACAAACAAAAAAAGGGATGTCATGACACTGGCCTGGCTGTTTCCATGTGACATTTTCCTGCAAGTATTCGGAGGACGATGGTTCAGTAGGTTGGTCCACATGAGGGCAAACCCTGAGGTGCTGCTTGCAGTTCACCCACCCTGTGTTGGTGTCGCTTTGTACCCCACCCTGACATTTGCGGCCATGGCCAGAAGATGACCTTTTTTGTCCATGCCATGCTTTAATGCAGAATACTAATGCTCTGGTGCTGTGTGCCCGCCACTCATGGGAACAAGCCATGCTATTTTTAGCTGCATGTCCCCAGCTGCACATCTCCAACCCGGGGCCAGTGGGCAATTAGTGTTTGTTTCTCATGGCAGGAGGCAGTGCCGTAACCTCCCTAATGCAAACAGACATCTGGACACAGGCTGTCTCCGTCCTGCCCTGTATCCCTGCCACAGGCCACGACTCCTAAAGCCATGTAGTCCCTCCGTCTACCTCAGCCTTCAGCGGTTCTTCAAGATCTTCTGCTGACCAGCACTGTGGCAACTTATTTACATCCTTACACATTCATACATATCACCTAAGCTCATGATAATTCCTCTTCAGTCTGGGCTCAAGTCTAAGCAAAAAGTGACACCGTGCTAATTCCAAAAACATTTCAAAAGGTCCATTAATTATAATAATCCTGCATGCAGTTATTTATGACTACAATTCAGTTGCCAAAAATTTCGTCTTAATATAAGTGACTGCGTAGGCACTCACATAGGATCTGAGTGAATGACATTTGAGAACAATATGAGCTCATTATTTCTTGCAATTGCCAGCACTGAGTGTTCACTTTCTGTTTTCATCCAAATTAGAACAAATACCCATGCAGGCAATTCTAATTAAGCAGAATTCGACAGTGTTTGTCACTCGAGTGTTCAGGCATGTGCATAATCTCATGGTTGGTTGTATTCCTTGACTATCTACACTAACAATCATATATTATGATATATTTGGCTGAGCAGGTATAATGAGTCAGTTTAGGCGTCTATATGTCATGACTGTCTCTTTAATTCATTTTAGTCAGGGCAAAGCTAATTCAATCCACCTTATTACAGCTTCTTTGTGCAATTACCCTGTGCCCCTGTTCATTGACAGACCAGCATGGAAACACAGATAGGATAGGAGACCAGGAGACTTACCATCTCCACAGAGATCTATAACATAAAACAATGTGGTGTGTCCTATCAAAGAGTTAACAAAGATGAATCACTGCAAAAAAAAAAAAAAAAAAGAAGAATCATTGTGCTACAGCACCCACTATACAGCAGAGTTTTTTTCCCTACTAATCTGCTGTGAAATTCCACTTGATCAGGACATTAGAATCAATTACAATCCCACGTAAACACAAAGCATTAACTCCAGAGCACATTAGCATGCCATTAATTATTCTCAACAGTAAAAGTGGTGTAGAAACAGCAAGTGTGCCTTGAACTGACTGGCAGAGTGCTCCTGTAGCACTGCCTGCCAATAATATGTTATCAAAGGGTGTGCAATTAACCTCCAATGAGGTGGACAATACACACAGAAGAGCTTGTCCACATAAAGGACATGATAACTGGACACGGTGTTCAGCAACTTCTCATCTGCTATTGTTGATTGTTGCACAAGTCTGTGTCATGATAATTAAACAAAATGGGTCAAAGGATCAAGTCCCGGGTTTGGGGTTCAATTAAAATAATTGAAACTAAACATGTTGTAGTGCATTATGTTGTAACCCATGATATGATTGAGGTTAAAAAATAGTGAATACAGAATGAAGAGAGCAGACAGTAAGAATAGAAAAGCATAGCCACAGACAGAGGCCAGGATTGAACCTGGAGAGATAAGCTTTTTTATTACAAAGCAAATCCTGACAAATAATCATCACTAGCTGTGGATTTTGGCAAGATCCACATAATCACCTCCCTCCCTCCCCCAGATGTGAATGTCCACCTTTCAGAGCAGATCCAAACAGTGCTTTACCTTTCTGAGCTGACCACAAACACAGCCTGAAATAATATTTAATAACTCTGTAAGATATATCCGCTGGTTCACACAGCCTGTCATCCACCTTTGGGATAATGAGCAAAATTTAAGAGAGAACTCCTTAAAGATACTGCCACTATAATGCTCTTTCTGAAAAATGACAAAGCTAAGAAAAGTTCACTGTTAAAAGCACTGAAAAGACCAACGGATGCAGCATGGCCTCATTCAATGAATACTTTCAAATTTATCACTGGATGTTTGTAAAATAAAGCTTCAAAAATATTTTATAGCATACTTAATATCAATAATTATGAAACTCTTGTCATTTTAACCTAGCATTTTGTGATATTGTTTTACATATTATTTGTTGTAGCTGTAATGTTTGATGCAGAGAATTTTGATTCTGTATCAGGGAAATTTCAGGGATTTCAATAATTGCATTGTCCATACTGATATTAATAATTTTGTGGCAACTCTCAAACTGATCATCTTCTACACTGAATTTTAACTTAATGAATCTAACCTAAAAAACATAACATTATAACATGGCACTACCCTCCTTAAACTTGGCAGAACTGAAGCTTTTAATGCGAACAACCATCTCCATGTTGAGTACTGTGACACATCTGTAATCTAGAGTAAAATATTGCCATTACACTTGAAACAAACCATTACATCTAACATGAGAACTTTTTGGGGGCTCCTCTAATCTCATGCTATTTACACCAAATCAGTGTTGTCCATCGGACTGAGTAGACAGCACTGATCAACTCCAGGAACAATCAATTATGAATGCAGTCAGATCCCCGAGGTGATTACTAGCTACTCTCCTCTGACCTCCTGCTCCGTCAGCAGTCAGTCTCTCCTGGATGGCTGAGTCTGACTACAGCAGTCAGTCAAACTGCCAACATGACGACAGCTGGAACAACATACCTATTTACATTACATGTGCTTTGCAGGAGCAATGGTATAACACAAACATATGCTGCATGTAAATATGGAAATCTAACGAATAAGATAACACACATACTTGTCAAGGGCACACACAAGTAGAGATTACACACAGTAATATTTACACAAATGTACAGATGATATCAAAGAAGATTTATAGTACAAAGCAGAGCTTATAAAGCAGACAATCTACGTAAATCTGCCCTTACATTAAACACCCTCAGGTCACATAAAGAG
Organism: Sphaeramia orbicularis; assembly: GCF_902148855.1. Classification (NCBI taxonomy): domain Eukaryota; kingdom Metazoa; phylum Chordata; class Actinopteri; order Kurtiformes; family Apogonidae; genus Sphaeramia; species Sphaeramia orbicularis. The sequence continues at coordinate 34,002,687 of NC_043965.1, forward strand.
AGTGGGGGCAAACCCGATACTTGCTTTGTCATGCACAGGACACCAAGTGATGTATTCTCTGACAATGATAATGCACTTTCAGGCTTCTGTCACAGAGTTTCCTGGAGCCATCTTTGCAGAGATTTCCCAGTGAAGATGGTGTTATGTAACATCAGCCATGGATCCTGCTGTTCATATCACTAATGCCTCACACTGTGGCGGGGGTCACGTGCATTATCCAGGCCACATCCAGGCGCCAACAGCAGCAGTGTTCCAGCTGTTACTACAACCTCGCTTCCATCACTCAGGACCATGCTGAGCCATGCTACTCTCACACTGCTTCATTCTACACGGAGCGGCCATGTTCAGCACCTCAGCAGCTTATCCACCTCACTCTCTGGAGACTGTCATTCGGACAATATTCCCATTGTTGCTGCAGTCATGATACATTTCATGAGCACTATGATGAGAACATATTTTTGCTCATACTAAAAAGGAGTAAATATTAGACTTAATGTGTTAATTAGTTGGAAGACACGCAATTTAAAACAAATGCCAATGTTTCTTAGTACCTGCAGAATGTGTAAAAGCCAGCAGCTTGCTAGCAAATTTCCCAAATATGTAAAAATATATCAGTGTTGTGTTTGTACTCAGCTGTGCTGCCCCCAAGTGGACACAAATTCTGTTAATGCTGGTTTTAAATATCACATCTACTGAAAATGTTGCCTTTAAAGTACTCAAAATACATATTTAAAGAAAAAACAATTTGGAGCCACAATATGGACAAATATTGGATGGCTTCAAGATGGTCTAAAATCAGCGAACAAACATTGACACACTTATGTCAAGTACATTTCAGAGTCCACTGATTTGGTACCACCAAAATAACAAACACTAAGAATTTAATCCAAACTCTATATGACACAGACATGAGTGCACTTTCCACCAGTCCTTAAAAACTCCCCTCCACAATATCTCTTGCAATCAAGAAGCGAGTAAATTTAACTTAGAAATATGAATCCATGTCCCCGGTGCATAGTGAAGATAAAAGTGACTTGCTTCTAGCTCAGGGTTAACCAGTGAAATGATGAATGGCCATGCCTGCTTGTCAAGGTGGGCAGGAGGGAGCTGGGGTATGAATGGAGCTTGTACTCTCTCATATCTGTGGTGTGTGTTGAGACTGACAGCCCTAATTATGGAAGCTCCTCAAATGAGTGACCTTGGGAGGCAACAGAAATATGCACATACACACATACCTGCGCACATTCACAAAACTCGCATTTTCTGACAGTAGAAATCACACAGAGGCATTCCCACTGCCGCCTTCTCTCTCATGACTGCCATCTATAGGCTCTAGTGTCATCACAGAGTGTACTAATGCTTTGAAGCTAATGACACAACATACAGAACCCCCCCCTTTATTTTAATGCCCCATATAACACATATCAATTCAAAATTTGGACACAGACATTCAAGGACACCTTATTATTATGCAAAAAATACCACCCATATCAGCTGTTGTCTGACATCTGTCTGAACAGGCTCAACCACTGTTAGCAAATCTGCACAAATTATTGACAAAATTCATATGACATCTTAATGCCTATTACCATTCACATGTATAAATTTGTGCTACAACTTCATTACCCTCTAAACTTAAGATGCAGACATCCTCTGCACACAGACTCTACTGAGAGCTCCTTTTACTAGTCATGGCAGTGACAACCGGAACCAACGTCAACCTCGAAAATCATGTTATATCACCCACACATAATAAACACACCGCTCACAATATGTACAATTCTTTAAAAAACAGTGCAGGAGAAGAGAAAACTGAAACACAACAACAATATGGGAGCGAATCCTTATTGCATGCAAATGATGTGCAGTGTCCTCTAGCTCCTCTCTGTGCTGTCAGAACTGGATATTGTGAACTCATGTGCAGAACAGCTCTAAACAGGACGATCCATGTGTACAAAGCACACATAAGGGTAAGAAGCTGCATGTGTATCATAAACAGGAAGCTACATTTCAATTAATGTAGCCGCTAAGAGGCTGAGACATGTTATGATGATTCTTATCCCGGCAACAGAGGCAGCACAGAGAGAGATCCTGCAGCAGAGGCAGCACAACAAACGGTGTGTGTTGGAAAAACACACACAGTTTGGCAGCAGACAGTAGACGGTACAGTACCTTAGCAGCAGCGGTTAAAGGACCAATGCAGTGGCAGGTGTTTCCAACAATGATGGAAGGACAGAAGATCAACCAGCAGTAGGACCGGGACGATGGCTATGGCAGCTCTGTAGCATAAAATGGTTCATCAATGCTTGGCAGAAAGAGGCACAGCCAGGCAACGCAGGGAGAGAGAGGGAGAGAGAGAGAGACAGCCAGCGAGCATCATTCAGCTCACACTACCATGGCTGTGCAGTAGAGCACACACATCAACACGCCCCCTTTCTCCCTCTCTCTCTCTCTCTCTCTCTCTCTCTCTCACTTTCACACACACACACACACTCACTTGGTGATACAGACTCAGGCACGCAGGGGTGCAGAGGCAGTGCAGTGCGCAGCAGCACTGAGCAGCATTCCCTCTCCAGGATGTCTTTCGTCTTCCTCTAATCAGACCTGGTCATTCTCTGTCTTATTCTCAGCAGTCACAGACAATCCTGTCAGATACCCTTCCAGCACTGTGTTCCCTTTCCACCCAACAACCACTGATGAGCAGCCATGATCGAAGCTGGCAAGGTCATGTGAGGTTCTCTGGCGTTCCCTTGGTCTTTCCTCCCAATTTTGTTGCAGTGCTTCTCAGCTTTTTTTTTTAATTTTTTTTATTTGTTTTGCAAGCTGATACAGGGACTGCCTCGCCTCGTCATGGGTCATTATGCCACAGAGGCTCCCCAGAGGCTTGGCTTGATAAACCCTCACTCACTGAACGGTCAGCCAGACCAATCAGCTATCACAAACAGCAGCAACACTATTACCATCCAATCACAGATCAGAAAATCAAGTGCAGAAGGGTATTAAAGGGGATTATTTGGGCCATGCTGGGTTTTTTTTTTTCACTACAGGGAAATGAGGAGGAGAGCAGCACAGCATGTGCAGTATGGCTGCCCTCTGTGGATAACAGTGGTGCTGCACTATGTTGTGGGAAAAACAGCGAGGAAGAGCAGGGCCCAAAACAGAGATGCTTTCCTCAGCTTGGATGCCTAGCAACCACAGCAGCTCCTTACCTCTGTTTAAACCTTCCCTCCCCCTCCAGTGGGACCCTCTCTGCAATCCCAATTGAGAGCCTATATAGCACAACGGCTGTTTAACACTCAAGGCACCACGACATCGCACACCACTGATGTCAAACGTTCCCGCCCATGTCCTCTGCTCGGTGTGTAAACACAAAAGGGGGAGGTGGTAAGCTCTGACAATGTGCAGGAAGCATACCTGATATGGGCAGCTGCACAGTAGATTATATCTCCACCAGGGCCATGAGTCAAATCACTAAAACCGTAACACAGCAGGATTAAAAGCAGTGACAGTGGCAAGCATGACACTTTTCAACCATTTGCTGCTTTCATAAATCTGATTTTTTTTCCTCCATTATTACGCAGATACGTGCAATAAATGATCTGCAAATGTTGTGAATTTGCAGCAGATGTGAAAATACTGTGACCTCTTATTCAGCGATTCAGCGTCTATTGTAATTTCCCTCCTATGACACATCAAAGCTGCCCTGTTAAACAGCAATGTGCTCTTAAATTTGGGTCAAATGAGAGACAAAAGACAGAGAATATTAAATAATATCACTGACTGCTGACATCAAGCTACAAATGGTGTGTTAAGTGGGATCAAGGTATTTGTTTCAGTGGAAAGAAAAAACCTATATTGTGTGCTTGGACTAGCAAGTGCTGCTCTCAAGTCTATTTGACGTTTTTTTTTTATTTTTTATAAAGATTCAGAGAATGCCTACCCACCTTAGAAACCAAACCTGTTCAGACAGCTGTCACAGGATGTCAGAAGGCAGAAGAAGGGCTCCAGGCTTGCCTTAACTCAGCTGACACAGATGTGTGGAGGTGTGAACAATTGTTTTGACACTGCGTTTTGTGAAGGGTTGTGCATATTATCAGGAAGCAGCAACAACATGAAGAACACAGGCCTCTTATAGAACTATTATAGGTGTTATGTGCACATCCACGAAACCACAGAAGGATGTAAAAATAAGTAAAGCACTCTTCATGGGGACCAAAAAATCAGTAATCATTAATAATCCATCTTTCCATTATCTATACCCACTTATCCTTGAAGTGTCAAGAGTACACCAAGGACAGGTCACCCGTTCATTACAGGCCTGACACATAAAGACAGACAACCATTCACACTTACATTGACAAGAGTCACCTATTAACAGAACTCGCATGTCCTCGGGTAGAAGGAAATCCACACAGACACTGGAAACGCATGCAACTCCATAAAGAGAGGTTCAACCCAGATGATTTGTTCTGTGATCTGTCATGTCGCCTGCCATCAGTAATAATAGTCTATATTTGACAACCGAGAAGCACAATAGCAACCATTTCAAAATAGAAGATAATAGCCACATATTATCAGGCTTATAAGAAGATGGAACTCAATTTAGCTTCATCATATTCACCTTGCATTCCATTTTAAAGAGCATTAGCACGATTTTCTCCATAGCTGTTTGAAAGTAGACTGAGCTGTTCTAACGCTGTAAATGCCAGTCTCCAGCATTTCCACGTTCCTTTTCTTATGGATTTTCTTAATATGCAAAGACAGTATGTGAAGGTAAACCCTTGTTAGTAAAAGTGCAGCACATTCTCCTCTTTACTTGTCCCAACATACAAGTTTACAGCACCTGCAGCAACCATTTATTCAAGGTGTTTAAATATGCGGACAGAGTCAATGTGACCCACTAAGAGGATAATAATTTTGGTGGGCCAACAGTCTTTATTTACACTGTAAGGTTACTAGAGACAAAGAGAGACTTTACAAAACATAAGTAACGCTCTGCATGTAAAATGAAAGACCCTAAGATGAATATATGGATTCTGAGAAAGCCTAAATCTCTATCCATCTATCTATCTGTCTATCTATCATGCTCTTTAGTCTTTAATATAGCTAATATATTCTCTTCATACTGTGTCAGAAAAGGACAGTCAGTTGCTTTAGGTCAGATAGCTGCCCAAAATCACAGCAGAGAAAAATAAGGTACTCCATTTTGCATGATGCACCCTGAAGGATGTTTCCACTGCATCACTGGCCACAAAAATCTGCAAGGGTTTTCTTCCTACAGCTGTGTCCTCAACCAACAACTAAAATCCACCACTGAATCCCACATCCCCAAGCACACAAACACCACTCTGGAATGACAGGCTCAGTGTTAATCTGCACACAGACACTGTTAAAATATTTAGGCTATTTACCATCCCTGCTGCATTGAAATTCACCTGCTTCATCTCATTTCTGTGTTACATATTACTCTTGATTGTGACACAGGATTATTGTACTTAAAGCAATTCAATGTCATAATGATTACTGCCGAAACATCACCAAATAGCTCCTTAGCATCTTGTCTGCCCTTGCCATGGGTTGTCTTATGTCTCAATCTCTTAATCTTTTGTTCTACATGCATTTGTACCATTAGGATTACGTGCAGACATTTACAATTGTGGACATCAAGCAAAATATTATACGCAGTTTTTTTTAAGAATGATTCATAAGCAAGCATACATGTTACATAATGACATGTTGGGTAATATTTTTTAGATATTTTTTGGTGGACACATCATGTATATAAGAATGAAAATAAAACTGATATGTTGGATTTGTTAATGGTGCTGACGGTAGAGTGTTTCTCGAGGAGTGCAGGATAAGGTCAGATTACGGCTGGAGGCATCAACAAGTGATGATCCTGCTCGTGTCCAGACTTAACTCAGTCAAAGCTTATTCGTCGAAAGCTCTCCTTAATATCTGATTCACTGGAAAAAAAAATTTAAAATGCACTCACCTTATGGCTGTTCTTCTTTGTTGTAGTTAACCTTTGTCTCTGGCTCCACAGTGCTTCCCTCTGAGACTGTTTCAGGAGTTTCTCAACCTTGCAAGTCTTCTGACAACCCATTGTCCCCTTGGATGTAAAAGCAGATATTAAGTCAAGCCACGCATCAATCACTTTACATCTCCATCACACATTTCCTGTTGGATACAAGTAAGGACCTACCATGACAAAACGGTTTGCATGCTTTCCCAAATGCTTGTCATGGTCAGCAGAGCCAGATGATGTCATAACTCCAGCATGTTGAGATTATAAATATCTGTATTCAGCTGAGTTACATAATAATGGGTGTCGGATTATTGTCAGGACACACAAACAGCAAGGGTAGCACAGCTGCCACAGGAAATGCATGTAAATAGAAAACCATCTCAGCTACATTTGACATTTTTTTCTTTATAAAATATATTTAAATAGAGATGTATCTGAACATAAATTTATTAAATTATACTGAACATAGAAGGAGAATGCAAATTACAGTTTTTGAAAGATTATTTTTAATATTCTGACTACTGTCCACTGTGCTCATTGGGACCTCCAATGCTGCAGACTTTTTTCAGTAACCTTCTGCAGATCTGTGCCTCAATACACTCCTGCCTCAGAGGTCTAAAGACAAGTCCTTGCAATGGTCACTATCGAACCTTATATCCAGGACTTGCAGCTGACGTCACTGATCATGTGATTGTTGTTTACACCACCATATAGAGGGAATGCACATACGTCACTTCCCCCCGGGCCACACCCTTCTAAGTCAGACTGAGTGGCAAAAACAAACCAGCTCAACATGGCGGAGCATAGCAGTAACTACAGCCAGACCGGGAAAAATGTGGAATATAAAATGACATTAAAGACAACTGGACTCGACATGGATCCATACAAGCTACCAAACAACAAGTGGTCTACGAACATTGATATGTGGACAGAAATCACGTATCCTGACATTTATATGAACCTGATTTCAATACCGGGAAAATACCAAATGCAAAGCCTGAAAGCATACAAAAGCCAAAGAGTTGTTGACATCCTCGTCATCGTTAATTAGAGGAAGATTACAGCTGGTGAGTGCTTTCAATTCAACATACTATTGTTTTTGAGGTTTTATGTCAGTGAAGACGTATTTTCTTGGCGGTGATTGCCAAGGTAAAGGCCCAGCAGTAGTGCTCACAGTTCACTACTGATTTACTGGAGTTGAAGCCTTAGTATCGACCCAAATGAGTGGATGATCTACTGGCACTTTGGATATTTAAGTAGAGTTAACATCAAATACTTGATACAACACAGCTACGACAGCTTTGTGCTAGAGTATCCCCTTATTTGGAAAACTAGGTTAGCCTCAGTTTAAGCTAGTTTACAAATCATGTAGAGCACAAGGTTCAGAATCACACAATTGAAGACAAAAATGTTTCAGTTATCAAATATATAACTAAAAAATGACAGATGCTAACATTAAGAGCTTTACTAAGAAGTAACATTAGCCAAAACGATATGTATGTTAAGGTATGATTTTACACAAGAATACAGCATAAATTAATGTTACCTGACACAAATCCAGGTTTCGTTGCCTGGATTCCAGTTATTTCTACGAATTGCAGCGATCCATCTGCTTCTTCTGTCTTTGGCTTTAGGTAGCCGTTAAAATGATAGCTCCGAGTGCTTTTTAAACCTATTTGTGCAATCAATGGCACAACAGCTCTTCCCCATTTTTTTAGATTGTTCTAAAGTTTTTGCAGTATTCAAGCCAAAGCTGCTTCTCATCTCCCTCTTTCTGCCACTCAGTGGACGGAACCGCGGTGACTTCCGCTAGCGGTGATGTCACGTGCATACCCTCAATTGGTAGGTGATGTCACGTGCATACCCTCAATTGGTAGGCACGTTATCTAGATCCAGAAAGTCAGAACTGTTGCTTTATATCGCGTTTTTCTTTGGACTCGTGTTTGCGTGTTTGGTTATTTGCGAGTATGTCTGCTTGTGAATGTCTGCTTGTGATAAAGGCACCATAGATGAGTTTCAGTGTTTACTAACAACAGTGATGCGCGCGCAACTCAGAGGCAAAAACACCAGTACCAGCTCCAGCCGGCTCACATACACCTCCAGGCTCGCCCCCGGAAGTCGTGACCGAGCCGATATGTTAGCTCTAAAACGGTCCAATAACTGTCTCCAAAAGCCGATCTCATCTTCTCTTTCACGGCCGCACAATTTGACTTGACCGCATGGGGAAGGCTGTCCCATAGTAGAAAAGCAGACTGTCACAGACGGGTGGGCAGTATTGTCACCAGCTCTAGCTGAACTCACCGGTGTCGTCCGCCGTAGCTCCGACTGCCACTTCCAGCTGAGGAAACTCTGGCTGCCATCACCGGCAAAGGGAACAGGTAGATCCACACTCACTCTGTCTCTATAGGGTGATAGGCCAGGGGAAGTCCTCCTGGTAGGTTTAAAGGGGGTCTTCATCACCGTACCACATGATGACAATTCTATTTTTCCACGCCGCTAAGCGCAACAGGCTAACTGTACTGAGAAGCTAGGCTAACCGCCAATAACTCTAAACAGCGGTCGGCAGAACAGAACCACCGCTGCCACCAATGGAACAGAGCGGTCTTTCTACCTAACTTACACTTGGTGAAAACTAAGTAATAAACGGCACACAGGAGTTTAGCAGGTCCATCGTTTAACACACTACGAACTCGGCGTGACTTCCGCCTCCAAGACTTAATGTATGCATACGTCACATGAAACTCATCTATTGCAACCAACTGCAACACATGTGGTTACCATGATCACACTGCTTAAAGCTGTATGTTATTGTAGATCTACACAGGAGAAAGATAAATATCACCAACAATGGGCAATTGTACGATCAAAGGAAAGCTTGCCTACCAATATGGCGTCGTAAACAGAAAACCACGTGATCATGTGACGTATGTGCAAAACCTGAATAGACAGGTGTGTGTCTTTCCAAATCATGTCCAATCAACTCCATTGACCACAGGTGGACTCCAATTAAGTTGTGGAAACATCTGAAACACGAGTGGAAAACAAACACTATGAATACTTATGTACATGTTATATTTTTGCATTTTAATATATTTGCAAAAGTTTCAAAGAAACTTATTTCACTGTGTCATTGTGAGGTAGTGTGTGTTGAATTTTGAGGTAAAAAATGAATTTAATCTTTTTTAGAGTTAGGCTGTAATCCTAGAAAAATTCTGGTCATTAGGCAGGCTACACCACACTTTATGTTCTAACCAACTATAGATGTAGAAAATGCCAGCTCCTTTTTGCTATTATAATCATCAGTATTTTTTTATTGTTGTTGTTATGGGCCATTGAGAACTTATGAATGGTCCTACAGGGGGAGACTATTGACCGCTGGCTGGCAGCTGGTGAAATTGTTTTTTGGTGGGGTGCAGTATCCGAGTCAGTTTTCAGATGCACTTTAACCACATAAGACCACTAGGAAACACCAAAGTACATGCACCACCATTTTAAAATATTAATTTACATTAAAATAAAAATACACAGTATGTGTTTTCAGTCATGTATGTAAATTTCACCCATCTATCCTTCAAACATGCAAATTTTTCTATGACTCTATTTTAAAGTCAGGCATGTCCCTGATAAGTGTCTTTTCCACTGATAGCACTGGCCTACAATTTTTTTAGAAATGATTTGCTTCAGAGATTAAATGTGTTAAATGTTACGTATTTTAATAAGATTAATTGGAAAATAAATGACAAAAGTGCCGGTTTGCTGATGTTTTCAAGGTATATGATTAAGTGTTATTACATATATATATATATATTGGTTTATGTACATTTATATAATAGTTTTATAAATCTTCCACTAATAGAACCTGTAAAGTGAATGTATTCTAATGTGCAGACAGTGTTTTGAAGTAGATCTTGTAGCTCTGAGACAAATATTCCTTTTGAGTCAAACCCATTCTCTCGTTAATTCTTGAATTTCACATTTTGACCCAAGGCTGTATCTTGGAAAGTTCAGCCAACCAGCATTTTTGACTTGATTTTTCTTTATTAGTGACTCTCATGTGGTAAAATTTCATTACTTTTATTCTGGAAGCATTTTCCTTGTAGACCAGTGTAGTATGACCAATGCATTTAGACCAGGGGTAAAGGTAGTGTGAGTAGATTGCATGGCACTGAAAAAGTAGAAAACAAGAAAAACACATATCACTCATACCAGGATTCAAACCTATACCTTCTTGCATAATCGTCCATCGTGGTAACCACTAAGCTACCCAGCTAGTCATGGTTAAGTAGTGCTACTTACTTAGGATTTTTTTTTTTTTTTCAACTTTATTAACAACATTTGAGTATATAGTACAAAAATGTAAACAAACAACAAGATGTCAAAAGGGAAAAAGCATTTGAACATATAAGTTTAAGAAAATAATGCATAGATTTAAAAATACAAAGCATAATATACAAGTAATAGTAAATTTAAAAAAAAATTACTAAATAAATAAAAAATAATAAATTTGACAAATATAGATAAATAAATGCAACAGAGAGTTCAGTCATTAAAGAATTGTTTATAAATAGCCAACGTATTAGAGCTTTTTTTTATTATAAATGAATTCTAAAGATTTAATATAATTTTCAAATTCTAATAGGAAGATTTTAAAATTTGGGTGTGTTTTAGTATATTTGTTTTTATGTATATGAAATTTTCCAAATAATATGAACAAATTTACAATAAATTCTAGATTGTTAGTATCATGTTTAAAATAAGTAATTACATTTTGGGATGTTAATTTTATTTTATTGTTACTTTTAGATATTATATAATTTTCCAGTGTTACTTACTTAGGAAGGGCTTGATTCTTTTCGGGATGTGACGTTTACTCTTGTGGGCGGTGCTTATGTAGTGCCGAATTCTAGTCCCTGCCGAAAACTGCATCGCGCAGCAGCTGCCGAAAACAGCTCCCCCTTCCTAAGTCAGCCATGAAGAGGACAAAGTGCACCAAATTCAACCTGTCACACCAGAATAGCTCCAAATGTGAGCCGCTAAAGTCATTTCACTCCTTTGTTTTCGCTGTCTTATTCTAATGGAGGATGCAGTTTTCAGCAGTATTTGGTGCCGAATTCTGCTCCCTGCTGAAAACTGCATCCCTAGCCACAAGTGGTGTACTTTTCGGCGGTATCTGTTTCTATCGTTACATATTTTGTGTGTTGTGCATCTAAGATTTAACTTGAAAAGGTTTTATATACCTTACAGTTTGCACATTCTTTAATGTTAAACAGATAAAAAACATAACTGTGATATCTTACAATATTATTAATTACTTAATTGCTACCCAGCTATGATGGTGTTAAGAGGTTGAATAATTCACAATTAATTTCATACCCTACAGTCAGAAAGGGAAGAAAGTTGTGACAGGGTGAATTTGGTGCACATTGTCCTCTTCATGGCCGACTTAGGAAGGGGGAGCAGTTTTCGGCAGGGAGTAGAATTCGGCACAACAGCTTTTTTTTTTTTCGAACTTTATTAATCAAAATCTAGTTTTACTTTCAATCACTTTCATACAAAAATACTTATTTTTTCCAGACTGAGCAACATTTTCAAAATTTAAGAGAACAATATTAATAAAGAACATCATAAAATAAAATAAAATAAAATAGAATAAAATAAATAAAATAATTATCAAAATAAAGTCAGAGGTCTAATCAGGAATCAACAAATTTAAATTTTCGTAGACAATCAAGGTTTGTTTGGTTTTTACATGTTTTAGTGTCTTTGAAATTTGTCATTTCATTTTTGTAAATTAAGAACAGCGGGGGGGTCTTTACAAATCTACATTTGTGTATAAATTGTTTGGCCATAATAATCAAAATGTTATACATAATTTCTCTTTTTCTGTTTTCCATTATAACTCCAAATTTAATGTCTTTGTATTCCAGTTTGGGCGATTGAGTGTCCTTCTCAGATGTCCATTCTTGAAATGTTGTCCAAAATGTCCTGATGAATGAGCAGTCAAAAAATAAATGTTCTAAAGAGTCAATGTCAAATTCACAAAAAACACAATTATTTTTCTCAATATTAAATCTTTGTCTCATAAAGTCATTGCAAGGATAGATATCATTTAATCTTTTAAAATGAGTTTCTTTCGCTTTTGGGGGTATGGGTAGAGTCAGGTATTTGGTTCTAATCTTGATTATAATTTCATTAGGAAAATCTTTTAATACATTTTTCCATTTCAATGGTAAGGGGAAAAGATTACATGTAAGGGCACCACGCAAGAATTTGTTTGTACATTTTTCTCCCATAAAATTAACATCATCTATAAAGAGTGACGAGATCCTGGGTATTCTGTTGTCATAAAATAACATTCCTTTGACCAATTCGGCACAACAGCTTAAGCGCAACTTTTTTCGCCCTACGCTCTCCCATCTCTTGTATTGAAAGGGGACGTCCACTGCACACACGCCATTTAAAACAGTGTCCACTGGTTCGGGGGGCAGTGCCTCGAACAGGAAACACATGACTTGACTGCTCATTAAACGACCGAAAACATTTTTAAACCACACTTGAATGCAGATTATACATACTACTCACTAGCTATATCATATATAGCTTGTTTATTTAAATATTAATGTTTTTGTAAAATTATTTTGGGTGAGTCCTATCGTCTTCTTCTTTATGTGAGACAGGTGGGGCTGCACCCTAGCACCCTCTATTGACGAGTTACCACTGATGGTATTCACTGTCAGATCTCAGTAGTATGTTGTTAAACCTGGCCAGACCGAGGCCAGTAGTCCACTAATGGATACTAGTCATAATAATCAAGACAAAACACACGTTGCGCACAGAACTCATTGGTGATGTACAGTTGTTGTAATCCATGCCATATAATGATCAGTATAATATCTTGGCTTCATATGAGGACATGACATTGTGAGTGTTGTAGCTCGCTCATTGACAGTCTAGAGCACTGGGATCTGCACTGAAACAATGCAGTAATCTGGGATTCCACGCACAAGTATATTTCATGTCTGAGTCCTGTATCTAACTATTTTTCAGATATTTTGCTTGACATACACGTTGTAGCTCTGTACACCATAGATCAGTACTTCCCAACCTTTTTTGGCTCATGACCCCATTTTAACATCACAAATTTCTGGCGACCCCAGACAATCAAAAGGGAGACTTTTTTGTTTGTTAAAATTAATTTGTTTTTGATCATGCAATAGTTTGCTATACTATGTTGCAAATAAATGTTAATTTGACGACATTTAGGCTATATAATGTATTATGTATAGTATGTATTCTTATGGACAGAGGCAGAAAAGCCAGGTTGAGATTACCGCACAAAGCGAGAATTTTATTTTCCTTGGTCAGGATATGTACAGTCAGTCCAGCTTGTATTTACAAGGCTGACAATCAATACTGAACAAATAATAACTCAAACTATGAATTATGAAAGAGCTGCAGCATCTGAAACCGACCACAATGAACATTTGAAAGATAAACAGAACCACAGTGCTTCAGTTTCAGCTTCAGAGTTTGCCATGTCTTTTATGTATTGTGATTGTCTCAACTCACCATATATTTTTTATTGGTAAGTTTTAATTTTTATTTTTATCAATTACTAGAAATTTCAGGCGACCCCATTTGAATTCCTGGCAATCCCATGTGGGGTCCCAACCCCAAGGTTGAAAAACACTGCCATAGATTAATTAGAGCCTTTTCCAGAGGTCATAAATCCACAGATGAGATATCAGAGGGGAACATTTAAACATCAGACATAAATGCCAAATGCTTTGGAATAGACTTCACTAAAAAAGATATTTAATTGGGACATTTTACATGGTCACCTCTGGGCTAATGAGCAAAAGTCCTCATTTTATTTGAGCCCAATGTCATACATTTCATCTGTGATATTCAAATGATTCCAACATGCAGAGGAAATGGTCTCTTGATGAATGGCATAAGCAACATTATGAACATTTTGTCTCATAAAGAGTAACTACAATGTAGAACCTTACATGAGGCATAATTTACACAAACGACAAAGATCCTAATGTGCACAGTTACATTCAGGAACATCACCACACTCTACACAGACCTGCAGGTTTAATGACACTGCAGATGATAGACTGACGGCACAAAGTGAGATTCATTTATTGTACAACTGCTCTGGTATGAGAACATAACAAATACCATTTTTGGTCAAATGTTCTCCATTTATGTTGAATTCTTAGGGATGGATGATGTGAAATACTGGAGTTTTATTTTAGGAACAGGATTGTGGTTTGAGGTAAAGGCTGCTACCTGGGTAAGATGACAGAATGTTTTGTTTAAGTCTGAGTGCTAAAGGAGACTCGAATGGTATTTTAATGTCACCACTGCAGCTGTGTTTTTGTGATGTCTCATAAAACTATGAGGGTTGAGTGTTTTGTTTGAAATAAATCAAGTCAAATGTTCTCATTTTTACATTTTAAGCCACAAACAAACTGCAAATAACACTCATTTTTGCTTTTTGTCAGTTTGTGCCACTAGTTAAACTTTTACTTTAGCTTTAAGTCAGCCTTATGATAAATTACTTTCTGTTGTTGATGAAAGTGAAAACCAAGCTCTAGTGTCCACTTTCTTCCCATCAAGTTTCATGAAAGTTGAAACCTTATCCCACCAACAGGCCTGACACAGTTATTACATAGTTAACGAATTGAGGTGATTTGAGTTAACCATGACGCTTTAGTATAATTATGATAATTGTCTCCATTCCCCGATATAAAACCAACATTTTGTCATGATCTTATCATTTTCCTCCATATGACTAGCTCTCCATTCATGACACTTTTCCGATACTAATTCAACGCAGAACTAGTATATGTTAATAGACTAGACATAATGTTATATTATTGATAGCAATCATTGACAATTCATCATCAACTCAAATTTCAGTATTTTAACAGCCCTACCTATCAACAGACAGAAAAAACACAGGTGATCACCAGAATAACCTTTGGAAAAAATTTATTAACATTATTAACAAGTGGTGCGAGGCACAACAAACCCCGCCCCTCACATGTATTGTAGCTTGTTTTGGCATCGATCCAGCTGATGTTATCATGTCTATGCATGTGCTGATGTCAGCATAGATATAGACAGCATAGACAAATTTCACCTAGCATAAGTAAATTGGGAAAAAAAAAGATTTAAAAAAATGCATTGAAAATTTGAACTTTGACCTGCTTTTCCCAAAATGTCACCACATCTCTTTTGGGTCACTGGCAATCTATAAACCCAATTTGGTGTGAATTCAACCATTGCTTCAAGAGTGTTAACAAACAAACAAACAAACAAACAAACAAACAAACAAACTGAACAAAAAACAATACCCCTTGCCTCCCCTTCAGGGGGTGGGGGGGTTGATAATAATGAAGACATTAATATCTGCCTTTTATAGCCGGTGCCTTAAAGATAGAAAAGTATTTCCACATAAAATTTGTATCTACTTTTCTCCACTCAGTATTTATTGTAATGCTATCCTCTGAATTTTGCATTTTTCTGTGAAAATTATGTACTTTCCCATACTTAATTTATTGTTTTATTTCAGAAAAAGTTACTTTTTTTGGTAAAATATATCATTAACTGAATATAAAAACAGCCACTGTCATTTGTCAAGCTACATGGGTTTTATTGATGAATCAATGTTTCAGAAAACACCGGCGTCATCATTTTCACTTTGGAGCCTCTGAGTATCCCAAAAAAGACTGATACATCTGATGCTATTGAAAAATTGAGAGACCGCATATCTGAATTATTCCAATGTATTGTTCAAATTAGTGGTAGAAAAGTCATTAAATATTTTACATCAGTAGATGCTGGTGGTTGTTTAGGTCTTTAAAGGTTGTAGTATCAAGTGGTCCCAACATTTGTTTCCATTTAGAAAAGGCATTTTCTGTACATTTCTACTTCTACAGCAACAACACTTACAGGAGACCACGCACACCCATACAGATAAGTTGTTTATCACATTAGTCACACTCCAACTTCAATCAGAGTTCATGATATCAGTTGACTTGACATGTGTGCTCTGGTTCAGTGACCTGAAGACAGCCCTATGTGCAGATTTTAAGGACGTTCACTGGCATTTCACTAAGTGCACCTCTGAAGTTTGCTTTGATCTAATTCAAAGAGAGAAAAGAACATGCCCTGGGGGGGCAACTTTCACTTTCCTCACTAATCTTGTTTGGTTGATTGCACGGAAGTCAAGCACTTTGCGCTCATTAGTCCACAAGTAAACAACACCCTCTGTTTCTTTCTGTTTTCCTCTAAACATGCTGTACCTCCAAATGTTTGGGGTGTGAAAGCAGCAGAAATTATAACCTAATTCTGTCTGACAAATTCAGAAGCACTGACATTTAAAGCTATCTGCAGGCATGTTTGGAAGCCTATATAAGACCACAAAACAAGCAAACAATTCTATACAATGACTTGTTTTATTTTTATATTTATTATTCAATATAAAACACAAGATATAACTTAAGACAACATTTAAAAAAAGAATCAAATATATCAAAATGAAAATGTGTGTTCCTGAAATAACATCAGGGCATCCAAAAGTCCTTGTGTTACAGACTTTTTTCAAATGTTATATTTCAGTCATCACACATAATAATTTTGATAAATACAACTAAAATTAAGGTTTCATATTTAAGGCTAAAAAGGCACTTTTCTTAGGGAAGTGATACAAAGCATATAACAAAATATTTTAATAGTGCGTGAGCTGGTAATTTAGTAGTATTGACTTAAGTATAGAATTTCACTAGTTCTAAGTAAAACCTGAGATTCTTCAGTTTTACATTCAGTTCACATGAATTTCTGTAAATATACAAAAATAAAAGAACATACCCTTTAGTTAATAAACACAAATGATGATGACAATTACAGTGATTACAGTTCCTGTTGAATTTTACAACCAATAGACTGATCTGAAAATGATATTCAACATGAAAACATGGCAGAAATGCACAATGAACACCAGAGTACATGTCAATGTGGAGTTGTCAGTATTCATTATATTACCGCTGACAGAGAAGGATACGAAGGCAGGATGCTTTATTACCCTTACAGAATTGCTCCAGAACAGTGAATCATGAGGTTTGATGTAACTGGTGCAAAGTGGATTGCACACATTATACTTACTGTGTGTCATTGTGTAATGCTGTGGGATAGTGAATGAAGCAGTTTCCAGTTTTATCGCTGTAGGATCAGCTGAGTGCTGTGATGTTTAGAAACATGAAATCCATCACTCAAAGACTCCAACTAATCTAACGAGTAAAATGAGGAAACTGGCAATCCCATGCATGGCAAGGCTGAGACACCTCTGTAAAAAGGAAATAAACAATGAAAAATAAGTGTCAGGTTTGCATAACTAATCAACTGAACCGGCAAATACATGAATAAATTGATTAACTTATAAAGACCCAGTGCTATTTATATGTCAGTTCCCCAATGAATTTTTCTCTAGATTTAACCTTTCTTAAAGGGGTCATATTTTGTTAAACCCACTTTTATTAGTCTTTGGTACATTTATATGTGTATTTGGACCCTCATAGTTCATGAAGTTTGAATTTGAAGCCTCCAGGTGCTGCAATGCTATCTTTGTATTCATTTTGGAAAGAATCGAGTGGATTTCTACAACTTGTTTTAATTCCTGCTTAATTTGTTATGTCTATAACTAGTTACATCACAACATTTACACATATAAGGTCCAGACTTCTGACGAACATTTCTTCAAGTACGCCATAATTGTTTGTCAGCAGCAGCGGTTGTAGTCCATACTGAAAATATGTCCAAACTTCGAGCCGATTACCTAAAATGTTCAGTTGATGGTTGAATGGGACAGAGCAGCACAGCCAACAACCTGGAGGGGGTGAGGCATAAAGTGGCTCATGTGCATTTAAAGGGCCAGCGCTCAAAACGACCTTTCTGGTGTCATCACTCAGAAATAGGGTTGAAGATGGACCTGTGGGGTTGAATTAATGAAGAATTCAGACCCAAGTATAGCATTTACAGTTTATGTAGACCACAGGGAAATGTTTTAAAATGCATAATTTCTTAAAAAAAACTAAATATCACTCCTTTAAGTGATTTGTCTCCATTTATCATAATATTAAGCTCTCTGTTTTGCATTTTTTTTTCCGTGAAACTCATTTATTTTCCAATATTTAATTTACTGATCATGTACTTTAATCATCATGCTGAGATGCAAGGTTGTAATAGTTTGGGATTTTTCATTATAGTTTAGTTTTATTTAGTTTAGACTTTTTTTTTCTCTAATTCAGTTAGTTTTAATTAGTTTTTAGAGCAGGTTTGCTAGTTTTTATTAGTTTTTGTTTTCTTCTAAATGCTCAGTTTTAGTTTAGTTTTGGTTTTTTCATATCTTTTATCTTCCTCGCCGTTGTATTCAAATAAATGCCATACAGGACTCTGCTGCTTTCTCCCAACTTTAGTCTCCATGTTTCCAGGTAGAGTGGGGATGAGAAGCCGACTCTAAACCACAAGTGAAGTGAAGTGATGGACCACAAAGTGCCGTATGGTGCCGCTAGCTAAAATGGCTAGAGCGAAAAAAAAATCAATTTCATATCAATCCCACATTGACAAAGACGAAAATGAAGGGAATTTTATCTATAATTTTTATAAGTTTAATTTAGTTTTGTAAGCACACAATACAGTTTCAGGTAGATATTGTTCTTTCTATTAACTGTAGTTTTAATTTATTTCAGTTAACAAAAATGTTTTTTCAATTCTAGTTTTTGTCATTTCGTTAGCTTTCGTTAACGATATTAACCTTGCTGAGATGACATTTGAGGGTTATCATACCCAAAACAGAGAAAACTTAAGAAAAAGTGGCTTTTTCAGTAAAGTATACCATTAACTGAACATAAACCAACTGTCACTGATCAAACTCCATGGGTTTTACGAGTGAATATATGTAAACATCCAAATGGGTCATATCTGATGATCATGAAAAGATGACAAACTACATTTTACACCAATTATTGACATGTATTGATCAGATTAGTGGATCAACAGTGATTTACCTTTTTATATCAGTAAAGGATTTTGGTCACTTGGGGATATTTTGGTCTTTAAGGGTTGATGAGCAGATATATGACTAACTGTTGTGTTTAGTGTAGATAAAGTGTTGTTACCTTGACAGTCATTGCAGTGGGTCTCATTCAGGAGGTTTAGTAAGTCCAACAGACAGGCCAACAATTAGTGCAATGACAGCAATTAGGATCAACAGAGCAAAGGCAAGGATGATATATTTCTGCCAAGTAAAGAAGAGGTTGATTTGAACTTTAGCTGAAAATCCATTAACAGAAAATGAACTTCCTCATTTGTGTCCTATTTAAATTTGTAACATTCGATTGAATTTTAATGTTTTTAGGTGTTCAAGTAAGAGCACATGTTCGTGTTAAGCAAGAGTACATACCCTCCTGGACTTTTTCTGGTATCTCACTGCTTTTTTGGTCTCTTCTTTTGCACGACAAATGTATTCAGCCGCATTGGAGACATTCTTCTCAATGTTGTTGACCATATCACCCTATGAAAAAGACATTCACAAAGGGTTTTGTTCATCAACATTAACAAGTATACAGGGTTTTGTCCACTCATAACTACCAGTGGATCCAGAAGGTGCATTTCAACTATTCATATGGATGATATGAATGAAACGCAGAGGACAACTTTTTTGCTCACTGACTAAATAATGACCATCTGAATGCTATATTGTGACGTGTGGATCATATGAAACTCTCCTCTGAAATATTTTATTTTAATTCTAATTCCGTATTTATATAAATCTTTATATAAACACCAAATTTCTTATATTTCTCTTTATATTTAATTTTTCACTTGTTTGTATTTTTTTCTACCTTTCTTTTTCTCTGCACTTGGTTGTTGTATGTTACTGCTGTTAACTGTGAAATTTCCCCACAGTGGGATAAGTAAAGTTAGGTATTATCTTATCTTATCTTATCTTATCTTATCTTATCTTATCTTATCTTATCTTATCTTATCTTATCTTATCTTATCTTATCTTATCTTATCTTATCTTATCTTATCTTACCTTAAACTTCTAGTACAGTTGTGCTCATAAGTTTACATACCTTGGCAAAAACTGTGTATGTGTACCATTCATTAATGAAAACATGAGAGATCAGGCAAAATATTCATTCATTCATTCATCTTCTAAACTCGCTTTATCCTCACTAGGGTTGTGGGGGGTGCTGGAGCCTACCCCAGGTACCTATGGGTGAAGGAGGATTACACCCTGGACGAGTCGCCAGTTCATTGCAGAGCTGACACAGAGACAAACAACCAATAATTTTGACATTCACACCTATGGGCAATTAGCCTATTTGCATGCCTTTGGATGGTAGGAAGAAGCTGGAGTACCTGGAGTGAACCCACACAAACACAAAGAGAACATACACACAGAAAGGTCCCTGGTTGGAATCAAACCCAGGATCTTTCGGGCAAAACAAATTTATTTTATTTTAAATGGGATTCAAACTAAACTACCAGACCTCTAAAAAAAATTACAAGCATTAACTTAAACATGACAATAGAGAAATGTGAACAAAAGGGTTTGCAAACTTATGAGCACAACTGTATGTGTAACAACCACCTACTTGTCCATATACATGAGGCTAATAACCACAAATAACTATCATGGTTATCATGAAGTGATAACATTAACCCATAAAGACCCAGTGCTACTTTTTTGGCAGTTCCCAAATGATTTTTTCCTGAGTGATTTATCACCATTTACTATAAAATAACCCTCCTTATTTTGCATTACTATTATTATTATTATTATTTTAGTATTTTGCAGAACTGTAAAACTACAGACCTTCGTTCCTATTAATGATTTTAAAAGTATCATGGAGAATGCAGTGAAGGAGGAATGTGACTGTTTTTCTTGATACCATTATGGTTGAATAGTTGTTATTTTTTGTTATTGTTCATTGTGTATCATGTATGTGTTTTGTATTGTTTGGACTTTGTATGGCTGCTACCTTGGCCAGGTCTCCCTTGCAAAAGAGATTTATAATCTCAATAGGACCTCCTGGTTAAATAAAGGTAAAAAAAAACAAAAAAAGACACATTTTTCTAGTGAAAATCCGGTATTTTCCTATATTTAATGTACTGATTATATAGATGTTTCTAAAACCTCAGATTAAAGTTGAAGTAGCAAAAACAGAGAAACCTGAGGAAAAGGTGACTTTTTCAGTAAAATATATCATTAACTGAACATAAACTAAGTGTATCCATCCACTGTCATTGATCCAACTCCAAAGGTTTTACTTGTGAATCAATGTTGCAGACGATGACGAAGTTTACATGTTCACTACGGAGCCTCTGAACATCCAAATGGGTCATATCTGATGTCCATGAAAAGATGACAAACTGTATTTTACACCAATTATTTACATGTATTTATAGTATTAGTGGGTCAACAGGTATTAAACAGTTTAGATCAGTAGATGCTTTTGGTCACTAGTGAATGTTTGGGTCTTTATGGGTTAAAAATGAGTTGTTTTGTCTTGGTGGTGAGAAAAAAAAACAGTTCCCTGACTCTTGTACCTGTGTTATCTCCAGGTGGGACTTACCTGAGTCTCCACCAGCATTGCCATGTCCATGAACATTGCATGAAGCTCTCGAATGCTTGTCTCCAGACGCATGATGTCCTGATGTCGGGATTCAATCTCATTTAAGGCCTGACGTGTGATCTGTGAATCTGATATGATCTGACGAAGGAGGCGAAAAGAAAGAGTAAGACAAACAAAGTTATCCAACATCTACCCCACATCAAATCAGTTACTATTTTTCACCACTAGATGGCAGTAATATCTGCAATAAAATTATACGCTACAGTGGAGGTCTAGAAAACTCACATCAGATGTGAAGATCGATGGATTGCCACTCTCTAACATATCTTCCAGCTCCTCATTGGTGGTCATTCTTCCAGCTAAAAATAATTATAACAATGTATAAACACTCATTAAATGAATCATGAAATGAATTTATGCAGGATCAATAAAGTTAATTTGTATCTATATCTGTTTTACCCATGTACTATATACCTATCTCTGGTTAATTTACCACTGAATTATTTAAAAATTAAATGCATTTACATTGTGAGAGCAGAAAGGCAGAAACATGAAAGCCCTGAGGTGATTCAGAACAATCACATGATATTAAAAAGAGAATTGAATTTTAGATTAAATATGCTATTTGTCATGTATTTGACTCACAGCATCCAGATATTTAACCAAATAAGATGTAATTAAGACACTTCACTGGTGGATTTTATCCTGATGATGCGGAAAATTGACTTTTGGGATTTAAATATGGGAAAAATCCTGCATTTCCCCTTTTCTCTCTTTGTCTAATATTTTTTATTACAGCATGGAAAGGATTTGACCAAATTATTTATAGAATTGAGTAAAAATGCCAAACATTCTCAACCCTGACACCAAAAAAAATGTTATTGTTACATTTTTTGTTATATATATATATATATATATATGATAACAGCATTTATTGTCTTATAATTCAGTTTAATTACAGACTAGAGCAACTGCTGTTAATACATTTTATGGAAGTTTGTTTTGTTTTTTCTTTACTGTCAGCTGTTCCTGTGGTGTTTGGTTTATTCATGGACAAAGACTATTTTTGTGACTAAGATTAGAACTGTCTGAGGAGCAAAGGAAAACAGTCCTCGTAGAGAAATAGCTGGTGAAACTCTATAAACAGAAAGCTCTCTCTGCCTGAAGCCATACCCCCTGCTGTACACAACTTTCCCTAAGGAGATAGATCTGTGCAGGTGCTAACTGTATGTCACACGCCTTTCACGTCGGCTATTCCTCAGAGAGATGCAAGCAAATAGAGCAAAACACTCCGACATAACAGATCAATGCCAGTGACAGATAATACACTTCAAACAAACAAAAAAAAAAAACCGAATCACTTCTCAATGTAAATTAATGCAGCAGTGGCCGAGGATCACATGGCAGTGTCAAAGACAGGTGAACTACTGTTACACAGGCAGCTGAGCCCTCTGCCCGTTTCCCCGGCAACACAAACACACTGAGGCGTCTCTAGTATCAGGCTCTTCCGTTTGCAGTGTGGAGAACTACAGCCTCTCATTAATGCCGGCCGCAGGGACTGGAAGACTGTTTTTTTTTTGTTTTTTTTTGTACCTTTCACTATTGTCTCCTGTTACTTATTATGTGCATATTACAACACACCTGACACATGCTGATTTTAGATTTATTTGCAAGGTTTAGACCTCTACTTGTAGATTTCATTATAGGAACTATTATACTCAGTAAATATATATAGCTGCATCTTATATTCAAGCATGTTTTCATATGTATTAATTCAATTGATGCAGCAAGATATGATTTACTAAGTGCTATAAATTTCTGTTTGGATGCAAATAAAAGTTTGGTTAGATGTACTCAGTAAGTGTTTGAACCTAAATCATATTTTTTGAATGAATTGTCCTTGCTTTTGTCTGTTTATCCGCACAGAGAGGAAACCGGTAAAGTCTGTTTCCTGGATCCCGTCCTAACACAACTTCTGGGTTCTATTTGCCAGCCTTTTATGTCCAGACTTATAATCTTACACTTCAGTTCTCAAACACCACATTCAAGCAATGCACTTGTTACTATAAAAGACTAGTTTTTTTGCCGTGGTAAATTTTTTGAACTGATTAAAACAGTGATTTTACAAATGCATCTCCTTTAATTCTGATCTCATGAAGGTCCAGGCTGCCCATTATTTATCACTCACTTATCTCCAGCTGTCTCTGGATCCTTCCTTTGCTTCTTTCCCGAAACGACACTTGCGTCTCATTGTACTGGGTCATGACCTCCACAAACTTCCTGGACAGCACAGTGTGCTGAGGATAAGCCACAACACAATGTTACACAGTTATTTCAGGACCTCCCTCTCTCATACAAAGAAAAAAACGGAAATGACAAGAAACGTCCCCTATCTGAACAAGAGACTGGGAAATGAGTTCTATGAGTATTTCCATGAAGGGTTTATATGTGTTGTATAATTGAGGAACACATCTCACACTGATGCATGTGCACAAATGTCACCGGTGTGTTGAGGATTATACGTGAAAAACATGAGTGGGTTTGTGGAAGTGTTGACTTGTGTCCTTACCTGTGTTTTCTGGATCCTGAAGTCCACAGATGACCTGTTAGCTATGTCATCTTTAGGCATACTTTGCTCCATAGCTTCATGGAAAGAGAGGGATAAGATCCAGCATGACACAAAAGCAGAGTAAGAACAGCATCTGCTTAGTGTGCTGTAACTCAAACGGAAAATATTCAGCAACTTTATGGTTCAACTCACATTTTAGTTTTGTTCGTACAACATTGGCGTTCCCTTTGATGTCATTGGTCAGTGCATCCAATTGATCCTTTGTTCCTTCACACACACACAAACAGGAAGCACATCAGCTTTTGTTTGAGGAAAAATAATGTCATGCATCTAACCGCTGCGGCTCTCCCCTTGCAAATATTGGATTTATTGTCAGTTTCATGATGTAACTTAGCAACAACCATTTGATCAAAACTGAAGGGTCCCACTGCACAAAGCACACAACTATTGTTTCTTTCCCTGGTGACCATTTCCACGTCATCGGTCTTAAAACACTGCATGTTACATTAAACAAAAGCAGTTTCTGTGAGTGTTTTACACACAGACACAATGATGCCATTATTTTTGAAGGATGTTATTTGGCTCCACATGCTTTAGTTTAGCTGTTATAGCTATTAAAAATGACAGGAGTTGATACTGTTCTACAAACATCATTTTCATTTCCTTCACATGTTTTTGACCAGCCAGCCATTCATTTACAATGAGCAGGAAGTGACACATCTTTTACAGTGTTGCTTTTTTTTTTTTTTTTTTCTCAATACACATTATTGAGCTTAATTCCTAGTGTCTGCCTATACTTACTGTCATCTGGGTTTGGTGCAGAAAGGATCATGCTGTGTATCTTCCTCACCTCCTCCACTTGGTAGGAGATCTTATCAATAAGCCCTCGAACTTCCTCAACCTATATCCATCAAACAATCCATCAACACTATGGATCACTTCATCCAAACCATGACTTTACGCACTAGATGTAAACAGTGGTACCTACCCTTCTGAAAAACCCCTCCATGAAGCCATCTCTGTCCACTGTAACCACAACATCCTCCTCTCCTTGCGTCCTGCTCTGTACAGGTGAAAACTGTATTTGAGCCACTTTTTTAGCAGCTGTGCCATCTTTGTTATTCCAATCCAAGACTATTCAGTTCAAATAAGAAACAGACACTTACAGCAGAAAGCTCAGCAAGTCGATCCTTCATCACACCGATCAGCGCGTCTCCTGTCTGGATAATTCTAACAAAACAATCATTGGATCATCCTTGAAAGGCTCCGTATGTGGAGGATCATTGAGACACTTGGTTTGAGGACTGAGGTCAGGCCAGGATGAGGATTAAAAGGAGTTTAGAAGCAGAGAAGGCCTGCATTAAAAAAAAAAAAAAAAAGAAAAGAAAAGGTTAGAAGACGAGACTATACAAAAAAAACAACAACTTTGTGCCAAAACTGGAACGAAAAACAAATGAAAAATTGTTGGATATGAAATAAAAGTAAGACAGAAGCAGGTTTCAGCTCTTCAGTGCAGACATTTCTCACCTAACAAACGAGAAGAGACGGTCTGTAATAGAGCTCATTGTCGCTTTCACCGGGATACGCCTCTTTCTCTCTTTTCTCACTCCCTCTTTCCTTCTTTACGCGCGTCTCTCGGGACTAAAAACCGACAGTTTAATGCAACATGGACATCAAGAAAAGCAGCTGAATTAATATTAACATCTATTTTATCCAGTGAACACTGCTGTAAAAAAAAAAAAAAAAAAGCAATTTCAATTTCAATAAAACACCAACCCCAGTGCTTTAAACCACAAAATGTCTGGATTATAATTTTACGCAAAATACTGATTCTGTATTTAACTGCGTTTATTTTATTTTATTTTATTTTTTAAACAACGCAGGGAAGTCATAGGAGAAGGTGTTCTAAATAATACATAAGCAAGGATTGGTAGAGGTTATGAAACTATTGGTCACCTGGCCTCACGGTGGCGCTATTTGCTTTAAAATGTAAACTGAGCTGGTGAGAACAGGACACGACTAAAAGTATCCAACACCTGTACGCATCATCCGCAACTTTTACTTCACTTACTAAACATTACGTATGAAAATACAAACTGTAAATCCACATGTTGGAGTCCATATTTCTAGATTCCCTTCATTATTGTTACTTTTTTGCGTGATTCCTTCTTCATTTATGCGGGGTTTTTTTGTTTTTTTTTTGTTTGTTTTTTTAGTAATTTAATTCACAAAATTAATCAGATTTGAACAAAAAACAAAAAAGCAAACAAACAAAAAAAACAAAAACAATAATCGCTGTACTGAGTGTTTCTTTGTCTGAAATTAGAACCCACCGCCCCAATAATTGTATGTAGCTCCGGTAAAACGGGGTGTTGTCGTTAAATCAGACACGAACTAGTCACAAGACGAACTGTTAACTGTGCATTTTTAATCAAAACAATGTTTGGAAAACACAATGCACATCCTGATCTCATTCGAACCCCGCGCAATCTCCAATTACGCACAAATAATGCCATTTACGCACAGCTCTAACGCCCCTCCTCAGAAGATCCAAATATGACATCACGTTTTGCAATTCCCACGTTTGGACCAACAACTCTGTTCGCCTTCAAAGATTTTCTCTCCTGCTTGAGAAAGCGTTGTCAAAGAAAGGAGTACTAGTTGAATGTAGAGGTAAAAATCACGGATTCGTTTTTTTTCTGTGTGGAAGATGGACTTTTAACTTTACCATGAAAGCAAAACTTCAGATATTTTGAGCTTGATGCTACAACACTAAATTAATTCTGCTTTTTCAGCTGTTTTTTTTTTTTTTTTTTTTCTCAATATTTTATACATTTTTAATTTTGGGCACATGGACTGATCAACAGTTTTCCTCATCTCATTTTGGAATAATGATTCACACCATTTGGATTAAATTTTATTTGGGGATTTAACAGCTGTATGACTGACTGTATATGGTACAGTTTCCAAACGCTATGGAGCTTCCTTTACGAATTCATCTTTTCTCAGCTTTTGTCTCCTGTATTAAGGTAAGGATTTTAAAGAGAACTTTTCACAGCTATAGGAACTTAAGTATGAATACCAAACGCTGTACATTTGGGATATGCACCTTTTAAAAAGAGATTTTTTATTTATTTATTTTTTTACTTTTTTACAGGTATATGCCCAAGTGGTGCAACCTGTGAAGCATCCAGGTACTCATTAATTTTTGGAAGGCTGGTGACATTGTTCTTATGTTTCCATACTGTTCTGAGTTGTGTAGTTTAATTACATGTCATTGTGATGCTTATATAGAACTATAATGTGAACTGTGAAAACATTTTGCTCCTTCTTTTGTCACTGACTAACTAACAGACCAGAGGATGATGATTTCTCTTTTATTCCTGTAATTAATCTGATTTGTCTGCAATACAGCTGTTTGGTTCATTAATATCAATCTTTTAATCCCCTAAAATCCAAAGTGGAGTGCCAGGAAAATAGATTTTGAGTAATGAGACAGAGCTTGATTGGGGCAAAGCCCTTTCTGGATCCTTGTTTACCCGTGAACTCTTCATCCAGGCCTGCAGGTGTTGGCCACGGCCTCACATTACTGGCCTCTCGATGATGTGAATGGAATCCATGAATTGTGGGACCGGATTGGAAAGAGACCAGGTTATGTTAACGGCAGTAACATAAGTATGTTCATACATAAAACCACTGCACATACTCATGAGAACACACCACTTAATGCCTGTTGCATTGTCTCCAACTATTATCACCATCCACCTTCCAGCCACACAAATCATTACAGTTAAATCAAGTTTATATAAAATAGACCAAAGATTTAGAGGGATCGGGTATGACTTGAGTCTGATGTGTGGAGTCATTCTGAGTTTTCGGAACTCCTCCGTTGCAGGGGGAAAAGCTGAATGTCTTTCGATGCCACTTTGCACTTCGGCATCACTCTGTCTCATACCTGCGCACCATGTCCCTCCATTGTCTTCTTTCACTGTTCACTTGTGTCTTGTGTTATGTGTCTGTAGGTGTGAATCACTGTTTTTCTCCATTGTCTTTGTCCAGCACTCAGAATCCACAACCACACTGTGCTCCCTTCCTCCCATAACTCTTCCTATGTGTATACCAATGACTCTGCCTACACTAACATTTCTGCAACAGTAGGTGAGAATCAATCACTTCTGCTCACTGAAATTCACTTTTGCATTATCCACCATCCTTTTGTTGTCTTTTCTTCACATTCACTCACCTTGAACTCACCATCTGACTCTCTTGGTTAATTTGCAATGACTTTATTTCATTTATTTATTGTGTTTGTATATGTATAGTCTTAATGTATATCCATATTCTGTTAGCTCCAGTCAAACAGAAGGTTAATTCATATGTTTAGTCTTTTGTGCAGTTTTATGAGACACCAAGAAAGCTGTAAAATCCTCATGCTCAAATGAATTCACAATTACCTCACTATTAAGGCAGATTGGATAATTAGATTTAATGAATGAGTGGAGAACTGAACATCCAGATTTTTTTTGGCACCGTGCAGCCCTCCTGGCTGGAAGACACTGCCTATAAATTTCAAGCCAAATGATTCCCTTGGTTTTTGCTTTGCTGCAGATATTGTTGAAGGAATGGTCAACAAAGGCATCTTTCTGAATGGAGATAACGGTGGGACATTTCTCCACTTTGGGAACTACCAGAACACTTGCATCAGTGATCCTACTTTGTGCGGTCCTGAGGGTGAGTCCTGCTGCATTAACGACTGGCACTAAACCATGTAACTGAGCACACAGTCAGTGCAGTTAAAGCACATGATGATTCTAAGCTCTTGCACTGATGGCTACTAATGATCCAACCATCATTCTGTAGGGATTACCTTCTCCTTCTTTTGGAAAAACCATGAAGCAGAGTCACGCTTTGCTGTGGCCTCTGGAGGGAAAGTTATCTCCAATGGATTTTCTGTTTTCACCAATCCCTACGGAGGATATGTGGAGTTTTACACGCGAGGCAACAACCACAGATGGAAGGCCAACATCAGCGTTCCAGGTACCGTGAATTCACATTCACATCTGTACACAGTGTTGCTTTGATGAGAAATTTATTTTTGCATTACAAAGTTTTTTATTGTTTTTTAATTTAATTTTTTTTTTTTTAGTTTAGTTTCTTTCGAATATGCAACAAGACAAGTAATCTTACTTAGTCCTTAGAAATAACACAGGTAGTAAGAAGTCATGGAAAAAAAAACAAAACAAAACTTATACGTATACATGACTTCATTTGCACATTCGAAAAGGAGGGGGAGGAAGTATAACTTTAATTTAAAATGATCCTCTATGTCTCAATAATTTTGTTTTTGACTACACATTCATGGTGTATTTAACTAGTGCAGGTCTGTCGTGATTCATTTAACCCATAAAGACCCAAAAAAACCAACAGCGACCAAAACCATCTACTAATCGAAAATGTTAAATACTGTGGATCCACTAATCCTATCAATACATGTAAATAATTGGTTTAAAATGCAGTTTGTCATATTTTCATGGTCATCAGATATGCCCCATTTGGACCTTTCAGAGGCTCCGTAGTTGCAGAAACACCGTCACCTTCTACTACACTGATTTATCAGTAAAACCCATGGAGTTGGATCAATGACAGTGGATGGAGATACGTGGTTTATGTTTAGTTAATGATAGGTTTGACTAAAAAAGTCAATTTTTTTTTCAGTTTTCTCTATTTAGATATAATAACCTTTGAATTTACTCTGAACTTTTGTGAACATCTACATGATCACTGAATTAAATATAGGAAAGTACATGATTTACACTGAAAAAACACAAAATAAAGTGGATAATATAACAGTAAATGGTGATAAATCAATTAAGAAAGGTTTATATAGAGAGAAAAATTCACTTGGGAATTGCCACAAACGTACCACTGGATCTGTATGGGTTAAAACATTTTTCTCTTTTTCTCATTTCTAATCTTGAATAAGATTTTGAGCAGTTTTGGTAATTATTACAGGTCAACCTGTACGAAAAGCTAAACTTTACAAAGGTTAGAATGTGATGGATAAAATTACAGAAACTTTGTAAACTTTGTTTTCCAATGAAATGAAATGTTTTGTTAACATGTTTGACAAAATAGAATAAACCATATGGGGAGTGAAGTCAAACACAGTGTTGTCTTCTCAAATTACTTCTGTCATCTCTGTTTTTGTGTTCAGTTACTCACGTTTGAGCGTCATAACTCAATTTAAATGTGTGTTCAGTTACAGAGAATTACTCATCATCTGGTTTTCATATGGTGTAGCATATCAAAGTTTTGGGACATAATCTGTATATATGCCAGATCTGTCTCTTCCTGATACTATCAGGAAAAGCTTTCAGGGTCAATGAAGGATAAGGATAAGGATGTTACACAATGCACACAAACATGTCTGCAGATTTGAATATACTAAGAGTGTAAAGGTTTATGTGTGTGTGTGGGGGGGGGTGTAATGTAGTTTGTTATATTACCACATGGTACACATTGCAGGTCGTGGTAGCGTATATACAGGGGTCTCCATTTCCTAAAAGAAAGTAAAAAGACGCATTGCAATATTAGAAATTAGAGGATGACAGGGTAAAGAAGAGACTCAACTGGTGACGGCTTTAGAAGATTCACAATGAAAGGGAAAAAAATGAAAGGTTTAGACCTAGAAAAATCTGAATCAGTTTTGTATTATTAGCCCAGTACTTTGGTTTATTGTCCATAACTTAACTCAGCCTCAGACATACTATGGTTTTTTTGTAGGCTAATCTAAGACTTAAATACAAAATTTAGCATGCGATCACTGTTTAGGATTTGTATAATAGCATTGTCATTTATCTACTTCTTGCTATGTACATGTTTACGCATCTTAGTTTCATTACATGTGTCGTATTTGTTAGACATGCAAGTGTTACACATGCTGTATGTACACCCCAGCTCCATAGTCCTCTATATATTTGGCATTAACCAGATCTAAGTTATTCTCCTTGTACCAGTAAGTTCATTTAAGAAACAGCTTTGTGAATGTTAAACTACATTGATGTTATCACGTAGACAGCCCATTCTACCAAAATACTTAGCATTTCTTGGTTCTAGCTTTTCTAAAGTGATTTTAGTCACTTTAATATTAATTGGAAAAAGCAAAAGTTACCTGCCACATTAGAAATGTTCTAGATGAGAACCCATAATGCCTGCATATCAGCTGCATAACAGACTTATGTTTTAAAGATTTTCCTTTTCCCTCCACTCATATCCAGCATTTGTTTAAATTGCTACAACTAACAATATATTACATTTTTAACTCCAGTTTTTCTCTCCGTTTAGGGCCTTTCTGGACTCACATTCTCTTTACCTGGACTAAGATTAGTGGTCTGAAAGTCTACATCAATGGGACTTTCACTGTTGGTGACTCAACTGGCAGTATCTCAGAAAACTACGGTGACCCTCACCCTGACCTCGTCATTGGAACAGGCAATGGAAGGTCATACAGTCACTACGTAACAGGGGCCTTTGATGAATTTGTCATCTGGGAAAGGGCCCTTTCTCCTGATGAGATTTTGCTCTACTACAATGCAGCCATAGGTAGGACATCAGAGACCACTGCAAAGTATTTCCTGTCATTCTACAATATGGCACATCTATTATACTGCTTCCTCCCTGTCGACCCCAGGTTAAAAAGCAATTTCCGCCCATATACTCATTACATTCCATCCACAGCTTTCATGCATAACAACAAAATATTAAACTGTACAAGTACGCCTCCCTACATAACCTTTGCAAACAACATTTTCATGACCTTTCACCATGTTAGTATAGCAGCTCACATACTTCTGCCTTATATGTATTTCTAAAAACGTCAAGGCATGTTGGGTTGTAAGGGGCAGATCATTTTGATTCAATGTGACAGGTGACAACATGCAAGGACATCCCTGAGAGTCCGTCTGTTTTCGGTCCTGTTTTGTGTATCATGTCCATTAAATAAAGCACCCTGAATAGACAAAAAGCATGTTAACATTTATTAGAATTGTAATGGGTGCGGAGACCAGAAAGCCTTTTGTTTTCTGTAGTGGCTGTGTTATTTTCAGTGTAATCTGCCTTTTGTTTCAGTACACATGCTTGTGTCTGTATGTGTGAGATGTTGCTGAACTTTAACTGGTAGAAGAAAAGCACACTGCCGTGATTTCTCCTCCGAAGTCGTTACCAAAAGCAATATATTCCACAGGCCATTACCAGACGCAAAGAGCCTGACTGTTATGGTTACAGAAAAATATTTTTACTTCTCCAGAGCACACATATAAAATGTTGCATTGAACCAAAGAAGAGCAGGACTGGTGGTTCAGACTGATGCTTCAAACATAGCTCCTTATAAGGCCATTTTTCTAGTAGCTAGTTAGTGCTGTTTTTATTAAATGACAGCAAAGACATAAAATGTATCTTAGCTTTGCACAGAAGCTAGTGACACAGTATTATGTGGTTCATTATCCCAGTTTTGTGGAGGTTGTAATCTATCTCCTTACATGACTGGGCACCTTCCAGCCTTGTAAACTGCTGAAGCCATATGGTGATAAAATCCAGCTACATTATTGCTGCTTGCCTGATCATATTCAGCAAAGGGTCTTATAACAAAATAACAACATTGCTTCTTAAATAGAAGGATTACAGTTTACAGCATTTGCCTTTCTGACACAGTTATCAAAAAGGTATCTACTGTACATACATTAAATATCATTGAGTACAATGATCTACACAGGTGAGTGTTTCCTGCCTCAATTTCAGAGTCTGTTTTATGTCTATTATTTTACAGGACAAGCCATGGTTTCTGTTACAACACAGAGTGTCACAGAGGAAGTCACCTCAACCTCACCAACAGTTGTAAGTTTGTCACTTCTGATCTTGTGCCGCTTTTAAGTTAAAAGGAATAAGTCTTATTCCTAAATATTAAACACAAATAATCCAAATGTTCTTTACATATAAAGAGTTCATGTTGAAAACTGTGCAAAATGTGTCAAAAATAAGACCCAAAAAGAAGAAAACAAATAATATGGATCAGTTCTAATGCACCAGAATGAACAATTCATTTGTAATTAAACTATTGCTTTGTTTTGAACTTAAAGACAATGAGAACAAAATGCATATTGAGAACACATGTGAATAGACCCAGTCTGTTTATTAAAGGGCTTTGGAGGTAGATAAAGAAATGGAAGAAAGTGGAGACAGCTGCTCAGCACCACGCTAAATGGCTCCCTTTAGGACATGAGACTGAAATCGAGCAACACTGAATCATTTGTCCAAAGAGAATTCCCCAAGCACAGGCTCTCAGTCACATTAAACATCCTGTGTATGTTGGAACTCCGTGCTCTTTCAGAAACAGTCTCCTGATCATAAACTTCATTTGATGCCTGTTGTGTTGTCTCCCCAGAGAGCCACTGAAGTGAGTCCTCCTGTCGTCAGCAGTCAGCGCGAGGAGGTGCAAAGCTCCCAGGACCCGGGCCCTATGCCAGTGTTAGGCTTTCTACAGGCACTGCCCAACAGGACCATTCCTCACAACACCGCCAACAACCTCACACAGGTTTTGGAGCACATTCAGATACACGCACACTTACTCACAACTTGCAGAACCAGTTCACACACAGACACAATGCCCACCCATGTGCATATGATGCAACAGTTCCGTGATGTCCGTTTTCTTCCACTCAGGCTTTTCTCAAAAGTGTGGAAGAAGTGCTTTCCTCTCCAGGGTTGCCGGAGGTAAATGAGTTCACACTGTTGTTGTGCAATGTCCAACATGACATAATACAACATAGGCAATGTAAAGACTTAAACCCCAGGAACTTAACGGAGTTACGAGTATCAGATTCAGACACTGCATATTTTCAACAAAAGTATCGCCAGTAAAAGTAACATTACCTGGCACTAATCATACAGACTCTTTACATGCTTGAGAAAGTAAACCATAGTGGTGTAAATTTGTCTATAAAGTGTTCAAGAGTATGAAGTGTAAAAGCCTTTTGAGTCTAAATTTTCAGTTTCCTGCACTGTACTCTAATCCCAGCCAAAGTTCTGCTCTCATATACAAACACATTGTTGCCATAAGAAAGACATCTGAGCAAGTGTGTGGTTTCAATACACTGAGTTCTCAGAACCGGCATGGATGTTGTTTTAGGAGCGAGCTGAAACAGATGTCCTTGTATGAGAACACATGACTTGGACAGTACAATGTTTAGTGAAGATTACCTTCACTGTTCAGACTGCTGTGTCAGAAATTTGTACTCTCTATTATGTAGACACACAGGTCAGTGTAGACCTTAAACCAAGACGATTCAGGACTGATCCAAACTAATTATACTGTCTGTTTTAATTAGTCTAAACCAGGGGTGTTAAACTCACTTTAGTTCAGGGGCCACATTTAAACCAATTTATTTAATCTCAAGTGGGCCAGAACAGTAAAAGTAGCATAATACACTGGAAAAAAATCTAAATCTTACCAATTGTATTTTTGTCATTTCTACTCAAAATATCTCATCACACTCTAGTTTTTTTTTGCTTGAATTAAGCCAAAAAAATCTGCCAACGGCAGATCCGACCACCACCAAACATTCATATGCACTCATACACCAGTGTGAATAGCAGCACTGGAGGCAAGGTGGGTGAAATGCCTTGCCCAAGGACATAATGGCACATGACTAGGACAGAGCGGGATTTGAACCACCAACCCTTGAGTTACTGGACGGCCGTCTCTACCCTCCTGAGTTCTCTTCTCTTAACCCATAAAGACCCAAATATCCACCGTCGACCAAAAGCATCTACTGATCTAAAATGTTTAATGCCTGTTGATCCACTTATCCTATCAATCCATGTAAATAATTGGTGTAAAATGCAGCTTGTCATCTTTTCATAGTTATCTGATATGACCCCTTTGGACATTCAGAGGCTTTAAAGTTACTGTGGAAACACTGTCATCTTCTACAACATTGATTCACAAGTAAAACCCATGGAGTTGGATCAATGACAGTGAATGGAGACACTTGGTTTATATTTAGTTAATGATAGATTTTGCTGAAAAAGTCAGCTTTTTTCAGTTTTCTCTGTTTCTGATATAATAACTGTTAAATTTATTTACATTTACATAATCAGTCAATTAAATAAAGGAAAATACATGATTTTCATTGAAAATGAGGATAATATTACAATAAATGGTAATAAGTCACTTAAGAAAGATTAAATATAAAGAAAAATTCACCTGGGAACTGCCACTAAAGTTGCACTGGGTCTTTATGGATTAAAAAAATAAGAGCAATTTTAACAATATTATGCCTCAGTTTATCATTTATACATGTGTATTATATGTAGAGCTCAGTGGCTCTACAAAGGCACAAAACATTTAGTAACAGACACAATGTTGTTGGAATTTGGAGTTGGGAACTAAAATGAGTATGACATATTTGACTTAATATCTTCAGTGAAATTTTTTGCACAGATTCATCCTACGGGCCAGATTGGAGCCTTTGGTGGGCCAGTTTTGGCCCGCAGGCCATATCTTTGGTACATATGGTCTAGACTAAAAATGTGGAAGATATGACTGGACCATTCCATCCCCAAACTACAAAAATGGGAAGTAAAAAAAATAGACTAAGGTAACAATCAGGAGCAAATGTTAAGCAGTGTTATCAAAAGAAGCTGATTTTGTTGTTTATATTTTTTGCTAATGTAGAGCCATCAAAGAGAACCAATATAGGAACCCTTAAAAATATAATAAATAGCAATATCAAGCAGTGAGGAAATTGGCCAGAGTATCTTCCCTGAGTCTGAATAAGAAGTTAGCACACGTGGTGATTCAATTGTTAAATTTCCATTTTCCAACATCAGTCACCTTTTATTGTTTTACTCTACCTCATTTCATCCTTTATTACTGTTAAATACTTCCAGAGGCAAACGTTTTGGGCTGGTGTTGGTTTTATTATAACTGAGCCAAAGTAAGAGTCTGTCTTTGTGAAACCAGATCAAGATCATTTCACAAAGTTATGTACAACATTAAAACAAATTAAAATCATTTGTTAGTTTGTCATGTTGACGTTTTTTAGTCTCCACTTAATTAAGAATATTTTATTAAATTTACATCAGTAAAAATTATTCTTCAGATGTGGTACACTTTATGACACAATGTTGGACTCTTAACGCAGTGAATGTGACTACACTTCTTGTTTATTTCTTTTGGGTCATTGTTAAGCAGCATTCAAGCCCTGTGGTCAGCGGGCTGATTGAGACCGTGGACAGAGTGATGGAACACATGGTGACGAACCTGGAGCCTAGCCCGAACACTCTCATCTCCCTGGGTGGAACATCTTTTGTTGCAGGTCAGTGTGGTGTCAGTGGCCTACAAGGTGACTCACTGTTTGTAGTTTGTGTAGACACAGTTACTGTTAAGAAATCAGAAAATGAGAGAATGCAGCTCTGACATCATTAGTTTTCTTATTGGGAGGACAAATGCAGGTCAGATAAGCAGAGATCGACTCCCTCCATCTTTTTTTTTCCCCATTTCTTTGCATAATATTTTGTTTGCCTGCAGCTTTTGTTGTATCTTTCTCCCTGAGGTCTCCTCACATCTATGATCCACCCCTGATAATACAGATTGGCCTAGTGCTTACCTCTTGGTTTGTTTCTCTTCTATGTTTTTCTCAGTGTTTCACCCTTTTTCTAACCTCTAACCCTGCAGATTACTCTCTGATGAAATTCCCACAGAACTACAACCTGCCGCATTACCGCTTCCCCACAGAAGGAAAGAACTACATCTCAGTGCCTGGAGAAGCTTTTACCATGCAGTGTGAGCATAAATATTGCAAATTAAAGATGTTCAGTAACTTGAGTGTGATGTAAAAAACAGACCTTTCCTATCTTGAGTATTCGCTGGTAGCTTTTCTAGGTTAAGTGTGAACACTGCGCATTAGCCTTGCACTCATTCTGCCAAGAGAAAATTGTCCAGCCGGGAGGCTCTTATTATTAGCCCGTAATTTATTATGCTTAGATTTAAGACTACTAACATAGCATACAGTGGAGAACAGGAGTGCCATGAGAGCTTTTGTGTGACTTTATGGTACACTGTAGAAATCCAGCTATGACTTTAATGTTGGCAGTTACTCTTTTATTCAAAACAAAAAGAAAAAAGAGAGAGCACTTTTTCTCCACTTTCCTGTGTCATTAAAAAGAATTGAGAAGAGTAATTATCGTGGACATTAAAACTCTTAGTGTTCAGGTCAGATTCTTGGCTTCACCTGGCCACTGCTGCACTGTGTTACTATACAAAACACTTGAGTAAACTGTTTTTATAATTCATTAAAGTACTTTTATCAGAAATATGTTATTGCTGACACATTTGAGCCAGGACCAAATAAACTTGTGTGAATACCTGGCCGGTGGTTTTATATGTTGGTTAGGTACAGAGGCAGGGCTACACGTTGGCAAGCTATTACATTTTACTGCATTTTATTTTTATTCCCTCTCTTATTTGGAGACTTGAACATACAAAATGGTCACAGAGTGTTCTCCTGTGAGGATTGACAGGGGGCAATGTGTTGAAATTACTTTTTTGGAACACTGAAACACTCTCGCAGTACACATTTGCCTCTGACGTCAGAAGCAGCAGCTCAGAGTAGAAAGCCTTTGAAAAGAGGAACATGGCAATTATGGATTTTCTCCAGTTTCATTGTTTATCTTACAGTATTGAAGTGGGACCAGGCTGGACGATAAGTCAGATTAGAGTAGGGGGATAAGACCCCCTGCTAAAGGGGTGAAGTCACAGTAGTTTAATAAGACTTCCCAACATCCATGTGGTTTGTGGCCCTTTCTCTGTCACCTTTGTGCGAGAATATAGCTGTTCTATTAGTCTGTCGGTGCCAGCATTAGGCGGCAAGGCGACGTTAATTAACTTCCCTTCTTTGTGAGCATTTTAGCAGAACTGCATCACATTCCTCGCCTTCTTTCCATTCATTTCACCTCCAACCATGTTGTCTTTTTTTGTTCAGCTCAAACCACCATTGTTGGCCTCTACTACCACAACATGCACAACTACTACAAAGAAATCAGCCCATATAAGACCAGGTAAGAAAGACTGAAGGAAAACCATCATATTATCAAGAGTCATACTGTTTGTACCCTCAGTTTTGGTTAATCCAAGGGAATCAAAGAAAATTCCAAAATTAAATTTCAGACATTTAACGGAATGATAAAAAACATCTATCGAGCTTTCCTGTTTGTACTTCCTGTGTGGGAAGTCAGGTCCAGAGGCACTAAGGCGCCCCTGCTTCCTGAACCACAGAACGGCTGATGCCTGGGGACAGGGTCTTATCTGTCCTTTCTCATATCTATCATCTCACCACTCAACCTCCACTGACTGATACACCCTGCTATTAGCCCTCCACATCCATCCTCCCCCCTCAGTTATTGTCTCATCACCGGAGCAGTTTGTTCCACCGAAACTGCAATGTTTATTCTTAGCAAAGTTGACATAACACTGATTAAGCAAGCTATTTTCCCCACTTTTGACTTGTTTGCACCTTAAATTAAAAGTTCCCAGTATGTGAAAGTACATCTTAAAATGTTAGTGACTGATGTCTTTTAATATAGCATGTCTACTGCCTGACTTCTCATGATAAAGAGGTGATGCTTGTATGATCCCCATGTCACATATCAGATGACCCTGAAAAACTATCAATGCCATGTGGCTCTTTGTCTGGTGATTAATAATATTGACAGAAAATCAAAGTCCCACATGAATGCTACAGCGCTGGGCTCATGTGTAACACTTATGTGTCGACGTCTGTGCCAGATTACAGTAGTTTTTTTCTTGTTCACTTCACTGGATCTGTGTTACTCCATCTCTGTCTTTTTAACGTTGTGTTTTATTTCAACCTAATTTATTTTTTTGTCTTTCTTTCTTAGGATTAATGAAGCCACTGATTTCAAGGATCATAAGATCCAGGTGGCCAGCTGCTTAATTTCTCTGAAAGTGGAGCCTTCCCCAGCCCTGTCTGTCAACCTGTCTGGGGCCCCGCTTATTAAAATTGTCCTCACCCACGCCCTGGTAAGAACTGACACACATATCTTTACTGACTGCAGTGTGAGTCAGTAATATTGGGAAAATGGAGTAGTTAACTTTTCCAGTCGGCTGCAGTTTTTGGGTGTGGGACACCCACCTTATCAGAGGGAAGCAGGCCACAGTTTGCCAGTCGCAGCAGTACTTGTATCCCCCCATATGAAATCTATCAGCTCTATTTTTGGTGTTCTCTTATGTAAGAAGATGAGTGTCTATCACTGATTGAGGATTGTGCAGCTGGGCACTCACCAGCACAAAGAGCGAACCTACTTTTCATTAGTCTGCCTAAACTTTCCCTCATGGAGCATGTGGCTTCCAGAAAGCAAACTGATTACGGACATTGAACTGTGGGCTT
The DNA here is from genome assembly GCF_902148855.1 of Sphaeramia orbicularis. Taxonomy (NCBI): domain Eukaryota; kingdom Metazoa; phylum Chordata; class Actinopteri; order Kurtiformes; family Apogonidae; genus Sphaeramia; species Sphaeramia orbicularis. Next base: position 34,042,404 of record NC_043965.1, read on the forward strand.
GGGGTACTTAGAAAAGAACAATGACTTGCTTTTATGAACAGCATATTTTTTCACCGCTTTATGACAGGGACTGTGCCAGTTTTCCATGGGAAATGCATTGGAAACTCATAGTGAAAATTAACTGAAAAATGTGTACTGCATTTGCCTGGTGCAGCATAAAGTCAGAAATGTGGCAGTGCACTTCACAGCCATGTGTTTTTATCCTTTGTACAATAAAATAATTCTGAAGCAATTCTTCTATGAATGCACTGTGTTAATGGTTTATTAGTGTATCTGACAATGGTAATTAGAAGTTTGTTGACAAAACCAGCTGACTAAATTCTCACTAATGTAGTTCTGTTAAATTTACAAGTACTCCAAGGATTTTCACTTCCTATTGCAAACACATTTGATTTCCTCTCAATTATAAAAGCCTAAATGAAAACCATGCAACTTTATGAAACCATGGCAATGTTGTTTTGTTTGCCGGTGAAATAGATGTTTATGCTGTAATTACTTGGCCCAGTCCTCGTGACAGTGATTACTGTGTTTGTTTTAACCGACACCATGGGAGAGAGCTTATAATCTTCTTTGTTATGGAGGCACTGGAGATGCTCAAAAGCTCTGCTGGCTGTAAAGTCAAGGTGTTTCTATTTTAGTCAGATTGCCTTTACCTCTGATGAAATGATAAATCAGACTACTTTCACATTCTTTCCTCTCTAACCTATTAAAAATAGGCTGTTAAACGTATTACTAATGCATACTGTTCTGATTGCTACAACCCATGCCAGCACTTTTCTGCTAAAGTTTGCTACAGAACTTTGACGATGATTTATATTTAGGAGCCGCATGGTTATTTGGCACCCAGCACACTTGGCTGTGAACATGTCCAGAAAAAGAGCTATTTTCTTATAAGTGGTTTGCTCTACAGACCTGTTGTTGGGTTTAGTCAAAAAGCGACTATTTTTGGAATTTTAATGTCTTTGGCAGCTGGTGGATACTTATCACCTCCCTAACTTGGAGGCAGGGAGGGCTGCACTCATAGTACAGTATGTGGCAGACTTTTGCGGTCATTGTTTATGTCGCTTTTTACTGTTTGCACAAGTTAAAGTTTAAAAATGTCCTCAAATGGCACCAGTTCAGTGTCCCAAAGTGATTTGCTACTGACCTCTGTGTTTATCCACACAGAGAAGACAAGTATCCACTGCCTGTTTGACTTCATTAAAACCTAGCAGCGGGACTGAATGTGAAGAAATCTGTCACCTTCCCCATATGTCTCGCTTCTTTTCATGGCGTCATGGTTACAGCAAGTCCTTTATGCAACCTCTGTCGTACAGTACAAACACTTACATACTGCCATGGCTCAGACCCAATGCCGTCCATTTCCTTTATCTGACACCTGCCATGATAAAACTTATCGTACCCTGAATTGATGGAGTCTCCATCCTGTGAAAAACCTTGTGTCATGGCAGGTAGCCACTCACTGAAGGTCAGATTCATGCAGGTGGTGTCTCCATGACCTTGCACTGCTGATTGATGCCCCTTTAGTTCACTGAATCAACCCGCTGAGGTCATGCCATTCCCAGCTGACTCGGTCAGAGCCGAGGTGCCGCCATCGCGAGTTGTGTGGCGTGTACTAAGTTTGATATCCAGACAAGGTGTTATCGCGACTGCAGGAGACCCACAAGCTTTCTCACGCCATTCGGCTGCCGTGTTGATTGGACCCTGGCCCCATCCGTGATTTATTACCACTGTCTGACTGTAGTTTAGTTTGAGAGGTACGAAGGAGAGAAGAAGAAAAGAAAAAAGACAGTGGGAGTCGTCAGGGTCTTTAGTTAAACATTAATACATGCATAAAAGGGTGACACTCCTTGTCCCACTTCCTTTTTCAGAGCATCACACTGATGGTATGAAGGGAATGAATGGAAAGATTGATTTCATAAGCAAAGCTGAAACTGGGAGGATTTAAAAAACTGATTTGGACAAGGGGGCCTGATTTTATGGGCTTATAAAGCAGTGTGTTAGTTTAGTGGCTTCTTAAGAAGAGCCACTGAAATCGTGAAATGGGGTGGCAGTACTGGAAGAGCGCTGGTAGCCTTTAATAAATGAAATAATTTACACTGACAGCAAATCACTGAAGACAATATCTGAACTTTGCTAAAGTGGCACAAAATCTGCCAAATAACCGGTGAGAAAGTGTATATGACTAAAATTTCCATATAGTTTCGTATACTGTCTCCTAAAGAATACAAAGGGGCGAATTTGCTGGGGAGGAAGGAAAAAGGTCAGAGCAGAAAGGGAAACTGGGTGGTTTTTGTTTACAAAGATGTCTAGACTTGTTGGAGCTCTTTAATACGTGCAGAAAATAATAGATTAATTGTTCAGCAACTTTGAAAATAACCACGTAAAGGTTATTTAATACTTTCTGATACCCACGCTTTAATCATTAAGTCGTGTGAGCCAGTGTGGGTATCAGTCCTTTCGGCCACAATAATAACCACTCTCCTTTGCCAGTCTTTTTATAACTCCCAGCACACGCCCAGCTTAAACCTTGTGGGTGAAGTCTCTCCTCCTTCTCGCTCTCTTTCTCTCTCCCAGCCTCCCACACCCATAGAGCAACTCATATACAAACACAGGCTACGTGAGCCAACATGCTGATCAATCACAGATGGAGGTCTGGCTATTGCTATTCTTCTCTTGCCAAAAGCTTTGGATTTGGAGTCTTTTTCTTTGCCACTCCTCCCATTTAGCGCCCCCTTTCTATCACCACTTCAGCCTCACGACCACCACCTCTCGCTACGTGCTAAACAAAACAGAACTCCAGTACAAACCCGGAGGATAGTTAATAGGTCCTGGTGCAGATTGTGAGTGTTTCCCGTGTTCCTGCTTCTCTGCAAAGACTCAAAATGTTAATAAAAGTAGAGCAGCGTTTAACATCAAAATGCAACGACAGAGGCAGAACAGATTGCAGCGGTCTCATGTGATTTCACACACGAATTAAGTTCCTACAGTGTTGCTGTGGATTTAATTCCAAAAAGAAGGTCACCAAAGTAATATCCCCCCTACAGCAATTCAGTGAACATCTACCACTCACCTTTATCAAAAACATCTCTGTAACTTCTAGGGTTATTTAATTGTCTCCAGTTTTCCTCGCACTCTCATGCCTATCAACACGTCCTGTTGTTTTGAGTGTCTACCTCAGAGACGGAGCTGAGACCACAGCTGCATGTCTTATTACATTTCCCCTGACACAATGATCTCACTCAAGGCCAGTTGTGTTTTTGCATGGATTCAGATTATTACTCCACATGCTGTACAGTATGCGGATCAGACTTCAGATTGAAAAACTCTGTTAGAACAAGGTCTGTGCTCTATCAGAAGGACTGGTTTTGTCACCATGATGCTCTAATACAGAGGTCTCAAACATGCGGCCAGGGGGCCAAATCCAGCCCGCCAAAGGGTCCAGTCTGGCCCGTGGGATGAATTTGTGAAATGCAAAAATTACACTGAAGATATTAATCATTTTAATTCAGGTTCCACATACAGACCAATTTAATCTCAAGTGGGTCAAATCAGTAAAATACTATCGTAATAACCTATAAATACTCACAACTCTAATTTTTTCTTTTTGTAAATGTTAACATTTTCATGTAATTTTACTGTATTTACACTAAAACAAACTATCATTTCTTCAAAAACACAAATAACCTGAACAAATATGAATATTTTGATATGTCTGAAGTGCAAGTTTACCAATATTCTGCCTGTTATTAAATGTTTTGTGTATTTGTAAATCCACTGTGATCTGTAAATTGTAATTTACACGTGCAAATGATAAAATGAGACATAATATTGTTCAAATTGCACTTAGTTTTCTTAAGAAATTTTAGTTTGTTCATGTTATTCACATTGTTTTAAAGGATAGTTTGTAGATGTTAACATTTTCATTGCATAATTTTACTTTGAGGAAAGTTTGGTGTTGACATTATTTATATATTATTATGTTATTATTTCAGTGGTCCAGCCCACTGCAGATCAAATTTGGCTTAATGTGGCCCCCGAACTAAAATGAGTTTAACACCCCTGCTCTAATACATTGACCTTTATGGGACTGAATGATCAGATTTTCCTCAAAGCCCAGATTAGGTTTTGAGCTGTGTTGAGCTTGATTTAATTTATTTTATTTTTTGTTATTTAGCATCTGGTGGGTTGAGTCATGTTACACCATACCTTATTGTGTCTTTCCCAGACATACAGCTATAAAACATTTCCTTCCCTTACTAAATTTAACAGCAGTCCATGTGGCTTTTGGGAAATGCATGTATAGCCTCTCTGTTGTTATCCAGAACAATTTCACCATTGTCAAACCCCGGCTACACCTTAGATGTACTCTCTTTTACTGACGTATACATTTCATAAACACTTCTACCTACTGTACATTACTAGAAAATGAGGTTGATGGCTTCTTTTCTTGTCGTTCGTTTTTTTTATCTCATCATTTGTGACTGATATGCTTCAATGCTGTTCTGGGCTTCTGCAGCTGCACAGTTATGAAATGATATCTACAACAAATGCAGAAAGTGCAGTCCAAATTTACACCCTGGCTCTCTGTTCTCTCAAATATTTGGACCATTTGAGGTGAAAGCAGAGGATCACTGGCTTATTCAATCGCACTGGTGTATAATTTTTCACTGCTTTTTAAATTTAGCTCAACCAAAGCTTTTACTCAGACTTTTTTTTACCCTAAAATATGCCTGACTGCCTGACTTGTGGCTGCATATTGTTGTACCAGAGCTGGAGGGAATGAGTGGGTGCATGTAGGATCTATTTGGAGATGTCTGTTTTTGTTTGATCAGATCTTAGATCAGAATTGACTGACTAAATGACTTAAGCTTAATTGTATTGTTCATATCAATTTCACTTTTAATAGAAGACTTGATTTGTATTCCTAGAAGTGTTTATTATCAATGTTAAACTGATGGGTCAAGTCCAGAAATGAAACCATTGTTTGATTTTGAACAAGATCTCTAAAGGGGGTGATACCTTCAATATCCATGTACTGTATTAAATTGAAGTGTTTTTTTGTTGAGTAGAAAGTCGGCATTATAATGAAATAATTGATAAGTAAAGATTTTTTAACTCCCTACTCACTTCTATTGTTGAAATCTAGTCTTAGATCAAACTAGTTGCAGCATACAGTGAAAGTATAACTAAATTAACAGTGTTGCAGTTTTATATGACAGTTTAATGTAATAGGGCTCACCAGGAACAGGAATATCAATAACAAATTTCATGACAATCCATCTGGTGAGAGCTGCAAATGATGATTCAGTTAGTGATCTGGAAAAAGGGCAGCAACAAACAATAAATCATTTCTGCTTTTTCTTTATTTCTTTTTTGTTTTACCAAAGATTTAAATATTTGCTTAAAGTGGTGATATGTAGCATTGATATTATTCTCTCAACGGCAGGGGTACATACATACTTAGGGCTACCAAAACCTCAGGAAAATCAACACCATGTATCCACAGACTGTATCATTCACTGAATAACGCATAGAGCTTATTGTTTATACATGTCTGTATTATGGAATCATCAGATTCTTCCTCAAACTCAAACTCATAACTGGTTGATATTTGGTCAAAATGACACTGTTTCTTATCATTTTCACATGCTGCATCAGCTGATAGTTTACATTATAGCTCTGTTAGCTTAGCCACAGTAAAACCACAAATCACCTCCATTTTCTGTGCAGTTTGTGTTGTCAATAGCTGCATTAAAGATCTGTTTGGAATCGTTAAATACAAGGACAGAGCTGTCACAGTTTAGTTTTGGATCAACAAACTGAAGACCTTGGAAAGATAATAACTTCATACAATAACTTTATACCGTCATATGTTTCATAATCAAACTCACCCATGTTGAAGAAACACTACAATTTCAGCACCAAACTCCATTCATTTAATTTAGAGCTGTGTCCAGTGGTGAAAACTACAACAGTGCTTCTAACTTTTCTCACTTTGTCACTTTTTTGCTGTAAAAGTTGTCTCTAATTAGTGCTCATCCCACCTCATCACTTCATGACACTTTGGTCTAAGGCCTTGTGGTGTAAGTTTTCACTTCACTACTCCTCCTAGTGGTCACATAAATCCCTGGGTAAATACATTCTGGTCATATCTCTATAGTCCAGTGTTTCTCAAACTATGGTGCAGGCCCTCTGGGGGGGCACAAAGGCTTGCCAGGGGGATCATGGGATCACTCCTGGGTGTTTTTTTTTTTTTTCTTCTTCAGGATAGAACATGTAGCGGGTGGAACTAATCTTTTAGCGTTGGAGCACCCTGGACTCATTTTATGAATCTACAACAAACCAGTCTACTGCCATGGTGGTCTGTCGTAGACTAGACAAAGAGTTTGGGTTAGGAGAATGGACAAGGATTGGACTGGAAAAGAAAAATGTGCAATATTTTTGTTTTGCACTTTAATGTTCTGAGATGTGCAGTGCAAATTGGCTCATTGCAGCCACTGATTTTGTTAAAATGTTCATCTTTGTTACCAAAATTTGTTGGTCGTTACTTTATTGTCATAGTTGTAAGATAATTGCACATTTCCTATTTTTATTTGGAAAAATATTGTCTTAGGGAGCAGTCTTGTTGAGTTTATTTGTATTGTTCAAGCAAAAACCTAAAATATTTTTAATTTGCACAAGAAATTATTCAAGGAAAAGCAAAAAGCGTTGTTACGATATTGATGTTTCGTTCAATAAAAGTTATAATTTCACCACTGTTACAATGTTGTTGGGGTTGAAGGGAGCCTGGAGTTGTTTCGTCCTCCAAAGGGGCGCCCGACAGAAAAAGATTAAGAACCACTGCTATAATCCAATACGCTGGCATCTATCTATAACTTCAGGACTCTTTATTCTAAACACACTAATGTCCAACACTATCATCTCTAAAGCAATGCTGTTGCTAAAACATGCAAAAGACTTGAATTTTCCTTGTATTATTTTTGAAATGTGGAATTAAAATGATCTCTGTGTGTTTATGCACATTATGACACGAGTGACAGTCTACTTCTGGCTGCAAGACGTTAAGTTGTCCTCCTAACAATAGCCTGTCTGTTTTGACTTAAGTGTTGAAATATGGATGATGAATGATGTGTTGAATTCTCCATCTTTTCTTCATTTATGCCTTAAACCAGCTGTCAAAAGTTAAAATATAAAGGCTCCTGGAGTTGCCTGATGTCTTGGGGTTTGAGAAGGCTTATGCTGTCTGTGTTTGGTGAAGCTAGTTCAACCACAGCGAGGCTCCAGCTTCCAACTCTGCCAGTCATGGGAGGTCTTAGAGACACCACAGTGGATAAAGAAGTTTGCATTTACACAAATAGCTGAGCTCTGTATGTCATCTAAAAGTTCTATGCAGATGTGATCATGAGAGGGTTTATTTTCCTCATCATTTTACCCAGAAGGCTCAACAGTCATTAAACAGCTGAAGGACGAGTGTTACTTTGGTTTAGAGGGATATACACACAAGACAGAGCCAGTGTGTCTCATGTTCATATTCAGGGTCCTTCATTCACTATGGCAACCGATGAGTTTGATGGTGTTTAAGCCTGAATGTGTTTCCATTAAGCCATCAAGATACATTTCTCATACCTGAAACAAAAGTCAAAGTTAAATTGCCAAACAAATTATATAAACCACTCTCACATAGACAATGATGATGACATGGCAACGAAGAAGACTTTGTTTTCTGCCAGAGTTGCGTCATAATCTACAGTACTTTTGCCTCAGTAAGTGGTGCCAAATGAAATACTATTTGTTTTCTGGATTCAATAGCTGTTGCTGCTACGGAGGAAATAGTTTATCTGTGCTGTGTGTTTTGCATTATGTTTAACGTTATGGTTTATAACAAAAGACGGTCAGTGACTTGAAGTAAACATATGGTGCTATAGTTAATAGTTGCACCAAATGTTATCACAGGAGTACCAGAAATACCTTGACTAACTATGATTTATCAGCCTCTCTCTTACCGACTCTTCTCTTCTATCATCATATCACTCTGCGTCACTCTCCTGTCACTTGCTATCAACTCTCTACTTTTATTTCTTCTCCTCACCATCCATTCTTCTTACGGGGCTCAAAGTAATTTCTAAGGCTGGTTTTACTGGCCTTCTGTTGTTAATAAAGAGCTGGAGCCCCAGCTGCAGTCTTGGCTGGTAGATGCTGAGGCCTCAGGGCACCAGGGAACAACGACGTGCACACAGAGCACAGCCAGCTCTCCAAGTGCATTTTAACACTCACCAGTGACTTCCAGGTTCCTGCACCTCTGTTGAGATATCAGTCAGGAACATGCTCTGGATATATATACTAGCACAAACAGAGAGTTGCTTGACAGGAAGCATGGCACCAGCACTCTTCACATGTGTGGTGATCTGTTAGTCAGTGTATATTAAAGCCTGTATCTGGTACGTATCAGGGTTCAGTAATGATGGGCTGTTTCTCATGAAGGGTTTACATTTTGTGCTGAAGGTGGATCATTCATCTTTTTCACGACACCGCAATATGAAGATTGTGGAGCGCAAATATGACATTATGAAACAAGCCTTACAGTATGTGAATGTTCCCTTTCTTCATTTACAGTTTGACTCTCTGCCATCTGCTTTCATTTAGACCCAACAAAAAATAAGAGTTATAACAGCCCACAGGGGATCAGTAAATTCACCCACAGTGTTGCTTGCAGCTTCTCAACGCTGGCCACGTCCTGTTGATGATGGGTGCATTTCTTGCTCCCTCACAGCCTTTTGGATCCTTTGTCTTGCCTGCTTAAATGGACTGCACGGATATCTATTTTTGCGTTCATTTTGAGAGTAACAGTACATGTTGACTAAAGAGATGCATGTACAAAACAGACAGAATGAGAGCAATGATTTGGTTACACAATGAAGTTAACGTATTCCTTTGTAATATGAATCACAGCGCCTATAGCCAGGAAACAGACAGCTTGACTGTCACTTTCACTCTCCCTCTCAGTTTTTCCAAAGGAAATGGTGCAGACACAGTCCATCAAATCATACACTTATTCAGTCTGAGAGTCGAGGCTCAGAGTAAGAAGAGGTGTGCAGCCTCTCTGTGTACACCCAACTAGCCAATGAAAGTGTTGTTTTCTTCAGAAGACCGATTGAGGAGAGTAGTGGTTTGACCTGAAAACAGGGCCAAACCCCAATTACTGCATTCTTGCACTTTAGCCATTAGCTCACTGTCTCTGGGGACTCCGAATCTCATATTAAGGAATGACATGGAAAGAGTGAGTTATAATCAAATAAGATTGTTGAAGACAGTAGGGAGTTTCACTCAGTGTAATAATCACCTTTGCTGAGTCCTGATCTGCGTCTAGTCTCTCCTTTATTATGAGCTCAGATTCCTTAAAATGGTTTGTTTTTTGATTGGTATTTAGACTCTACTCAAGTGCTCTCATTCTATATCTCAAGAATAAAGTAAAAAAAAAAAAAAAACAGCTCTGCTTCTCCTCAGAGACAAAGGATACATTAAAATATGATGTTTCTGTTGAAAATATGAAAGGAAGGAAAGGCACAGATCATTAGGGAAGGTATGCAGTTATGTAATTGATGTCTGTGCATGTCGTCTTCTGGATGAGGGCGTGTTTTCCATATAGGTTCTTCTGAGTTATGGGACAACAAAGTTTGGAATATAATGGACATTGTTTAGACAGTACAAGCCAAGCACATGTTTTCCTACATCACATAATTCTCTCTGAAAATTACAGATGGCATTACCTCAGTTTTCTTTTTCTTTTCTTTTTCAGACTAAAGAACAGCAGGATCAAGTCTTAAATCACAGCAATAAAGTCTTCCTCTACTGTGCCTTTTTGGACTACAGGTGGGTCTGCGGTCATGATTTAGATACAGCATGTCTCAATTATTTATTCACACGTAATGCCAAAAGGGTTTTATCTTGATTGTTGAGCCTTTACATATTTGGTGCTCAAGTCCGTCAGAGGAGTCTCAACTCAGGGGCCATAAACATTGATTTGGATAGGTGTACCCTTTACTCATTCAGATTAAAAACATCCCATGCTTCATGCACCGCTATTTCAGTTCAGCATATCGTGAGTAACAGCGCGCAGTAAAAAACATTTTTGAAGTGGTAAGTGGGGCCAAAACACTATTTAGAAAGCATAAATCACTTTAAAAGGGAGTGTGTTTTAGTTGGATACGAAGGATCTGCTCCCTGACTCCCCTTTGCTCTGAAACTCAAGAAAAATGTGAATAATTGGATTGCTCTGTCAGATGAACCTCTCATATTCAGTGAAGAATATTCTCTGTGTGACTCCCACAATGGATCATGTTGAATGATCCCTGCCAGAAATCTTATTTGGGCGATTTTTTTTTTCTGCCTTTGCTCTATAAGGTGTCATGCTGATATGTTTATATTGGTACTTTTCTGAAAGTGTACTCTGTTATTGTACCTGATATTTTTTTCTTTTTTAAATAGTTCAAACGAAGGAGTATGGTCCAACGAAGGTTGTGTTCGCTCAGAGGGAAACATGACTTACTCCGTGTGCTTGTGCAACCACCTCACGAACTTTGCAATTCTCATGCAAGTAGTGCCTATAGAGGTACGGGCTTTACCTTCTTTTGATATATATATTTTTTGTAACTTGAGTTTTGTGGACAACAGTTATAACAAAAACAAAAAAAACAAAAAACGAACGGACAAACAAGAGAACAAATGAGTACAAAAGAAAACAATGTGCCCAGGTAGCAACACTCAGTCTATTGATTTTGTGTAAATATAGTCCATTTATTTCACTTTTTATCTAGTTGTGGTTCTTGTAGTCTCAGTCTGTATGTTAATTTTTCCATTAGAAATATTTCTTCAGTTGTGGATATCCACTGGTCCTTGAAATGACTGTCTTCTTTTGACATTTTTACTTTAGTATATTTAATATAATAGTTCAAATCGCCCACGTTTTTAAAGAGTGAAGTTAATTCCCCTTGTTTGGCCTTAAAAGTGCGCCTCTCCCCCTATCCCTCTGTGCATTTGTCGCATTATAAGTAGATCTGTAATAGTATAATTGGCCAGGAAACAGTGGTTTACCACACTGTTATCCACCGACCAGACCCCCCCCCCCTTTACCCCCCTCCTTTTTTCGCTGCTCCTTTTGGACAATTTACCCTCCCTGTAGGTCAATTATAAGCAGACTTTCGCAGTAACAAAGTCGGTTTCACTGGTGGTTTTTTATGGAGTACTGTGGACAACCATGATTAAATGTGGCTCTTAGGGGTTTACTGCAAAGGTCAGTGGTCCATTCCGCTAAAGACGATAGACCCTCAAGAGACCACATGCTGTCCATTTCAACCATTGTTCACACATAGCACTTGTCCAGTTTAAACAACGTGTCACTTCTCCTTCCTTACTCCCTAAACACTCACTTGTGCAATATTTTTATATCTACATTATGTGCATTTTTTGTAATGCCCACTCTGTGAACAATGAAACCACAGAATGACTATTTGTTATCCAAGGATATGTGCCATGGGAGTATGGTCAGCATCCCCAAAGCTGCCTTTAAATAGAAAAGAGGAGTTCTTACTGCAGCTAAGTGGGCCAGTGTTGTATTTAAGGAGCAGAAGTCTATTTGATGCTATACTTTTCCCTCAACCAGTCTCTAATTAGTGGGTTGCTTCATCCCTCAGCTGCGAGGGAACATCCCACATATCCCTATTCTGGATGTCTAAGACTCCTCTGCCCTCATAATGACAAGGCACATGTGAAGACGGTTAATGGAGAATCAAACCCAAACCCCTGAAATATCCTGAACTCCTAAACAACATCACTGGCATGGGGATACAGAACTATATGAAATACAATTGAAGCTGACATTGAGTAGTGAACATTTTGTTACTGCCAAAGTTTTACTGTATATTTAAGGAAAAATTACAATGTTTTAAAATGACAAAAACACGTCCAGTGTACATATCTAAAGCAAATATTGAGTTTCAAACATTAATTTTATCTTCAGGATTTTTTTTATTTTTTACTGAAATTTTATTTTAATTTATTATATAGAGTAGCTCAGTCCACTAGAGCAGCAGCCAAAGAAAATAGTATTGTAGGTTACAAATGTGCTCATCATCATTGGCTCCACATGAAGTCCACATGAATTCCTTGGCTGAGGTTATAGTTGTGCAGACGAGTTGCACACAGACCAGACGGTTTGACACGGTTGTTTTATTTGTGTTCAGACAGCATAGTATAGTAGACAAAACTATGCCCGCTCCATTGCTGATTGTCTTGTCACGTTGATTTGTCTGTATTCACAGCTCACCACTGGCCACCGGGTGGCACTCTCAACCATTGGTTATGTCGGCTGCTCCATTTCTATCTTCTGTCTTGCCATTACTTTGGTTACATTTGCAGTCCTGTCGTAAGTACTGACAACAAATTACAGTCATTTGTCATGAATAAACACATAGATGATAACATATGTTTAATTCGTGTTCAAATATACATATCTCATCCCTTAAATTTCATCAAAACATTGTAATAACAGCTTTTAATCTGTGTATACCAGTTATTCTAATCATTATACTGCTGCTCTTCAGGTCAGTAAGTACCATTCGTAACCAACGCTACCATATCCATGCCAACCTGTCCTTTGCCATCCTGGTGGCGGAGATCTTACTGCTCATCAGCGCTCGCTTTGACCCAGGAACAGTACGTATTCCAACGACAGAGACAAATTAACTCAGAGAGGAGACTCAAGTAGGACCTGAAAAATATTCCTGCTGGGATTCATTACCAAATTGTTAGAAAAATATTGTCTTTTACTTTAGTTCCTTGCTATGAAACAAGCTCCAAAAACTTAAACTCTTCATATTTCCCACAATGCAACTGAACATCCCTCTGTTGCTATAATGTCCACTTCCCATTATTTCCCATAATGCCAGATTAGTTATAAACATTCTATTAAAATCTGTTGAGAGTCCTTTTAGTTATGTTTAAATGCATAATTATATAAATGAGAATGATTTTGATGATAAATGCTGTACCTTTTCTCCTTTTTCCAGCTGCCTTGCAAGATCATGGCTGTTCTGCTTCACTTCTTTTTTCTGAGCGCCTTTGCCTGGATGCTGGTGGAGGGCCTCCATCTCTACAGTATGGTTGTCAAGGTGTTTGGCTCTGAGGGAAGCAAACACTTTTACTACTATGGCATTGGCTGGGGTAGGTTTTCTCAGGAGCCATTATTCCGAATAAAATGATGTACCTGTCTTAGAGCTGCAATACATAATATAGTTATTTCGTCAAGAGCACGCTATTTTATTTTACTGACTGATGCAACCTGGTGCCAGACCATTACTGTAAATGTGACTTCAGCTTTTTAATACACGTAACTGGTAGTTTTAAAGTAAATAACGTTGACCCTGTTAAATAAATCTGCTTCGAGTTATGTTACTGTCACAACTGTCTGTCCTGATCTCAGTGAACTGGAGTTGATGGACAGATAAAAAGAATCTGGGACATACGTATGCTATCTTTGTCTGCTCGGGAATGCATGGTCTCTCCTTCACATGCTGAACCCATTAGTGGAAAAAAACATCCTTTTTTATTACTTCCTCTCTTCTGGCCAGAGTAATTTTTCATTTTGTGTGGCCAGCTGCAAATTATGTGCTAGAGAATTGTCTGAAAGCTAGAAGTTTAGCTGTTATTAGGTAAATTATGTAATTAATTGCTTCTGCTCTTAGCTGTGATAAAGGTTTTGACCCTTTGTTTTTCATTTTCTTCTTTAAGAAAACGACTTGTAAAAGTATAGCAGATAATATAATAAATCTTAAAAGTGATTTCCAAAGGCAATGAGCAGTACATGAAATTTAAAATTTGTGTGTTGACATTACCAACTTGGACTTTACTCTATTACTGCATAATGCAAAGAGACTAGAGTGAACGACAGGCTGAGTTTGTTTATTTGTGCATCAGGTTCTCCATTATTGATCTGCGTGGTGTCCATGACATCAGCTCTGGATAGTTATGGCGAAGTTGACAAGTGAGTATGACCTACACGTGGAAAAAACAACAACAATTGGTTAGGATTGATTTTAATCCACCATTACTTGCTGGCATTGCATAAGAATGACTTCACTTGTGGAAAGAAACTGGAACCTTCATCTGCGTTTAATGTTACTGAAAAGCTTTTAGGTTAACATATGTTATTCCATATTTACATTACAGCATTATGGCATTTTTCTTGGAAGGGAACACTGTGTAATTTTTTTTTTCTTGCCCCTATCCTTGCTTTCTCAGCTGTTGGCTGTCACTGAAAAATGGAGCCATCTGGGCATTTGTGGCACCAGCTCTGTTTGTCATTGTGGTGAGGAAAAACAATTAGCGTTGTCATTTTTCACACAATTCACTTTCTAAATTGCACTGCAATGTAATTTACTGCCCATTCTTGGAAAAGCAATACAAAAAGCAAACCAACGCCCTTTATTTAACAGATTTCCTCTCTGACTTCCAGGTAAACATTGGGATTCTGATATCTGTGACCAGGATCATATCTCGAATCAGTGGAGAAAATTATAAGGTTCATGGAGATGCAAATGCAGTCAAGTAAGTTCAAGTAAGTTAAGAATTTGAATCTGAAGTAACTTCCCTCAAACAAAGTTAATAATGTAAAATATGGTTTGTCTCTTGCTTTATTTTAAGACTGACTGCAAAGGCAGTGGCTGTACTCCTACCTATTCTAGGCATTTCCTGGATTTTTGGCGTTCTTGCAGTCAACACACACTCTTTGGCATTCCTATATATCTTTGCTATATTCAACTCATTACAAGTAAGTTTCACACAACAGGTCATTATGCGAAATATTTTCTGTTATTTGCAAAATTACCAGTAAAATGTGTTGCTTTTCCTTTTTGTAGGGGTTCTTTGTCTTCTTGTTTCATTGTCTTCTCAACTCTGAGGTAAGTTGAAGTCCTAATATTTATAAAAATGTGTTTTAGATGATAGTTGTGATTTATGGGAGGAAATTAATCTGGATGGGACTGATCTCCGGACTGTTATGACTCCAGATATCTGGTACAAGATGACAGGATGTGTGTGCTTGTAGTTAAAAAAAAAAAAAAAAAGAAGTCATATGGCATCTGTCACCAGTTCCTGTGATGGTCTTTCTTGTTTCTACAGGTCAGAGCTGCTTTCAAACATAAAACCAAAGTGTGGTCACTTACCAGCAGTTCCATCCGTAACATCAATGTGAAACCCTTCAACTCTGACATTGTGAGTGAAGATGAGTACTTATTCATTTTATTAACCCCCCACACACACACACACCCCTATCTAATGCTGTCTTTCCATTTTTTTATTTATTTATTTATTTATTTATTTTTTTTAGATGAATGGAAACAAGGAAGGCGTTACTCCCACTAAGATGAACACATGGGACAAAAGCACCAACTCAGCAAATCGTATCGACCTCTCAGCCGTGTAGAGAAACACATCACCATGTTTCTATGTGGCAGGAGAGCACTCTGGTGTAAACTGACAAACACTGGCCAGAAAATGTTCCCACTATTTTATTTGTGAATTACTCATTCAACCATTCAAGTGAAAGTGACACCAGGGTATTGAGGGCGTTTCTAACTTAATATCATCTTCAACTTTAAAGACAAACAGACCAAGGACTGTGCCTTATTATTGTCTCATTTATAAATACATTGTGTTCCCCAAAACAGGAGCAGATATATCCAAGGAAGTCAGTGAGGCCCATAAACTATAACTGTAGTTTAATGTTTGACCATTCCTCTCAGTTGAGTGTTGAATGGAACATCTGTCTAATGCGACTGATTTACTATTTGACCAGAGATGATTGAAATAACAGGGATACACTCTGACATTTCCTTCTAAAATAGACTGTTGAATTTGCAGAAAGTATACCAAGTATTAAAATCTGACCTGATAGTATATTTTCAAATGTAGTTAGGGCTACAAATGTAATATGAAGGTAGAAAAATCAAATAAAGTGTAATGTGTTTCTACAAAGACAAATCAGTTTTGCAGAAAAAACTTCCACTTATTAATTGTAATTCAATTCTGGAGACAGTATAACAGAGGAACTGCATAATAACAATAAATAATGTTGCAGTGCCATGTCCATGTAATTTTGGTGTAATGTATTTATTTATTTTGTGATTCTGAGTAATTTTTTATGACTTCTGCAAAGTTTCACAGCTCAACAATCAGTATGTTCTCATGTTAAGTTTTGTGTCTTTATTTTTTTGTGTGTTATTTTTTCCTTTCAAACTGAACTGACTGGTATTTTTGCAGTACCTCACATCTTAGTAAGCTGCATTATGTTATACTCTTTGAAAAATAGTGAATATTAGTTGTGTTTTGGACACAATTCTGTGAAGTTTTAATGGCGTCTTTGGCTTTTTCTTTCCATTACGTTTTATTACTTTTTTGTAAAATAAAATATGAAATCTGCTCTACAACAGGGGCTGTTACTTTTGAAAAGGTTGTTTTTTCTTAGTGTACTGTGAGAATCGAGGATGATGACGTATTTAAGATGTCAAAGATCTTACACTGTACCAGCGTTTCATTTCCTTTAACAGGATTTACTGTAAGTCACTCTGCACTCACTTTCCATGTCAGATTTTAGTTTAAATATATCAGTATTTCTAAACATGTATAAGGCCTTTATTGATTGTTGTCTTATGGTACTATGGTTTGTGCTTCCCAATTATCTTTATTAAAAAATGTTTATGACAAGAATTCAGTGTAATTTTTATGACCCTAACCAACACGGCTTCTTGAAAGTGTACCAGAAAATTAACTTTGACCAGTTTTGGTGTGAATATGAAGACCATGAAGAAATATGAGACAGTTAATAAGGCTGAAAGTAATTCAAAGTTAATGTTTTCAACCCTTAAAGGTCTAAACAGCTGGTGGCAGACAAAAGCATCTACCAATCTAAAATGTATAATAACTTTCAAGACCAATAAGATCAATAGGTTTAAATTATTCCACTGAAATGTAGTTTCTCAGTTTGTCATTGGCATTAGATGTGACCCATGTGTACTTTCATAGGTTCAGTTTGGAACATGGAAACACTATCATGTCTCAAACATTGATTCATCTGTAAAACCTAAATAAAACTGTTAGTGGGTGCTTGTTTTTATCAGTTAATTATATATTTTGCTTAAAAAGTCCCTTTTTTCAGTTTTCTCTATTTTGACGTAAGGACCTTTGAATTTAGTCTGAGCTTTAGGAAAATGTACACAGGAAAATGCCAGATTTTTACAAAAAAAAAAAAAAAAAAAAAAGCAAAAAGTAGGTTACAATATTATGACAAATTGTGACAAATCAGTTATGAAATGTTAGAAATTAAAGAAAAAATTCATTTGGAATTCACCATAAAAATATTTTGAAGTCTTTAACCCTTTCATGCACACTGGTCACTACAGTGGACAGTTATTCTACAGCTGTTCTCTTGTATATTCATGGATTTTGTTGTTTCAGTTTCATATCAGACAACACAGTGGACACTTATGCATCATCCCGTACAGTGTAATTCATATCATTTCTGTAACTTTGCTCGTCTTGATAAACCTGATCTGCATAAACATGCATTAGTGTAAATTAATTATTTGTAAGACAAAGTTTTTTGTTTGCATATTATCTCCATGACGTGAGAAATAACTAGCATTAGAATATGTTAAAATGTGAGAAAATATCAGATTAGCCGCATTAAAATGTTTTTATTTAATTGTTTTCATCTCACTTTCTGATATTGGGTTTTAAACATGTGTCTTTACTTGAAAAATTAAATGCATGGACATTTTTGCAACTCCATGAGAGAGAGAGGAGAAAAAAAAACTCAATTGCATTTTTTTTTTTTTTTTCATGCCTAAGGAGGAATAAAAACACTCAAAAAAATCTTGACTAAGGTTCTCACAATTTATGCATGAAAGGGTTAAGAGTTAACTTGTAAATTTTTTGCCAACTTTGTCTCATTTGTACATTCAGTTTGTGACCAAAGATTATACAGAGAAATTAAACACAAGAGCTAAAAGCATTTCTAAAATAAAAGCATCAGTGGACATAAAGCCACCTTGGCAAGGTGTTTAAGTAGATTTGGGATGTATAAAAAAAAGTCCAGGCATGTTTTGTAAAATAGATTTGCCACTTTACGAGGTGTCCCTGAAGGCACCACAATCAAACATCTGCCTGTGTGTTTGCGCATGCTCACCCTGAACTCCCGCAAATGGTTAGAAAAGGTGAGGAAGACAATAATATCTAAGCTCAGTTTATGAGCAGAAACAGCGAATAACAATACTAGCGTGAGTGAAGTTTTTGTTATATGTTTTTTAAAGAACCCAGAAAACGCCGACGAGTTGCTCTACTCTCATAAACAGTGGGTGGATAGTAGTTTGTTTACACTCAGAGTCTATTCCTGCGCAGGTTGTGGTAACTTTGTGTGTGCGTTGGCAGCCCCACTGTGAGTTGTCATCAATATGTCTTATGACATAAAGGTTGCCATATGCGAAGACAATATTTTTTATCAGTGAAATGGGATTTACCGGCACTTTGAAAGTGTCGTGGGATTGTGCGTCTGTTAAACTTGGAACACTAACCTCCTGAACCTACTGGGAGACTTGAACGGTGTGTTGTTATTTTCCATGGAGTCCGTTGGGAAGTTTGAGTTCAGCAGGAAAGACTTGATTGGTCATGGAGCCTTTGCAGTTGTGTTCAAAGGCAGACATAAAGAGGTAAGCTTTCTATATGTAACAACAATTTTTCTACATGTTTATCACTGTTGAATATGTTCCTTTGGTGTGTGTATCTTAAATTGTGTGTGTTTTAACAACCTTTTCAAGAAACGCAACTGGGAAGTTGCTATTAAGTGTATCAACAAGAAGAACCTGGCCAAATCACAGTCTCTGCTCAGTAAAGAAATCAAAATTTTAAAGGTACTAATAAACTTTTTAATGTCTCATATATCCCCTGATACCCTGTTTGTGTAACTTTAACCAAATATTTTCCCATCTCTACCAGGAACTCAAACATGACAACATTGTCAGACTTCTTGACTATCAGGTTGGTAATATTTTTTGTGCCACGTGTTGCCAGTGTTGACATATGCTGACATATGTTGACATTTTGCTCAAGTGTTGCAACTTTGCCTGTTGGATATTGTAGTTTTCCTGCTGCTAACAGGCCTCAGACATCTCAAATGGATCAATCTATCAAATGAAAGTTTAGTTTGTAGTGGAAAAGAGTGTATCTTCTAAATCTACATACAGTGGGGTTTTATTGAATGCTGTAACCTAAATAAATGTGCTTAAACCTAATAAGGGTCACACATAGCAAACCATCTGTTTCCTTTCCACTTCTCATCTTACTGGCACCTGCCAACAGCCATTCATGGGTGAGCTGATCTCACACGTTTCTAACAGGTGACAGAGCCGAGCCATTCAAACAAAGGCTTATAAAACACTGACTCTGACACCAGCACATAAGGATAAGTATTTTACATAATACAGCAAAACTCAATGCCAGGCTGGAATGCTAATCAGTAATGCGTGGATTAACTTGTTTACAACATTTCAATCTTAATACAAACATATTCTAAATTTAAAAGTGGTGATGAGTAAGTGATGGTATTTGATGCAGTTTGCTCCCCCTCTCACCCTGAACTTCTTGCTCTTTTAAGTCACCCCAACTTACCTCACCACTCTGTGACGTTTTCAGTGAAAATCAAGAGGGGTGTCAAATTTGGGAGGGGGTTGTGGATAGTTCAGGGGACATGTTGGGTTACAGGTTGATAGCTGATACAGATAGCTGTTGTCAGGAAGCCAGTAATTTCTAGAAAAGTTGCTGGTGATGCTCCAAAAGAGGGTCTAAGAGCTGATGACACAGGGACACAGGTGTTGATATGTTGAGAAATTACACAAATTACATTATAATTACCCATCTCTGTTTTTTGGAATAAAAGTGATGTAATTATCAGTATCCATTATTGGATTATTGATGTTGAAACCAGTGTATTTCATTTTTTATTTTTGCATTCTGTGTGTTTGTTTTATCAACAGGAAATGGGTGGGTGTGTGTATCTTGTTATGGAGGTGAGTTGTGTTGAAAGTGCTGTATTCACTGACAGTTGTAATTGGTAGCACCTGCCATTCTTACTGTTCTTTGTTGTCTCTTCAGTACTGCAATGGAGGTGACCTGGCGGAGTATCTGCACTGTAAGTGTGCTATATATCACACCTGGCTTAATATAGCTCTCACCGCACTGCCGTAAAGTTTTCCATTTCATCTATGGTCAAAGTAAAATGAGGACATTCACACCCCACAGAAGCTCAAACACACCTTTTGTTACTTGTAAACATGTTTCCAGCAGCTTAAAGGCTCGATGGTGGGTCAATGTGGCTTTTAAGAAGCTTGGGAAAGATTTTCAGTGTTTTAAAGAATAATAGGATTTTCAGTAGACTGTTCCATATAACCAGCAAATTTAGGTTGATCGGTCCCACAGGTCAGTGGGTAATTTATCTGTAATACTCCGAAGTATTTAGCCTAGATCAAATAAATCCCTAGAATTGGCTTCTGAAGAAGTTATTTTTTGGAGACATCATTTAAAAGCCAACATGACATAAGTGACCTTTGCTTTTTGGTAACTTAGATCTTTCATTACACGGCTGTCAAACGGAAAATTACTCCTGCATTAAGTTTCAATCCTTGTTTTAAAATATAATGACACAGCTGAGGGCATGGAGTTGATTTTTCTCAGGCTAAGTTTAGCTTGATGTTGTCAATGTTATCTTCGATGTTTTACTCCCACCATGCCAGCACGCCTTATTTTATAGACATGCCCGTTTTGTGTCCCTGCCAGAAGGCACATTCAACTATTTGCAGCACAACACTCAGTCACACTTGGCAAGGTTCACAGAGCACCCACATGACCTCACCCATCTGCCACTCACTTATCCTCTGTCCTCCAGTGAAGCAACAATGAAAGCCAAAAAACCTGAATTAAAAAGATGGGGGGGGGGGGGGTTGGTGCTAGCATAATGAATGAAACTTCCAAATCAGATGTTACAAAATTACCCTTATAATGTCTGATGAGAGAGATGCTAACAGTTTTTACCTTAGCTTATGTTCAAGTTTCATATGAGTATTAAATGAACCCCTCTTTATGTGTAAAAGTCTTCTATCTTTTGATGTAACTGACACTGCTGTATCTTGTTCCTCTGTCCCTTAGCAAAGGGTACACTCAGTGAGGACACCATCCGTATATTTGTTCAGCAGATTGCTCAAGCTATGAAAGTTCTGCAGAGCAGAGGCATCCTCCACAGAGATCTTAAACCTCAGAATATCTTGCTCTGTCACCCAGAACGGCGAAGGTCGAGTCCCACAAATATCTGCATCAAGATAGGTAATGAATTATGGGGCAGAATTTAGGGAAACTGAATGTATGGTACAAATATATGTGTAAAGTGCTCTGTTTCCCAAACGTTTCTCTCTCCCTTAAAAAAAGGCATCACAACCTAATTCACAATAGACATTATCTGCAAATCCACATTCATGACCAGTTTTACTTTCACTATATAGTATTATAAGGCTTATAATATTAACTTGAATAGGCAAACCAACTGAGACATGTCATATGCCATTCACAAATTATAAACTTGGTTTATGCATGTATTGGTGAAAACATATATTATAGCCTACAGAAAAAATATGTTATAAATTCAAATGGACCTAATTGGCTTATAAGATAAGATAAGATAAGATAAGATAAGATAAGATAAGATAAGATATTACTTTATTAGTCCCACAAGGGGAAATTCTTGTTTTGTCACTTACCAGTAAATTTAAAGATTCATTAACTCATAATAGATTTACTGTTAAAATGTTTGTAAATACAGTTCCATACACAACATGAACATTCAGCACCATCTGTAACATGCTTCTAGTTAAAAGTTTTGAGAAATGTATGAAATGTAATTTCCCTTGGTCACCTGTGGATCCTGACCCAATTTTTGGGAATGCAAAGTAAAAGTATAAGTTAGTAGTGTATAGTATATGGGAATCATTGAATTACAGAGCATCATTCATTTTGCACAGTCTTGTTTGGTTGCATTGTTTAGAGAGGGTGTCATGATGTACCATACACATGACCTTGCCCATCCATTACTGTATTTCTCCCTCCCTCCAGCTGATTTTGGGTTTGCACGTCATCTGCAGACTAACACTATGGCAGCCACGCTGTGTGGCTCACCCATGTACATGGTGAGTATCAAGGCCTCTTATTCTTGTTGGCTTTGCCAGCAAGGTGTAATGTCACTGTGTTTCTAAGCTGTAAGCTGTGTTTGGGCTGTATTTGGACACAGGCTCCTGAGGTCATCATGTCCCAGAACTACGATGCCAGAGCTGATCTGTGGAGCATTGGCACAATCATCTACCAGTGTCTGACAGGAAAGGCACCATTTCATGTGAGTTGCATATAAAGCACCCATATATACAGGTACTGAAACTGTGAAATCATTCTTGTGTGCTAAGGTAAATTGAGTTAGCAATTCCTCAACAAAAGCTCACTCCATTCCCTTAGATAATAAAAAAATATAGATAGGTATAAAGACCTAGGTTTACTTCAGCTTTAAGAAGAGTTCATTATTGTCTCACAACTGTACAGAAGGCATGCTTTCAAAACTGGAAAACAACAAGATCCTTAACACAGTCATTAACAAACACCTGTCTTCAATCTGACAGCCTCCCTGATCTCTGGTGTTGTTTTTTTTGGAAAATGTTGGAAGAGCTTGACTGCTTAGACTTATTTACAGATGGGGGGTCATGCGGAAGTGGCTGTGAGCCATTTCTCGGAGCCCTGTGTAAATATTGTTTCACAACCCTGAGTATTACTTTCTGCTGCTCACATGGCAGTTCAGATGGAACTCTTTGAACTATTATTTTGTAAGTGCTGCAGCTTGGATTGATATGTGGACACATGATAATGTTTTCACTCTTCTTGAAACTCCTTTTTACTCCTGTGTGTTAACAGTTTAAGATGGGGAAGAAATATTCTGTTGTCTTGACCTTTTGTACCTATTGAGGTTATTTATGTTGCAGTTTCCTGAAATTAATTTACCCTGAGAATGAGAGGGAAGATTGACTTCTGTTTCTGCCAACGGGGCAGTGAGCTAAGTCCAAGGGCCAGTGTGAGGTTAGAGAATGATGGTTATGATGGTGTTTACTCAGCTAGCTTAGCCTATATCGCCACACTCAACTCCTATTCTCAGTAGGATCCTCAAACAGCTTAATATTTGAATTTGTATTATATGCACCACTGATTTAACAGATTTGTAATAAAGTTGGAAATTTAACTGTCAAATATCTCAACTATTTACATTCATGTTTGGTGTTTACTGTGAGTGGTAATCTGGTGCAAGTGATGTTTGTGATGTGTTTATGTTTCTGTGTATAGGCCAGCACACCACAGGAACTCCGGTTTTTCTACGAAAGCAACAGGACCCTCTTACCAAGGTCGGTGCTGCCTCCCGACTTTCTGCCATCACATGTACATATTTAAACACGTGCTACATGGAGAAATTCAATAGTGAGAACATGGACAAATTTATTACTCAATGGTCTGTCTCTTAAGCATCTCAGTTTACTGGTTAATGGCACCGATTACCATGAACTAACTGACATACAAGTAATAATTTATGTAAATCATGGTCTTTGTTTACATTGATAAACCAAATACAGGCCTGTGCCCACAGAATATACATATTGCTAAATGAATTAACATGTTGCATGCCACTACTAAAATAGTCTTAACTTGAAAGAAACTGATACAAACACGAGACAGGACTGGTCATCTCGAACAGTTTCCATCTGCCACTCTTACACAAGCAGTTGTAATGGTATGTTGCTTTCTAATACATCTGTCACTCACACACTGTTGAGTCACTATGTAATTATCCAGTCCTGTCAATAATGGTCTTTAAAGCTTATATGATATCAGTGTAATAAATGTATGTATACATCTAAAATTGACACTAACTCTATTGCCTATTTCTTAGAGGTTTTTGAGTGTTTAAGGTGAATCTGAACAAGTCTGCTTTGATATCAGACCCTCGACTATGAATTCTCCAGTGATTTCCGACACTATATCTTTGATGTTCAGAACATAGACCTGGCAATGGTTCAAAGTGTGTTGTTTACGCAGTGTTTTGATGGTGTATTTTTCCAGCTCTTGGCTTTTGGCCATGCTTATCTTTTAAATTGATAAAGCTGTTGATAATATGCTGGACTGTGTTTGTGAGGAGGCATGGTTTGTTGTTTTCTAGTCTAATCTATATATAACCACTCTGAGCTGCCAGCTAGTGGCCTGCACGGCTATCATTTTCCACATGACCCACATAGCTCAACACAGACATAAACACGCACACACAGGCAGTACTGATACTGAGAGTCGTGGTGCCTGGAGGTTTTGAAGTGAAGCCATAAATGTGATTAAAAATTCACATATTTTGCAGCTCACCCCGTACTTAAAAAAACACAAGTAACCTAGTTGTTATTTCTGTTGCCACTACATACAGTAAAAACAAGACACGTTTTATAATCTGAATTCCTCTAAACTGACAAAACTCTACATTTCTCCAGCATCCCCAAGGAGACTTCTAGTCACTTAAGACATTTACTGCTGGGGCTGTTGCAGAGGAACCACAAAGAAAGGATCAGCTTTGGTATGCACTAGCATTTTAAGACACAGAGCACATTTTCATCATTTTAAAAACCCTCTCTCACAGTTACATCTTCCCATTTACAGATGAGTTTTTCCATCATCCTTTCTTGGAAACAGGCTCATCCATCAAGAAATGTATGCCCTTTATCTTGCTTTTTACTTTGTATATATTTATTGCAAGTGCTGTATTTGAGATCCTAACGAATGTGCTTTTTTGGACAGGCTCTCCAGCTACCATGGCCTCCTACCCCAGTTCTGGCTCAGGCAGCTCTTCTAGCAGTTCCTCTACATCTCATCAGGCTTCCCCTCAAGTGTGTAAAGCATATGAACCATATATTATAGGTCAAAGAAATAGAATACACTCCTTTGCTTTTGTTATATTTCATTTAACCCCAAGGTACTCTTCTACACAGGATGCCTCTGGATTCACACTGAAAGAAGTTGCTAATCAAGAAAGTAGGGATCCCTCATCTTGCACAGAAGACTATGTCATGGTGCCTGCCCAGTTTCCTAGTAAGCACTCGCATAACAGATAATCAGCATTTAATCATGCAGCAACTACAGCCTGGCACATTCATTTGTTTGCTGCTTTTTAGGTGAGTACACATGTGAAGTGGAAGTTGAGTCACCCATTGAGAGCTGCCTGATAAACAGTGGGTGAGTTTCAAATGAGAAATTGAATGGACTTACTGAGAACTTTAATATAGAGTCACAGCATCCGTGTAAAACTTCCAAGAATCAAAGATTGCCACTTCTACAAGATCAGGTTTTTCTATTGAAATGCTAACAGTACTTTGCATTTAAAAATACATAAACAGTTAAGATAATGAAGGCAAATTTGATGCTTTTTATGTAAATGTGACAAGAATCAATTTTCTGTAGCAAGCATAAGGAACAGTTTTAAACAGTTGTCCTCTGAAAGAATGTTTGTAAACGACTGATAATTTGTTTTACATCGAGCTAAGTAAAATCTTACTTTTTGTCCTATATAGGATATCACTGGTGGCTGCCAGGGGTCCTGGAGTAGCAGGCAGGACATCTCCCCCTTCTCCCCTGCTTTATCGTCCCTCAACGCCCACTGGGTAAGAGAAAGGCAGGCCTGTTTAGAGTTTGGTTAGTAACAAATGAAGAGATCAAGAGTGAACAGTAATCTAACAGCCTGTTTTTCAGTCAGTTAAATAGTTTTTTGTTGTTTGGATTTCTTAACATGTAAATAAAACTTGTTAAAATCAACTTTATTTTTCATTAATTATTATACAATCATAACTCAATGCCCATTCTTCTATGTCATATTCCTTAGTTTGTTTTTCATTCATGCAGCAAACCAGGTGAATTAGTTTGCAGTAACATCAACCACTCGGTGCCAATTCCTGTCCCAACTCAGATCCACAACTATCAGCGTATGGAGCAGAACCTACACCCTGCAGGACTGCATGGCACCACCAGGTATTGGCAGCTCATTGGCTGTCCTGACTTTACCTTTAGCCGTACAGCACTGTTTTGTTTTTCAACATAGTTCCCTGCATTTCTCTAGCTATAAGTAATGTTTCTCTAACTAATGTCATTCAGGGCCACACTTTGCTGTGCTGGCAACAGCAATGAGACTTCCCCAGGATTTGGAGGGTGTAGAGCTCCAAGTACAGGATTTGTCCTAAACTCATTAGGGCTAACAAATGGAGGAGCATTGCCACAACAGTTCTCCCCACTAGGTAGGCACTAGAATTGACTTTGTTTTACTTACTGTACCTACTGCCATTATACAACAACTGTCCTCCAGCTAACCACAATACTTGAGCATTTTCAAAGCTATGCTGCTTGTTTCTAGCCAATATACTCATTGAGGTGTTGACAAAAATTGCAAAAATGGACACAGTTATGCTGTTGATATTTGTCACACAACAATGTATTCCATGAGTTGTTTTATGATGGAGTAGAGCCACTTAAACTCTTGCTGACACATCCACTTTTACTTCAGTGTGCTGAAAACAGAAAACGTGTCAGAGCTTGTTTATTTGAGCGTGTGAATATGCAGAGCACACTGCTAATGTGTTAGTAGATATCAATAAGAACAAAAGAATGTTTTCAAATTTTTTAGCTGTTTGCCAAAGGTTTAATCCTTGTATATGTCTGTGCTCCAGTGGGAACTACCCCGAAGGCCCCCGAGCAGAATCTGCCTCTCTGTACCACTACTGCACTGCTCACTCGCTCTGCTGAGATAAAGGACACTTCCACCCTCAAGGTTTATTTCTGAAATGACTATACCACAGAATACTCGAGACCTATTTTTATTTGTTTACATTTATTGAGTAACCATAAAATATTATATGCTGCATATTACAACTTTTCTTTGCTTTTCACAAACAGGTGGAATCAAAACTGGCCACTCGAAGAAGGACAGTCCCAGATCTGCAGTCTCTTGTTCAATCTCCTGTATCTCAAACCAGTCTCACCAAGAAATTAACTAGTAGGAAAGGCCCTTTTAAAAGGTCAGGACAGAATGATGCTCTGTAAAACTGTATAATTTTAATAACTGCCATAACATAGAATTAAAAATAAATCAGAAATATCAAAGGACAACGGAAATATTCATGTTTATTAACTGATTCAGTCATTGATTTGAAAACATAATAACACATTACATTACATACAAACAACATGCTCTGATAAGTTAATAAGGCTTAATCGATTATTTGTTGCTCTATTAAATATCCAGATCACTGAGCACAGGTAAACTGTCTGATATGCTACTGAAGGCTGCATATGGGACTCAGATCCTGGAAGAAGGAAATGATGAGAGCCTCAGCTGTGAGAGAAGCATGGATACAACAGGTATCAGTGTAATACCACACAACTAAGATCAGACACATTTCTACCAATATTATCAGTAACACTTTTACACTTAGGAAAACAGTAACTTCTGTTGTGACCATTGACCACTGCTGTTGAGCCAGACTACATTTTCCATAAGCATTGCTTATTCCAGTTACCGGCCTTTTATTTGTTCATTCAGCTCCACCTACTGGTTGTCAAAGAGGTTTTCTTTCCTCAGAGAGCCCACCTGTTGCTGGCTTCACCTTTGGATCTCTGTCAAAAGGAAACAGTCCTTCTGATACAATGCTTCCCAGGATATTCACAGGTAGATGGCCCAGCTACCCTAAATATTAACTTACTGTCAGCTGAGTGTAAATAAAAACCACTAATGAATGTTAAGCGTGGTTTAATTTTCTCATCAGAATTTCAAAAGCATTTTTAGCAAGTACTAAGTGTTCATATAACCCAAGAGAAATGTGTTTTTGTCTTCAAAATAGGATCCCCTAACTACAGTAGCTCAGTCTGGCTACTTGGCAATCGCCTTCTGCAGAGAGGAAGCCGGAGGAACAGTGAATGTGAAGCAATGGATGCTTCTCCACACACTGACCTGGTCTTTCATCCTCCAGAGCTCCCTGAAGATACAATAATGGAGGTACAGATAAACAATGTGATGATAATGGGAGGCTGTTCTTCAATGTTTTTGCATAAAGTATGTCACATAAAAAATCGTCGGGGTGGCCCAGTTGTCGAATGGTTAAGGGCATCAACCACGAACCATAACTTCCCCTGATTCAATTCCAGATGTAGATGACCTTTGTTGAATGTCAGCGCCATCTCTCCTCTCTACCTTTGTTTCCTGTCTCCTCACTGCTATCATCCATCAAAAAGGAACAAAATTGCCCTAAAACATGATTCACTCTGGCCAGTTTCAGTTTTCACTGTTTGGAATGTCTTGTTTTTTTCACAGGAGACTCATACAGTTGCCCTGAATGATCTTCGTTTCACTTTGGCATTTGTCCACTGTGTCATGGAGTTGGCTTCCTCAAAGGACCCAGGTCTGAATACCATCAGTAGTCCTGATATTTCCTTTCTGGAGCAGAGCTTAGTGACAGATCAGATCAGCCTTCTAAGTAGAGAATGGAGGTGAGAGATGTTAACATTTTTATAACGTACACGTGCCATCTTGCCTTAACAAACACTTTTAAATCCAAATTATGTTTGATATGTGTGCAGCTATGCTGGGCAGTTAGTGTTGTACATGAAGGCTGAGGATTTTCTTTCATCAGCTCTGCACACTGCTAAAGAGAACATAAAGCAGGGCCGACTCCTTCCCTCTGCTACAGTCAAACAAGGTGAGACCAGCTTCCTCTTTTCAAACACTTCTTACGTAGACTTGAAAGGGAGCTGTTTATGAAAAGCAACAACTGTCCCTATTTTGAGTTAAAATGAAGCCTCTTCTTTTAACATATACATTGTTAGACAGAGAGACTTTGGTAACACAGACATTTTTTGTGAAAATGTTTGAATTGTTGTTTTCAGTCACAATGAAAATCTTTTGTAGACATATACAGATTAACAGTAATTTAATTGTGATCACAGCCCATGCATAATTTACATCAGTGTTTTCCAACCTTGGGGTCGGGATCCCACATGGGGTCGCCTGGAATTCAAATGGGGTCGCCTGAAATTTCTAGCAATTGATAAAAAAATTTTATTATTATTTTAGCAAAAAAAAATGTCTCTGTTTTGAATGTCTGGTGTCGCCAGAAATTTGTGATGTTAAAATGGGGTCATGAGGCAAAAAAGGTTGGGAACCACTGCCTTACATGTAAACATGTTATAATCTTATCAAGCAAACAGATGACATTAAAATAAACTGTTGCCCACATTCCTCTCTTTATTCCTATTTCTACACATCAGTAATCACCTTTGACCTGGTGCAATGATTACATACTGAGCCCCAGTGACACTTTATCTACCAAGATTGAATCACATTGTCACAATCATTACATGGCAAGAGATAAAAATATTTTATTTAACTTGAAGGGTAATGGTATACCTTAAACAAATACAGGCAGAAATTTTGGTTTCTTCAAATTAATTTGCTGGGTGTGAGTTTAAAATAAAAGAATACCTGTCTGTATTATGCCTCCTCCGTGCAGTGATCAAGAAGCTGAATGACTTATATAAGGCCTGTGTGACACACTGCCGCTCCCTCAATGAACAACTGCAAAGCTTCCTGTTGGACAAACAGAAGCTTATAGACCGCTTCAGTGGGCTCACAGCAGAGAAGCTCATCTACAGCCACACAGTGCACATGGTGAGTTTATTAAATCCACAACAGCAGGTACTGACATTCAACCAGTATACATCTGAATGTTTGCCTAATGTGTGTTTGTATTATATCCAGGTGCAATCTGCTGCCTTAGATGAAATGTTCCACTATGGCACAGCATCTGTCCAACGCTACCATAAGGCCCTTCTTCTCTTGGAGGGTCTGTCAAGAACCATCATAGAACAAAAGGACGTTGACAGCATAGATAAATGTAAGTAGAGCTACTTTTACAAATGGACCACAAGATGGAATATTATATGTAATATGAATTTCTCAGTGTGTTTGTTTTTTCCACAGGTAAGCAGTGCATTGAGCGACGGCTGTTTGCTCTACAGACTTAACAGTTTCATTGAAGCCCAAACTCACATCATCAGAAACAGTATCCGTTTGCCTTATCTATCACCCTTCAATACTTCAATCTTCCTAGACCCTTGATTCACACAAGCACTTTCTAAAGGGAACTGACCACTGGAGCATCTGCTCTCATCCCACCCACCAGTTTATTGTGTTTTATAAAAACACAGCAAAGACTTGAAGTCAGATTGTGTTATGATTATTTGAATACCTTGATCAGGTGAATGTTACTCTGTATTTGTTTCATTTTGTTACACATTTTGTGTGTTACTGTGTTGTTTTGTCTTTTTCACAAAGAACAATCAAATGAAATTACTACTGTTTTTAATTATGTTAAAAACTTGAAACAAAGATTACTTAGGTTTTGTACTTTGTGTGTTATGTGTACAGTAAAAATTGACAGTTGTTTCCTCAGAGTGTTAGAAAGGTAATAAAAGTGTATGTGTAGCTCATACCCAACACCTATCCTGTAATCACATATATTTACATTTTGTAGTAAAAAGATCTGAATTTATTATAACATCTGGATGGCATTTTAGTTTTCTAGCTGGATTCAATACCCTTCTGCTGCTGTTGGATGTATTGAGATACTTTAACTGACATTAACAGCATGCCCTTTTATTTTTATCTTTTTTTTTTTTTTTGATTTTGTGGAATTTGTTTTTTGTCTTTTGGCTGTGATCATTTTGGTTTTAAGATCTAAGTTTGGATTAATGCAAAATTTGTGTTTTTCCTTGTGATATTTCCTTGTGATATTACACTGATTTAAATGTTTGCTCTTTGTGTGTGTGTGTGTGTGTGTGTGTGCGCGCGCACGTGCGTGCGTGTGTGTAAGATGGGCTTGTTGTCAAATCACCTTTTATATTTTTGGCTTGTGCCTGTCAGGCAAATATGCCAAAATAAATTGTTACACACTGTTATAGCTTTGTGATAAAAATTAAATATTTTTTAATATTATTATTTTGCCTTACTGTCTGTCATTTCCTAAGTTTCCATTCTACATCATCACGTCTTAATGTTATTTTGACATAATTTTATTCCCAGAAAACCATTATGAAAACAACCATGATTTAACTATTTCACCATTTGAATGCATTTGTAATAATTAAGTTTAACTGAAAATGGAGATTCTAAAGTGCGGTTGTGTCCTACATAATATAAACAGTGCATGTTTTAGATAAAATTGCCTCAAAAGTGAATTAAATATTTTTTTAGTCACACGACTGTCTCACTATCACCGCTTTACAACTTCCTGTACGGGAAACGACATCCGGGTTAGTGGAGAGGTTGCCGCGGTCGCCATGTTGCTGAATGAAATTAGCTCAAAACATTAAGTAGCCGCTAGAAATATCTATATTTTATTTAAGCATCATTTGACAATTGCTACATCTTGTGTCTTACTGTAAATATGACTTAGGATTTAAGGAAACCTTAGAGAGGCATCTTTCCCTGTAAGTACCAATTTTGAGTTTATATTATGCATTTATACAATGGAAGATGGCCTGCTAGCAGTAACAAGCTAACTTCTGCTAGCACGCGTCCCGTTGCACGGGTTTTATTATTTGCTGAAATTGAACCTACAGCATCACTGCAGACATTACATTTAATCATTAGTGCTGTATGCATTTTGCTGTCATTTCAATACGGACCTAAATGGGATTTACTTGTCTTTTTACCGTATGTACTGCAACTAGCTAGCTAGGTAGTGTTAGCCGATGTTACGCCCCGGATCGATACTGAAAGAGCTAGGTAACGCCATAGGAAAATCTATTTATTATTCTTTACAGTTATTATGTCGGCATAATACACTGATCAACTCAGATTGTCTTAGCAGTTGAATTAACGATGTTACTGTAGTGTAAAACTGTAGTCCACAGTGAACTCACGAATTCTGAACCGGCGTAATTTACTGTAACACACTGCACTAACAATACAAACCACCATCACCCCCACTACCACCTTTGTTTTACATGCAGATAGGTTTGGGATCTTTGGCGTCAGTAAACTAGGTAACTTCTTTTATCTTTGATTGTATTACATTAACATAGCAGCAAGTAGTTTATTTTTATTATTAAAAGTAAATGTATCTGCAGATATTTTGTTGATAGATACCGGTAAGTATCATGTTTCATGTAAAGCATTGTTGTATATTAAAATATAGCATATTTTTGTTATATATACATATATATATATATATATATATATATATATATATATATATATATATATATATATATGTGCCACTTCGCTACGGTCTGGATCCGAGACATGAACAACATTATTACTTTTGCATGCTGTATTGACTGTATAATTCGTCATATTAATGCATACTAAAAGTAGCCTAACTGTTAACATCACGAATTGAAAATCATTTTTTTCTGACGCCAGTTTAACATTATCTTGTAAATAGACAGCTTAACAATGGTAGAAGTAAATAATTGACTGTTGTCACCTAATAGAGAAGCGCAATTACTAAATTACTTCTTAATACGGATCTGCCACAGTACATGAACATGTTTGTAATTTTATCTT
The DNA here is from genome assembly GCF_902148855.1 of Sphaeramia orbicularis. NCBI lineage: Eukaryota > Metazoa > Chordata > Actinopteri > Kurtiformes > Apogonidae > Sphaeramia > Sphaeramia orbicularis. The sequence goes on from NC_043965.1 coordinate 34,075,177, forward strand.
TCTGAGAAAGCATAAGTAATAGAAGAGTATATGAGAACTCACTAATTTGGGTGGAGGTTGGCTGACACTGGTCTAGTGTGCTATATTCATATTAGGGCTGGGCGATATGGAAAAAAATCATATCACAATATTTTTTTTCATATCAGACTACATCAATATGTATCATGGTATAAATCAAATCACAATTTTTGTCAAGCTTAAATTTTCCATTACTCATAAGTTAGTTGTGAAGACATCAGAAGGTTATTTTTGATTTAAATACATCTGTGTAGGTTCTCATTTACCCAGGTCATCATTCTTGTTGATAGTTCTTCTCGGTTCCACTGGACTGGTTTAGTGCTTTTCAAAAGAGCTAAACCAGTCCAGCTGAACTGAAAAGAACTACCAAAAAGATTTAGATATGATTTATTTTCTGTCAGAGGCAGAATTCACAGATGTGCAGAAGAACATTATACAACTGCGTAAAGGGGTCATATTTTGCTAAAGCCACATTTATTAGTCTTTGGTACATTTATTTGTGTATTTGGGGACCCCAATAGTTCATAAAGTTTGAATTTGAACCCTCCAGGTGCTGCAAAGCTATCTTTATATTTATTTCGGCAAAAAATTTAGTGAATTTCTACAGCCCATTTCAATTCCTGCTTAATTTCTTACGTTTTATAACTAGTTATGTCATGACATTTGCACATATAAAGTCAAGACTTCCGACAAACATTTCTCTGAGTACTCCATAATTGTTTATCAACAGCAGCGGTTGTAGTAAAAACTGAAAATATGTCCAGACTTCGAGCTGATTGCCTAAAATGTTCAGTTGTTGGTTGTGTTAGTGAACACAAGTGGCTGAACGGGACAGAAAGCACGGTCAACAACCTGGAGGGGATGGGGCGTGAAGCGGCTCATCTGGATTTAAAGAGCCAGCGCTCAAAAGTACCTTTCTGGTGTCATTACTCAGAAATAGGGTGGAAGATGGGCCTGTGGAGCTTAATGAAGAATTCAGACCCAAGCATAGCATTTACAGTTTATGTAGACCACAGGGAAATGTCTTAAAATGCATAATTTCATTTAAAAAAGCAAAATATCTCTCCTTTAAGATTAGTAAAACAGGCACATATATTTAAAACTAAGCTAAAAGTCTTACCAGCAGGCAAAACCTTTCAAGTTTTGAAAGCGAACACAAACAAAACAGACCATCTTCATGAAACAATGCCAGGGGTCTATGTGGGGGTGTGTTCCGTAACTAGTGTGAACTGAAAGTGAAAATTAACATACTGTGTAAGTTCCACTTCAGGGTTTGCTTGGAAAGGCGAGTGTTTGTGTTCTTCACATAGGCTACATGTATTTGTTCGGTACACCTCCGTATTGTATTGAGGGCCCTGAACCAGAACGGTCCGCGCCCTACTTTTCAGTAACCCAGTCACCCAAGTTCTCTGTCATATTTTCTCCCGAGGAAATACTCATTATCTCCTGCTGCAGCCCAAACATTTGTGTGTGTGCTGCGGCTGCTCTTACGCCTGTGCTGTGTGCATCAACCTAACTTGACGTGGCTCTAGCATGATTGGTTTGGTGCGGCTCTACTTAATTATGATTGGCTGTTTTTATGTCTGTGAAAACATGGACAAATGAATTCCATTGAAATTGGATTGAGCATGTCTCATATTTCTATTGAGGAAAAGCTATTTTGCGATATGTATCATTATGGCTTTATCGCCCAGCCCTAATTCATATTGGCTTGAAGTGTATGTTTTCATCCCATTAATCCATTTTAAACTTTAGAAAAATACTGTTAAACAGGTCCATGTTGGTTTGATATATGACTGGCATATAACAGCTGTAATGTCCACATTATATATGTCATAATACATTAAATGTAATTTGTACATTTGAAGAGGATCTTTAAATGTAACCCAGAGTCTCGGGACTGTGTGGGGTAGGGGTGCAACGGTACACGTCGTACTGATTGGTATGCACCTAGCGGTTCAATACAAGCATGTATCGTGGTATGGCTCATTTGTCATGTTCAAATGACATGTCTGGACAACTTGCGTTTATATTAGAGCTTTGCAAAATAACTGACTTATGGAATTCTACTGTCATTGGTGGAGCCGGACGCAGAGCCTGGCTGTTTGACTTAAACAAAACTCAGATCCAATTCGGAGTAATGGCTTATTTATGCTCTATGTTAAAGACGCAGATGGATACGGATGGATTGTTCTGTCTGTCCTCTGTGTACATTACATACGTAATTCTGTCCATTTACCGGGAGCTAGTGGATGCGTACTCAAACAGAGAATATGGAGCAGTATCACTGGGAACCGTGGTGACAGTGTTGAGATTTGAACAGAATAATTTCCATAAATAGCGGAACTTTTCAAAGAGCGACTGTGAGTTAGTTAAAAAGTACCAACATATTTATGGCAACTACCTTTCTAAATATTAGCATTAGTATCCACATTAGTAAAACCTCCTCTGTTGTCGCCATGGTTGTTATTATGGACTTTCTTCTTCTTCTTCTCAAAAAACATTCATCAGCTCCCAGTTATGTTTTGGTGCATAGCTGTGCTCTACATTCGAACCGTACTGTGAACCATGACTCAAGAATTGTAATACGTACCAAACCGTGGATAACCTTTACTATTGCATCCCTAGTTTGTGGTGCATCTTGGATCGTGTACCATAATTAATGCAGAATATAACTCTTTGTTGTGCCCTCTTCACAGATTGTGTTTAGTCACAGAAACAGTATCACGCAATGCACCATGGAAGTGGATCACAGAATATTCAACGACAACTCCAGAGATCTAAGTCTGTCAGTGGGTCTGAAGCAGAGGAGGTGCCACAACCACAGCAACAGCAGCAGCCCACCTTGGCAGCAACACAGCAGCAAGCCACAGTTAACCACCCTCAATCTCCTGTGACCACATTTTCTTCTGCTGCCAGCCCTTCAGCCCCTCAGTCACCTAATTATCAGATAATCATGAGTCGTAGCCCAGTCACTGGCCAGAACATGAACATCACATTACAAAATGTGGGACAAATGGTGACTGGTAACCAGCCAATCACGCTTACTCCACTACCTATCCAGAATCCAGCATCCCCCGGCTTTCAGCATACTACATCTCAATGGAGGTTTGAGCATGCTCCATCCTCCTACATCCAGGTCACCTCACCTGTGCCCCAGCCCATGCCGCCACAGAGTCCCACACAGCATAGCCCAGTCCCTCTGCAAGGTGTGACGAGACCAGGAGCCCCTGCAACAGCATTAAGTGTGTGTGGACAGAGTCCAACTCGATTTGTTGAGGCTGGTATGTTAGTGCGACAAATCAATTTAGGGAGTCCCTCTGGGAGTGGACACTTTGTTTACCAAGAGGGGACAGGACTGGCTCAGATTGCCCCAGCCACACCTGGGCAGGTGCAGTTGACCTCACCAGGTACTCCAGGTTCAGTGAGGGAACGTCGGCTCTCTCAGCCTCACTCTCAGACTGGAGGCACCATCCACCACCTTGGTCCGCAAAGCCCTGTGGCCACTGGTGGTGCTCTCCCCACTCTAGGCAGCCCTGGTCACATTACCACTTCTAATCTACCTCCACAGATCAGCAGTATCATTCAAGGACAGCTGGCACGCCCAATGATATTTGACAAGACACCACAGGGTGTGGTTGCAGGAGTAGGAACCACAGTTACAGCATCTTTCAGTATACCCTCCTCCATTCCACCATCTAGCCCTTCTCTTACCAGTCCATCCCAAGGAATACCTAACAATCCCATTGGACCCACCAGCATGGCAGTGGGCACTATAAAGAAGCAGGTTCCTAAGAAGTTAGAGGAAATTGCTCCTTCTACCCCAGAGATTGCTCAGCTGAGAAAACAGTGCATGGACCACCATACCAAGAAGATGGAGAGCCTGAAGGAGGTGTTCAAAGAATACCTGATTGAGCTTTTTTTTCTCCAGCATCTCCAAGGGAACATGATGGACTACATAGCTTTTAAGAAAAAGCCATGTGTCCCATTGTATACGTATTTGAGACAAAATGACTTGGACCTTGAAGATGAAGAGGAGGATGAGGAGCAGTCTGAGGTCATTAATGATGAGGTATCATGTTTGCTTCCCTTGAATATGAATTTCTGGTGAATGCTGAAAGTGCATAGTTTAGTTTTCAGTGAATATTGTGCTTTTGACAAAACGGTTCTTCTTTCAGGTGAAGGTTGTCACTGGAAAGGATGGCCAAGCAGTGACACCAGTTGCCATAGCAACACAGCTTCCTCCCAATGTTTCTGCAGCTTTCTCTACCCAGCAGCAGTTTCAGGTGATAGAGCAGACAGTAGTTTAAAATGTTTTTATATGTAGTTCACCTCAAGTACAATAAATCCATTGCTAACTCTTGGAGAGATTGTTTTTGCAGGGACACCAAGGGGCTGCTGCTGGCGCCCTTACAAATCCTGGAGACATGGATGCCTTTAAGAGGCAACAAGCTATGGTGCAAGCAGGTAGGACAAGGATTGTGGACTCCTGTGTCTCTTATGTTGCTTTGTTTCCTCCCCGTTTGCTTTGTTTTTTGTTTCTTTTCTTTTCTCCCTCTAATTGCTTCTGCTTTTAGATATTTGGCATCCTCTACTAGCGCTCTATGTTGAAGTCTTAACCCGAGGAAGGAGAGGTGACCTGTAAGGTCTTCAGAAGGTCATTGCTCTGTGCCGAGTGCTTTTTTTTTGCGTTATGAGGGTATTGTGTGTTTTAAATCCCAGATCAGGCTAAGAGGTCCCGGATTGACGTTGGTCGCCATGGGCTGATTTTCCAGCATCCTGGTGTAGCTCCTTTAGGATCACCTGGCGTTCCACTCCAGCAGCTTATGCCAACTGCGCAAGGTAGGAGTGCTACTACCAGGCCGTTCTGTGTTCTGTTCGATGCTGCTGGACGTAATTCCTTTCCTCAAACTAAGGAGATTTAAAAAGTGAATCACAGCATTCATCTTCTACAAACAAACTCCAAGCAGCATCAACAGACAGATCTTCATCCATCTACTGGAAATTTCCAGCAGTCCAAAGGAATTTAAGGCTTAGCTCTACCAACACCAGCACTCTATCAGGATAAATGGGGAAGAAGACAATCCAAGTCTGAAGAAGAGTAGCCACTCAATGGGAAGATGCCATGTCTTATAATTTTTCCTTTTTTGTTTGTGTTTACTATCGATCACCCGTCGTTATCCATCTCTTCTTTCTGACGTTTGTTCCTGTTCGTCGTCTTTATTTGGACAGACCTTCCCATGCTGATGGATTGTCATCTAATTTGAAGCTGGATCACAGAAAGTGGGGAACCCTATGGGAATAAATTCACTTTCCGATGGGTTGTTCTTGTTTTCCCATTTCATGAATCCACGTGTCATGCTTCTTTTTGGTTTCACATTGTCATTCCCTCACAGATCTTTTCCCTGTCCGGTTGTCCATCCTTGCATCATTAACAGGGATTCAAAATCATCAGTCTTCAATTCATGTGTCACATCTTCAAGAGTGTCTTCTTTATTTATATCATGGTCATATTAAGTTGATTTCCTTCCATGTTATTTCATGGCATTTTGTTCTGACTTGGCTTCTTTCCCTCAGTCTAAGTAGGAGGGGAATCATGTGGAGGAGTTGTGTTCACGGCACAGGGTTTTGCGATTGTGGTGCTGTGGGTGAGTCAGGGCCAGGTGTTGATGGCGTCTAGGCAAGGTGGTGTGACGTTCAGGGAGGTAAGGCAGGCGCTGCTTTAGTGTGCACAGCTCTGCTCAGGCCTGCTGTCTGCAAGACCCCATGTGTGTCCTTTTGCTCACCTCTGTGCTTTGTCGCTATGTGAGGCATTCAGATGCCTTGGTTACCGCTAGAATGACATCGCTTCATGCATGCCAAACATATGGTGTTTTTGTGAGTGTCCGCTCTGTATTTTAATTTCCCCTTTCCTCTCCTTGTCTCTTTGTTTTCAAATGTTTATTTTTCATTTTCCTATGTATCATTTCTATTTTCTCCTCTCAAAATACTTCTCTTATTGCATGTAAACTTTTTGATGTTTTAACCACATTCTCTCAACATTCAAAATGCAATATTTTGGTTTTGCATTAATCAAAGTAGTATTTTATTTGAGAGACATGTAGATGATCACATTGATTTCATTTCTTCTGTAATCATTGCTGTATGAGTTTCATTAGTTTTTTCGCTCTGATCACCAGGAACTAGTCCTCTGCTGTTGATCCATACAGTATGCCTAGTTCATTAAGGCAAGAACCCGAGGAGCTCTTAATAGTTGAAACTCAAACAGTTCCTTAAAATAATAAAGTATTGTTTCATGATACATTTATTATCTTAAAATGCTGTAATTCATAAATTTTAATTAAGGGAAAGCTGTTAAACAATTAATGACATTGTTAAAACAAGTCGATAAAAGACATGTGCAAAAACACTTCACTTCAGATAATTTGAGATTGACAACCTGACCCTGATTTGTACCTTCTTTCTTTGTGTTGCTTTCTTTACCACCCCTTTTTACCCTATAATTTTGGTTACCATGTATATAGGCGGGATGCCGCCTACCCCTCAAGCGGTACAGATTGCAGGACAAAAGCAGAACCAGCAACAGTATGACCCGTCCAAAGGACCTCCAGTGCAGAATGCAGCCAGTTTGCATACCCCTCCCCCACAGTTGCCTGGCAGGTTACCCCAAGGAGCCCTCCCTATGGCTGGCCTTCCGATGGCTCTGTCGCAGCAGGCTCAGTTGGTGGAGAACTCAGCCCAACCTGGTGCTCAGCTTCAGGCTCAGGTGAAGGTGCAGACAGGTGGGCCTGTTCTGGCCCCTGTAAACCCACACACACAGCTCCAGGCCCAGCTTCAGCAGCAGATGCAGTCAGGTCTTCACCTCCAGTTGCAGCCCCAGCAGCAACAATCCCAGGCTGTGCTGCAGTCAGGACAGGCGGTCAGTTTACCGAAACTATAGCAATGCACTTTGTTTGAATGATGGATTATTTGAATGTTCTCACGAAAGTTTTTCTCCGTTCTCCATAGACGGTGGCTCTTGCTCGTCCCAGCACAGAGTCAAATCAGCCAGTTCAGAGGATTATGACCAACACCTTATCCATAGCTTCTCTGTCTCCTGCTCCCCTTTCTGCTCAAAACTCTGTCCAAACCTCACATAATGCAAGTCCTCTCCGCCCGCTTGGCTCCAACATCAACCCTAGCACCCAGTCCAAATTGACCGGAACCAATGGCATCTCTGCGGTTAAAATTGGTGGATTTGGTCAAAGTGCAACCATGCAGACTTCACAGGAGAGCTCTCAAGATAAACAGGTTGAGCAGGCCAAACTGGTGAGTTCCCCAGTCACAGCCTATTTACGTATAAATGTGAACACATTAAAAAAATGTAATAAAATGTGTTTCCTTTGATATTCAGTACTTTTTTTTTTTATTTACACTGCTTTTGTCTGTCCTGTTATGAATGTAAGATTTGATGAATAAGATGACCATAATGATGACAAAAAAATAACAAGCAACATATTTAGGAATCAGTCTCATAACATTAAATGTAGTGACTTTAATAAAAATGAATCTACTTGATTCGTACTCGGGTGTTAATGTGCTGTCTAATCCTCAGGAAAGTCAAGTGCATCAACGTATCTCTGAGCTGAGGAAAGAGGGTCAGTGGTCAGCAAGTAGGCTCCCTAAACTTGTGGAAGCCTCACGACCAAAGTCCCACTGGGATTACCTACTGGAGGAGATGCAATGGATGGCAGCTGATTTTGCCCAGGAGAGGAGATGGAAAGTGGCCGCTGCTAAGAAGGTATTCTTGCAGGCATGAATAATACAAGGAGAGAAGAGTGAAATGACAAATTGGTCTAACAATTTATGTATTGTTGTGATTACAGCTTGTTCGCACTTGTGCCCGTTACCATGAAGAGCAAAAGAAAAGTGAAGAAAGGTCAAAGAATGAGAGGGAAGTTCATCTTCGTCACATTGCCAGCACAATTGCCAGAGAGGTTGAGTTTTTCTGGTCTAACATTGAACAGGTATGTTTTTTTTTCTCTCATAACTATGGATTCCTGGTATATGCAATAAATTAACTTTAAACTTATATTTATGTTTTTTTGATAGGTTGTGGAAATTAAACTGCAGTTTGAAATTTATGAAAAGAGGCTAAAATCCCTGAGCTTACAAAAAGCCTCAGCCAAAGGTACGTTTTGCCAAGCAACTACAGAACATTTTGTTTGCAATAACATCATGGGCTTTCAGATAATTATCCTCTGGGCTTGGATTAAATTTAAATGGAGTCACTCAATCCTTTAATTGTTAACATAATTTATAATCACCTATTGCTAAATGTATTAAGCCCACCTTGCTTTTGTTACAGTATCTAGTCAATCCACTGGAGAAAAAGCTGATAAAGAGGTAAGTGCTGCACTGGCACATCTCTGTATGGCGGTCTATAAGTAGATGATGCATGTTCGACATTATTTTTATACCCCTGCCTGCCCCCATGGGCATCCAAGATTTTTGTCCATCCCATTTCTTGGAGACTATTCGCCCGATACTTTTTGGAATTTGACACACATTCTTTACCACTAGGAGAGGTGTAGTGCATAGTATGATGGCTGAATTTACATTTTTGGATTTTTTACAAATATTTGAATATTTCAACTTACAAAATTTGTCCATCCCATTTCTTGGACACTATTTACATAATTCTTTTCAAATTTCACACACATGGTCTTTAAAGGTACCTTTCTCTCAATTTTTGCATTTTTTTTTTTTTTTTTTTTTTTTTTTACACTTTTTTAAAAAGTTGTTAAAAAGATTGAAAGTTAAGACTCATAAATAATCCCTGGGTAGGCAGGATATCAGTGAGCAGGGGGGGGCAAAGTGTTCTGCGACCAGGGCGGGGGAATTGGTAAACTCTGCTTACTTTTTCACTTGTTTCTTACTCTTTTTATAGGTGGTGGCCACTTCAAGTAGAAAAAGAAAACCAAGTTCATCTTGGGCTACTGAAGATGGTATGTATCACCTTTTAAGGGTTGTTTTGAAGAAGATTTTAATGTATATGTTTACGGAAGCCTGAGCAGTCGGTGCTGTACATACTGTTGTCTTTACTCAAGGCATTTGCAGCTGTTCATTGCTTGACTTTTCTTTTCCAAGTCCCAGATGAAGAGAGCACCATAGAGGAACAGGAAGCAATGGAGGATGAAGCAGACCATAAAGCAGAATTGGTCGACCTTGCCAAAGATGGTATGTAATTACTTTATAGATTGTCTGTACATATGTTGAAAAGTGTCTTTAAAAGAGGGGAAATTAAGAATTTATGCTAATTCCAATTTGCACATATTCAGAGTGTACAGCTTACAGTATTTTTGTTATCTGTAAATAAGGCTTCAGTATGAGCTTGCATTCATAACTTGATATTACACTAGCAGTATACTACCTAGATTAGTCTCACTACTAATACGTTTACCCCACAGTACAACCAAATATAATAATAAAGAAACATAAAAGCTACAGGCTGTTGTTGCTTATAGTAAGTAAAATATCCAAATCTACGTCTTATTTGTGTTCACAGTAGTATTGAAAATATCTCATTTTGTTTTCTTCAATTAAAGTAATATGTTTGATACATATTATTGATCCATTTAATTTGTATTGTATACCCTGTTTGAATGCGCCTGTGTGTGCTGATAGCTTAAATGACTTTTGTATCTTTTGTTCTTAGCTGAGATGCCTTTGGATGCTTTGGTGAAACAGTACGCTGGTGCCTACGCTGATGGCTTTGAGTGGCCAAAGCCCAGTCCTCAGGAGGAAGAAGACATGGAAGAGCCTGAAGGTGCTTTTGTATTCTACAAATAAAAGTCACTCATTGTCATACCTTGTTTGGTTGCATTAATGCTTTAAAGTCTGCATGGAAGTAGTTCAATTTTAGTAGCTTATTTTTTTTATTTTGTCCTGCAGAGATGGAGTGTCCTGAGGGCAGCCCACCTGAAGCAGTGTTAATTGATTCTCTGCTCAGTGTGGAACAGTACCGAGGAACTGACAAGGCCAGTTCCTCTGACTCTGATGGAAAGCCTGCTAGAGACATTGCTGAAGTAGCTGCATCGACAGAGCTTATCCTGCCTAAGGGGAGTTTCAGGACCACTTCCTCAGTAAGAAACACACATACACATGCACACACTCACAAATTAGGTGGCATGATTAAGATTCCGTAACTGATCTTGTATATTAGTCCCGCAGCCCGGCTCCTTTTCTACTACACGGGTCACTGCGAGAATATCAGCAGATTGGTGTGGACTGGCTGGTAAACCTACACAAGAAACACCTCAATGGCATCCTAGCTGACGAGACAGGCCTCGGCAAGACTGTGCAGACTGTGGCTTACATGGCTCACTTAGCTGGCCAAGAAGGTACGGCTGTTAAACATCTGTTTTAACATGGATGTTTAATTCTGAATTTTTTAACTGCTATCATTTTCTCAGGGTAAATATCATTAAGACATTATGTTTTTCCACAGGTATCTGGGGACCCCATCTCATTGTGGTGAGGACATCCAAGTTACTAAGTTGGGAGGTGGAGTTCAAGCGTTGGTGTCCAGGTCTGAAGATCCTTCTGTACCTTGGTGACAAACGGGAGCGCAGATCTAAGAGAATGGTAATTTTTGCTGTATTTTAAAAACATGCATATATTGATGGTACTAAATGCAGAAGACTTTGTTTCTAATAAACATCAATACATGTCATAACTTATCTGCTCTTTTATTTACAGTGGTGGGGGGATGTCAACAGCTTCCATGTGTGTGTGACATCCTACAAGCTACTGATGAAGGACCAGAGCCACTTTCTGAGGAGGAGGTGGAGGCACCTTGTCTTGGATGAGGTTCAGCTCATCAAAAACATGACTGAGAAGCACTGGGAAACAATTTTTGCTCTCAGAAGGTGAACTATCTCATGAATGCAGCAGTTTGTCACCCTTATGTTTTTAAGCTCATGAAATCTTATCCTTTTATTTAAATCGATCACTTTTTGATATTTTTTTGTGTTTCTGGTAATGACCAAAGGTGACTGTAATGCAGCCGAGATGACATATTTACTTGTTTTTCAGTGAACAGAGAATCCTCCTCATCAACTCTCCTCTACAAAACACTCTGAAGGAGCTGTGGACCATGATCCACTTTCTCTTGCCAGGAATCACCAGAGCTTACTCCGACTTCCCTGTTAAGGCAGGAACAGACCAGAACCAGGACTACTGCCACAAACTGGTCATTCGACTGCACAGGGTGAGTGTGAAGCCCATTGAAATCTTTTGATGAACCATTGTAGCGTTCCGAAACATTATATATTCCCCTCATCTGAAATCCATAAATGTATAATATTTATGTTAATTTTGTATTATAGATGATTCAGCCTTTCATCCTGCGACGCTCCAAAAGGGACGTAGAGAAACAGCTACCCAAGAAGTATGAGCATATTTTGAAGTGCCGCCTCTCCAGCAGACAGAAGAGCCTGTATGAGGATATCCTCACTCAGTCTGGGTGAGATTTGTTCATATAATAGCTGCAGTTTCGAGATATACGCTGTGCCACAGAGTCATATATCAGGGAAAAAAACACCAACTAATCACTATTTAACCATTTGTCATTTTTTATTAAATTACTGACTGAAGCTTTTATGAATGTATTGAATCTATGAAATTTTAAATTCTAAACAGGCCTTTTTTGAACCCAATAAAATGGGGCTGTGAAAAATGTGTATTATTGATTTGTGATATGCAAACTCACTCTAGGCCATAGGAAGTCATTCTGAACTTAGTCAAAGACATAAAGTTAAACTGTAATTTGTACCTAAAGTTCTGCTAGATATATTTTCAGCATTGAATGATCCCCTCACATAAGATGTATTCATGTTCATAATGAGGTCTCCTTTAATGTTTTTAATGCTTTCCTCACTTTGTTTGCTGTCTGGATTTGCTTATGCAGGACCCAAGAGGCACTGAAAACTGGTCATTTTGTCAGTGTGCTTCAAGTTTTGATGCAGTTGCAGAGAGTATGTAACCACCCAGACCTGGTGGTACCCAGAGAGACAAACAGCTCTTACTTCTGCTCCTCTCTACAATATAACGTTCCATCTTTGGTGCTGGGAGCCCTGCAGAATGACCCAAGCGAGGTACATGTTTGTGCTTTACATTCCATTGTACCAAAAAAAAAGTACTACATATAAAATGATAAAGCAGTTATCACAGAATTCTCTTGTTTTAAGTATTTGTATTATGAATTTAAATTATTTTCTTATTTTTAAGTATAATTGTTGTTGATACTATAATTATAAGCAATTATAACCTCTTTTGTTGTCTTCCGTTTGTTTATCTTTACAGATTGCAAACATGTCCATATTTGATTTAATCAACAATGAGAACAAGTTGACTCGGTATCAGACTGAGGAGGCAGTACCAAAACTAAAGGTTTCACAGCAGCTCATAGAGGAGCTGTATTCTAGTCCAGATCCACCACCTCGACCCAAACCATGCCCAATAAAACCTATGAGGTTAGTATTTGATGTGTGTGGATAGGATTGTTTTTTTAATTATTATTATACTGCCCAGCGGGGGTATATAGATCTACCAGGAATTCCGTCCGAGATTTTTGTCCATCCCATTTCTTGGACACTGTTCACCCAATTCTTTTGAAATTTCACACATTCTCTTTTCCACTAGGGGAGGTGTCGTTGACAGTTTGATGGCTGAATTTAAATTTTGGGATTTTTTTAAATACATTTTTTAAAATTTCAACTTAAACAATTTGTTCAAATGATTTCTCAAACTTCATTCACCCAATTCTTTTCAAATTTCACACACGGTCTTTACATCTGCCTTTTTCCCAATTCTTGCATTTTTTTTCCTCACAAATTTTTGACAGGCTTTTAAAAAGGTAAAGTTAAGACTCAGAATTAATCCCTGGGTAGGCAGGGTATGAGTGAGCAGGAGGGCAAAGTGTTGTGCGACCGGGTGGAGATATTAGTAAGCTCTTCTTACTTTTTCACTTGTTGCACTAAAAATGAACCCTAATATTATAGCAGTGATGTTCATATTGGCACTGACACAACTTAATAAACTATTGTTTCTGATTTTAGGTTGTTCCAGCCAGTGCAGTATGGGACAAAGCCTGATGGTCGCCTGGCTTCCATCACAACTCCAGCAGGCCAGCGTCCTCCGTTGAGCACTTCTGCGACAACCACCTCTGCTTCCACCACCCAAGCACCACAGGCCAGGGGCAAATCCCCTGTCACCACTGGAATTACAACAGCCACTGCTCATGGTATGTTCAAGTTAAATGCAGCGTTCTGGGAATGACAGGGAAGTTAGTTTTTCCACAGCAGCTTATGTGTCATCCAACTGGTGTCACCTAACATCCAAAAGAGTCTGTTGTAGCCTTCGTACTACTGCTGTTTTGCTGGTGTCTTCACCTAATGTCTTTTACTGGTGTTGCCTTGTTTGTGATGTTTGCATTTTACAATGTTATGCTGCATGGTAGTGATGCTGTTTTGGATTTTAATGAACCTGATTTAAAATGTCATGCATTAAAAAAAATCATTGACCTTGACCACATTATCATGTTCTATTTGCAGCACGTTTTACAGTGTGTACATCTTTGTGCACCATGCTGCAGAATTTAATGGTCAGGTCTCCCTGCTGTGCCCTCACTTAGACAATTGATCCTTCATCATTATGAAGTCTGAACTGTTCATACAGTTGATTTGTATAGATGTATTCATCTCTGCAGATGTTTGTGGGATGAACAATTGTTGCTTCGTAATAGCAGCAAAGCACAGGCCACTGATATGTTTCTAAAATTTCTAAATTTGAAATTTGTTATGCTTAAAGCAGCAGTTGATGTTTGTAATTCAACTCACTCAAGTTACAAATGAGGCATGCTATGTATGATAATATTCTAAAGAAATGCATTATAATGATAACAATGATTATAGTGAATATCTGAAATGAGGAGCTGCAGGCAAAAGACATTTACCAGTGAAGTTTTACTGCTACTAAATGTACCCACAAAATTGCTGCTCCTACAGCATGTCTTATTTGTGGGTGATAAACTTTCTGTGAGTCATACAAGTTGAAGTTGTTCTACCTTTTAACAACATCCCTAATCCTGCTTGCTTTTTGGCCCACCATGTATTAGTAAATATTTGAAAGAAGCCATCTGATAATGATTGAACTAAAAATGGGTTGCCCCTAATGTGTAGTCCCATGCCCCATTGCCTTGTACTTCACAGTGGTTGGAACAGCTACTCAGAGAGCCCAGACTACTTCTACTGTCAGCAACAGCAACAACACTGCCGCCTCCACTGTATCCTCTGGGTCTAGTGGACTTGGGCAGCATGTGCTGGGGGCTACCCCTGTGGCCTTGGGCCAGACGTTGGCTGGTGCAGTAGTGGGATCAATTGCTCCCATCAGCCAGCCTGGCATAGCACAAGTCGCCAGGCCAGCTCTAGCCCCCAGCCATGCCATCCAGCCCAGTTTACTGTCCCAGAGGCTGGTTCTTACATCTCAGGCCCAGGCACGGTTGCCTAGTAAGTGGCCTCCCCTTCCGTCCCTTTCAGCATTTCCCCTCCACCTCTGGCACAGCAGTATGGGCTGCTCTGAACTGAGGCCTTCACTTGGGGCACTGCTGATATGTGGTTAACTTTTATTTGTGCCTGCAAACAAACTGCATTGCATACTTTATTTAATGGTAACACTGATGTAACAGTTTCGGAATTTCATCTATTTTGGTTCCATCTATCAAAAGTGAGCCAACTAAAAACAATTAATAAAAATTGGCTCCCTGAAGTCACATCTAAAGCCATATCAGCAGCATCTCCACAGCCTCAGCAATTCCCCAGTTTCTTTCTCAAAACCTGCATGTACACTATGAACAACTCAGTTATGTTATACCATGTCACTGCAGTATTTAACTTAATTATTATATCCTCCCCTTCCTTTGACTCTTTTTTTTTTCCTCCCAGTTTACTAATAATTCTGTTATCTCTTGCATCAGCCCATCTGCAGGAAGAAACCCCAAAGCTTTGGTTGTTTCAGTTTTTTTCTTTGCTAATGTTATGGTTTCACTTGAGTATCACTGTAAAGCATGGGGAGGTGGTCCCATAATTTGTCAGCCCTTTTTGCCTCAAATGTGAACAGAGACACCTTTTCAATGATAATATTTGAATATACTGAAAGGGGTTTATTTAGGAATTAGTTTTATCAAAACATTTTACTTTTTGTTTTGAAGCTCAGGTTGCTTTTAAAAATAATTTCGATTGCATGTTTTAAAGATCATCTCCAATTAGTGAGTGTTTGGTTAAAGTTTAATACATTATGTGCAAAAACAGAACACTTGACTGTATTTTCGCTGCATTTACACAATAACAATGTGTTGCTGTTACTATTACTGCAAGCTGGTCTACCCAGTGTCAAATAGTTTTTAAGAAGTAAATACACACACATTAAAGGTAGCTGTTTTTTGTTGTTGTTGTTGTGCAATACTTTTTTCCTCAAAATCCAATTTTATTGAAAGTCTGCCTATATTCAAATCACATTTGTGCTTAATGCATTCACTTATGGTAACACTGTAAATGTATTTTCAACATTCAACAACATAAAAGCTAGAAATGAAACACTTACTGAGGTCCACAAATCCCAGTGTTTATCCTTGAAAATTATGTCAACTCGCCAAACAAAGAGAATGCCCTTGTAACAATTACGATATTAAAATAATGTTGGTACCTCTATTAGATAGAAAAAGGGAGAGATCCAAAAGCTGGGTGAGCATAGCAGGTGATTATCAGTAGAACATTTTTCCTTCTAAATTTCTTGATGAAAACTTGAAAAGACAGTCAAGTGCATTATTTTACGTTCTGTATGTGTATACTTCAGGCTCTCTGTCTCACCTGAGGTCTGTCCTTATAGCCATATTCTTTCCCTTTCAAGGTTTGTAAAAATGCAAGTTGCTATGGTTCTGTTGTGGAGGGTGCCTGCACCCGTTCCACTGATTAACCCACCCTGGTTCTGCATGTTGAAATATCTTTTTCACCCTTTAACTAACAGATGCAAAATATTTTGTTATTTATTTTTGTAGTTATAAAATGTCAGTCGTTTTTTAAAGTTCCTTTTAAGTCCTATTTTCGATTGAGTGTTGTTTTTTGTTTTGTCTCATTGAAGGTGGAGATGTGGTGAAAATAGCCCAGCTGGCTAACATAGCGGGCAATCAGACTCGGATCTCTCAGCCAGAGACTCCTGTCACCCTGCAGTTTCAGGGTAACAAGTTTACCCTTTCTCCCAGCCAGCTCCGTCAGCTCACCACTGGACAGCCCTTACAGCTTCAAGGTACACTCGGTAATGTACATCCCATTGTCACACTTTTTCTTACCATCATTCTCTTCATATTCTTTATTTGCATACGTTTTGTGTCCTTTTGACAATTTCACTGTCTTGTCCCTTGATAATCATTCCATATTGACACATTTGTAGACATTAATATAAAATTCTGTGAGTTTATTATTATGTCTCTGTGTAACATCATGTCTACATTGAAAGCATCTGAGCCACTCTCCTCTGCTTTTTCATTTTCAGCAGCTGACACTAAATGGTTAAATGTGTGTTGACCATGATTGTGTACAAATATTTTGGATAAAATTTAATGTGAATTTATTTAACAGTTTTGTTTGACAAAGTCCTATGACCGCTGATTTTAAGAACCCACACTTCTTCTACACTTGTACTTTATTTTGTTAAATTTATGTTTTAGGCAATATCCTGCAGATTGTGTCAACTCCAGGACAGCAAATCATCAGGCCTCAAGGATCCATGGTAATGCAGACAATGCCACAAACTGTTCCTGCCACCAACTCCTCAACAACCCCTAGTGCACCTCATCCTCCCCAACAACTTCAACAAGGTGACTCCTCCTCACAGTTATATGATCTGTCATTTTCTCTTACACAGTTATTTATTATTCCTGTAAAAATGTATTCAATTTGTATGTTTTTTTTTATGGTCCAAAATGCTACTTTATTCTTGTATGTAGATGGGACACTCTTAATACAAGTGGATTACATGTGCCTTTCTCTTGTCTGTTGTAGCACCGGGTGTGACTACTAATGCAACACCAGCCTCCACGAAGCCCACTACTGGAGCTACTTCTGGTCCACAGGTCAGTATTTTACTTCGGAGCAAAGATGTTTTACAATCAGTTTCAATTTGCAAATCATCAAGTCAAATCATTAGACAGAATCAAGTGAAAATTCTGCTGTTACATTCAGGAGTCATCAGAAGAAAAGACCCAACAGACCAAGGAGCGTTTAAGCCGCCTGTTTGAAGCTAATGAGCGCCGCTGTAGCCGTGGAGTGTTGTATGGGTCCGACCTGCTGGAGGCCTGCGCTGTGAGGTCAGAACCTGCTCACTCTGCTCTGACTGCTGGAGGCTGGAGGTGGGTGGGCAGAGAGAGCTGCCAGAGGGCTCAGGATACCTGCGTAGCAACAACAACTACACTGCGCTCCACTCTGCTCTCTGTCAAAGATCGTCTTGAGGCTGCCAACTGTCTTGTCCAGAGGTATTTTAGCTCGGCATTAGACCGACCATGTGTTTTGATTAAATTCATGTATCGTGTGTCGTTAAGAACGTGCTAGTTGAGCATACAAAAACTTACATTTGTGCAGCATAACTAGCACTGTTATGGAATCATTAATGACTTAATGTTTTTGTTGTTCTGTTTTTTGTTTTTTTTCATTCAAATTTTTATTCAGAACAGTCTCATAAGATATTATACAGGACATCAATGGTACAAAGTACACTGTTCTCTATTGTTTTTTAAGAATAAAGGTTATCAATAATGCTCACTGAAAGGAAGAAAAAAGAATAGTAATATAAACAAAGTAAATTAGTTTGTAAAAAATGGATGATGATAACGATATTAACAAGTTTGTGCACATAGCCATCCACACTTCTAGGAAATAAGACAAAGAAAATTATGCATAAATACATGTATATGTATACACACAAAGTAGTATGTATAATCGTAATACAAAGAAAGGAAAAAAAGGAGCCTAACAGTGCACATGTACATTTAGTATTTGGATATTCAACTGCATGACTCATAACAGTGAATGCACAAAAATGTGACAATATGTAATTAACAAGGAGCAATTAAACCAGTCACATGTAGACAGATTTTGGTACTTATATGCCATAATGACCAATAGTCTGAGTTTTTTTTCTTTTCGTGTTTCACTCACAAACCAAGAACTTGTTTAATACAAGAGTCCTAAGTAATCCCTCTGCAACTTTTGTCCTCAGTATTAACTATATTCACATAATACCCATATTTTGTGTGCCTCCCCATCTAACACCGGGATCTCCCAATGTTAGTGCAGAATTCCCGGTTCAACATGGGGACAAAATATATTGCTTTCTCTTCCCTCCTTGGTGGATTTTATTCCTTCCAGGGCTTTGCGAGAAGCAGACATAAGCATATCGGATTAAGCATTTTTTATTTCCACGTTTAACTCTGGGTTAAGTCTCATTTCTGTGCCACTGTCATTTTCTTTTAAAGGCATCTGTATGACTTTGTTAACCTGTTGAATGCACAACCTTTTACGCTTACATCACTTAACTTTGCCACTTGGTGTTGTAGGACATAAGAGTAGCACAGAAAAAAAAACCTTGAGGGAAGAGAGTTTGTACCATCTTCTGCGTTCATTCAAAGTCAGATTTGCTAAAATCATGTGTGTAATCCAAGGCACTCAACAATTTTTAAATTTCTCTTGTTCAAATTGACTTAGTGTTGTTATCGTAATACAGAGCGTTTTATTTCATAATTTAATCCATTCATTGCACAAATGCCTGGTCAATTAAAATCTACTGTTGTCACCTTACAGGTTGGCTTGTGTGGTGCCTGCAGCTGTAGCACCACCTCCTCAACTCTACGCAGCCAATCCCTCAGTTCCCCACAGACTGGAGCAGAAGTCTCTCCACCGTCAGCTACAGGAGGCCTCTTCCTCTCACAGTGCTGACATCCACCAGTTTGCCTCCAGGCATCTGCTCCCTTTTCCTGACCTGCAGCTAATGCAGATGGACTCAGGTTAGCCCAGCAGGATTTTACACAACTGTCCTGCACCAGTAGATATGCTGTGTCAGTTAACAGTGTGTGTTATGAGTTACAAACATTTGTGTCTGAGAAATATAACATACATTAAAGTAAAAGACACACACATCTCATGCTCAGCTTCTCTGTTCTCAGTCACTGTAAATGTAAAAAACTCCCTTGTTACAAGAGAAAATACAAGTGTCTAATGATTTCTTGATGACTTTGCTTTTGTATGTTTTTTTTTTTTTTTTCATGAAGGTAAACTGGAAGCACTTGCTATTCTGCTACAGAAGCTAAGGTCCGAGAGTCGCCGTGTCCTCATTTTTACACAGATGGTAAAAATGTTAGACATCCTGGAAGCCTTCCTTGATCACAGGCAGCTCACGTATGTTCGTGTGGATGAACACTTTACTCGTGGTGAAAGACAGGTAAAATAACCGCTATTTAAAATGACTCTGACAAACCATATTTGCTCTTATTAAAAGTTAAAAACTGTTGCTTGCATGACGCATAACAGTGAATGTACAAAAATGTGACAATATGTAATTAACAAGGAGCAATTAAACCAGTCACATGTACGCGGATTTTGGTATTTATATGCCATAACGACCAATGGTATGAGTTTTTTTCCTCTTCGTGTTCCACTCGCAAACCAAGAAATTGTTTAATACAAGACTCCTAAGTAATCCTTCTGCTATTTTTGTCCTCAGTATTAACTATATTCACATAATACCCATATGTTGTGTGGCTCCCCATCCAACACCGGGATCTCCCAATGTTAGTGCAGAATTCCCGGCTCAACATGGGGACAAAACATATTGCTTTCTCTTCCCTCCTTGGTGGATTTTATTCCTTCCAGGGCTTTGCGAGAAGCGGACATAAACATATGGGATTAAGCATTTTTTATTTCCACATTTAACTCAGGGTTAAGTCTCATTTCTGTGCCACTGTCATTTTCTTTTAAAGGCATCTGTATGACTTTGTTAACCTGTTGAATGCACAACCTTTTACGCTTACATCATTGAATTTTGTCAGTTGGTGTTATAGGAAAGAAAATATACAGACTACTTGGTGTCTGTATGTGGCTGTCACAACAGTCACATTAATAATAAAGCTAACATACAGGTGTAGTAGCCCAGAGGGGAACTTAGCTGTTGCATGTTAAAGACATGGATATAATAATGCCCTGTTAGTGTACAGGAAACACATCTTAAGCAGCAGGACAAGGAATGTGCAAGAAATAAGTGACATTTTATGTAGAAAAACTTCCAAGCCAGTCTGTTCATGCTCTCTGTGTCCTCTCTTTGCAGGAGAATATGAAGAGGTTTAACAGAAACAGGCAGATTTTCTGCAGCATCCTTACAAACCGCTGCTGTTCTGCAGTTGGAAGTGTGTTTGATGCAGACACCATCATCTTCTATGACACAGACTTAAATCCAAGCATGGACGCCCGCACCCAGGAGTGGTGTGATAAGATTGGGCGCTCCAAGGACATACACATTTATAGGTGAATTTTCTATTTGTTTAAATTTTTCTGTACATGTAAAACTATAAGTAACTTTAATTTTCTGAGACTTCATCTGAAAGGACTTGTTAGTGTTAGTTTTGGTAACATTTTTTGTATTGCCCAGGTTGGAGAGTGGTAACTCCATTGAGGAGAAACTGCTGAAGAATGGCACCAAGGACCTCATCAGAGAGGTGGCTGCCCAGGGCACTGACTATACACTGGCTTTCCTCACACAGGTAATATCACCTGTCTGTAGTCCTCCCATTAAAGTATGAAAGCCTTTTTGTATTTGGGCAATAAGTGATGTTAATGGTGAAATAGACATTGTCTGTTCAGAACTATTGCACATTTCACAGCTTTCAGTACAGACTTACTCAAGTGAACACTGTTTTTGTTTTTTTGTTTTACAGCGGACAATCCAGGATCTGTTTGAGGTGGAGGCAGGATCAGGAGAGAAGGTGGAGGAGTTTGTAGTTCTGCACCAGGAGCCATCAGCCTCAGAGGCCATCTCTCCCAGGGTGGCTAGACCATACATCCAGGCTCTCCACAGCATAAACCTAGATGCTCTTCCAGAAAAAGAAGAGCAGAAAGAAGCAAAGTTAGCAGACACAGAAGTGACAGAAGACGACCAGGAATCTGAGAGCCAAGCTAAAGAAGAACCTGCTCAGATAGATGAGCTTAATGCAGTCATGGAACAGGTACCATTTCTCATTTTATATAGAATAGTACAAATCAGAAAAAGCACTTTGAATTTATAACTGTATATACTAATCCCTCAAACAGCTCACACCAATTGAAAGGTATGCCCTGCATTACCTGGAGTACCTCCACGTCAGTGATGATGAAACTGTTTTCAAGGTACTGTCATTTATGTAGCAATTTTTTTAAATTTGTAATTTTTTGATGAATTTGACTCATTCATTTTCTGTGTTTTGCTTCCTTCAGGAGCGTTTAGAGTGCTCTAAAAGACGCTGGGAGCTGCAGCAGCTCAAAAAGCTCAAAGAGGAGGAGGAGGAGAGGCAGATGATGGATGGAGATGAAGATCTCTTCACCTACACCAGAGAGGATGCCTACAACATGGTGGGTGGCTGTCGTGATTTTGGCTGATCCAGTATGATGAAATGGTGTATTGATTGTGTTGCAGTTGTCTCATTCTTTTTTCCTCTGCTTTTTAACAGGAGTATGTGTTTGACACAGAAGATGGCCACACAGAAATCATGCCGGTAAGACAACAAATGTGATCCAAGAGGGGGAAAAAAAAAGACACATGTGATACTGAATATATTTTCATATTTAGTAGTAATTCATGCTTTTTTAGAAGTGTGTGGAGTTATGGACTGTGTAAAGTTATTTAGTCATTTTTGCCACAAATGCTTGTATTGTGCATGAGATTGTGGACAATATGAAACTCTATTATTCTCCTCCTGCTTCCACTGATTTGTGTCAACACACATCCACACATCGTAAAGTCCCACTTTCTCCCTGTTCTGTTCTGACTTGTGACTTTTCCTTACAGGTTTGGACTCCCCCGACACCACCACAGGACGACAATGACATTTACATCGACTCTGTGATGTGTCTCATGTATGACACCACACCGATGCCGGAGTCCAAGCTGCCTCCTATCTACATCCGTAAGGAGCACAAGAGACTCAAGATGGACCCCTCAGGTAATCTGAAATTATCTCAACAAATACATAATCTATGTTGTTAAAATGTTCTTGCAGGGTGGTGTGGTATCTCTCTTTTTACTGATATATGTTTGTCCAGCAGCAGCTAGAAAGAAGAAGAAGGGTCACGGGGAGACGGTCATTCCGCCACGCTCCCTTTTCGAAAAGGCCAGTATGCTGAAAGTTCGCCGCGAGGGGAAGGATCAGAAAAAGAACTTCTCCCTCAAACAGCAGGCACCTTTCGCCAAGCCACTACCCTCGCTGGTTAAACCTGCCATGGAAGCTGGTCAGGACAATCCAGAGTGGCTCATCAGTGAGGACTGGGCACTGCTTCAGGTACTACTTCCACTTATCACTTTTCACTGTGGTCTTCACTCACTTAAGTGTAATGAAATTGCATGGCACTTGGTGAAATGAGTTAAGAATGTATATTTTAAATGTGTATCTGCCCCACAGGCTGTGAAGCAGCTGCTGGAGCTGCCTCTAAATCTGACCATTGTATCTCCTGCTCACACACCTAACTGGGACTTGGTAAGCGATGTGGTGAACTCCTGCAGTCGCATCTATCGCTCACCCAAACAGTGCCGCAACCGTTATGAGAATGTCATCATTCCCAGAGAAGAGGGCAAGGTAATATAGTGTCTACTGTTCTAACTAAATCATGTCTAAATTTGTGAGAGATGAATTGCTTGATACATTTTTCGGAAAGGTTTTATATTCTGATAATGTAACGTACAAATTACCAAGTGTCATAATAATGATTGGTCCTTTTTATATTCGTTTGTCACTATTTTCAGTTGGTGTATGAGGCAAATCCTAAGAAGAAAACCAAGAGCATTTACAAGGTAATCTATACGGTTCTTTGTATCTGATAAGATTATTTGTCCTTGCATCCTGTGCTGACTTTTTTTTTATTATGTCCACCTGCAGTCTAAGAACAGCCGTCCTCTACGGACTTCTCAGATCTACACACAGGATGACAATGCAACTCATATTCAGCTCTACAACAGTCGCTTTGAACTCATGAAAATCATTGCCAGCAAGAGGAGTCCACCAATCAAACCACTGTGAGTACAAATGTTTGTCTATTGAATTAATAATGAGGTATTTGTTTAAAGCTTTTGCACTTCACCTGTGACCCTGTTTCATGATATTTATAGGTTGGGTATGAACCCATTCCAGAAGAATCCCAAACATGCCTCAGTTTTGGCAGAGAGGTATATTTAGATGTTTTTTTGTAAATTTCATCAAAAAAGGAAAAAGTGCTGACATTGTTTTATATTTTTCTCCTAGTGGGATCAGCTACGACAAACCCTTACCTCCCATTCAGGTTGCATCACAGCGTGCAGAAAGGATAGCCAAGGAGAAAAAGGTGATTATGCCGGCATTTTTCAACTTACATGCACACTAAATGTAGACAGCAGCATTCAAGATCCATTTACTTTAAATATTCTTAGAATAATATAGGTCCTTATATAAACTAATTTAAGAAATTTAGAAATTTAAGAACATTTTGGTTGGAGTAACATCCTACATGGCTTTGCCAAGGCAAAAACAAATACTAGTCAATTAGTATAGCTGTTTTAACTGAGTACATTGGTCCTGCAGTGTCAAAGTGTGTTTTACATATTTACTATCTACATAAAACCAGTGTATGCCCCCTTAAGACAAAGGACAAGGTTTTCTTTAATAAAATATAAGGAATAAAAGTAACAGGGATAGGCCCAAAACTTGTTTGGTATTTATATTTAGTGAAATATTTCAGTTGTTCTGTCTTTGACCTAATTCTTTATGTGGTGTTGTTTACAGGCCCTTGCAGAGCAACAGAAAGCTCAACAATTGGCCCAGCAGCAGCAGGCTGGGACCCCCCAGGCCCAAGCTGCACCGGGCCAGGCCCAAGCTCCTGCTGCTGGACAGACTCAGGCTCAGGTCCCTCAAGCTGCTGCAGTGGCTGGTGCTGCCGCTGTGCCCAATGCAGCTGTTCTGGTAAGAATCAAAACACCTTCTTTCAACATGTTCTGTTGTGTTTCCGGGAGCAGCGCAGTGAAAACACACAATGCTCTAATATACAATTTATGATTTGCAGGCTGGAGCCATCAAAAATGCAACTGTGGGCACAACCATTCAGGCTGGTATGTTGACGTACACACACACACAGTTCTCATTACTGAGCTGTTGTTATTGCAGTGTATAACTCATTTATCTTTGTTTCATCCAGCCACCGTAGCAGGAAATGTGATTGTGAACACAGTAGCTGGAGTTCCTCCAAGTCCCTTCCAGGCCAACAAACGCCTGGCATCTCCAGTCATACCAGGCACCCTGTCTGTGAGTCACGTTTCTTTAGCACTGCCACTCTGGCGTTACTTAACCACATACTGACTGAGAGGAATTCATATTACACTAATTGCTTTTGCATTGGCATGAAGCAGATTACACACCTGGTGTCTCCATATAGACAGAGTGGTTGTTTCTGTGGTTGGAGCCTTTGATCATTGTGTTATTGTTGTTGATCCAGCCTGCCGGTGCAGCCGGAGCCCAGGTAGTCCACGCACAACAGAGGGCTGTTACAGCTGCTGCTGCCCCTGCTGAAGTCGTTGCCATAGCTACAGGGCAGGGTGTTCGAGCTGTTACCCCAGTGACAGCAACTACTGTAGTTTCTACCACTCTGAGCCCAGTGCAATCACAGACACGCCCACTGGTCCCTCAGGTCACTCCAGGTACTAAGTGAACTGAAAATGAACCGGTTTTCTTCTTTTCAGTGTAATGATTACTGAACTGATGAGTTTGCTTTTCTCCTGTCAGCTACAGGTATGTCACTGCAGCAAGGAAAGCCTCTCACTCAAGCCCACCTGCAGATGCTGAGGCAGCAACAATTACAGCAACATCAACAACAGCAGCAGCAACAGCAGGCTGCCTCCCCACAGATCAAAACTGTAGGCAAATCCCAGGTACCTCAGCAGTGTTTTTTTCACGTTATATGAAATGCAACTTTATGTGTGATAGTCATAAAGTTGGATGTAATTCTGACACTGTTAAGAGGTTTATTTGACATGTTCTTCTGTTAACACAGTAATGGCAGTATTGCATAACCTTTCAGATTTACCCTGTCGACTGACACGACATGATGAAATATGTTGCATATATTTTAAACTGGTGATATATTTGTCTGCAGGAGTTGTTAAAGATGCACAAGCATAAATTGCAGCTCCAGCAGCAGCAGCAACAACAACAGCAGCAGGTAGCTGCAGCGGTGGTGGCAGCACAAGGCCAACAGGCTGCAGGTGCTCAACAGGCCACCCAGGTGCAACCTGCACAGGCCACACAGGCCAGTCCTCAGCTGGCAGCTGTAGCAGCCCCCAGACCCGGAGCTGTACTGACAGGAACCACCGTGGCCAATCTGCAGGTGGCCAGACTGGTAAGCACCTGATTTACTAAATTCTGCCTTCTTAGAAAATATTTTGTCTCTACTTAAGTTAGCTTACATTGACCATTCAACAGACATGATGTTTGTCAAGCAAAAATATGTTCAGCCCGGTCATTATAGTTTTTAGACTTTTACCTGCCATGTTCTCCTCTCTGGTAATGTTTGTGGTTCCCATCATTGCAGCATTAATCCTGTTGTTTCCTTTCACAGGCCCGAGTGCAAGCTCAGGGCCAGATTCAGGCCCAGGCGGCTCAGACAGCTCAGGTGACCCTCACCAAGCCCCCTGTGGTTTCTGTGCCCGCTGTGGTCTCATCTGCTGGTGTCACCACTCTACCAGTGACTGTAGCAGGCATTAGTGTGGCTATTGGACAAGCACAGAAAACTGGTGTGTTAGGCTTTTTCAATCACTTCAACAATAAATATCAATCACCACACATGTGTAACACATCCTAAAGTTCCATTCTGTAATTCTTTC
The DNA here is from genome assembly GCF_902148855.1 of Sphaeramia orbicularis. Classification (NCBI taxonomy): domain Eukaryota; kingdom Metazoa; phylum Chordata; class Actinopteri; order Kurtiformes; family Apogonidae; genus Sphaeramia; species Sphaeramia orbicularis. The sequence continues at coordinate 34,101,373 of NC_043965.1, forward strand.
TCACCTTTTCCAGGCGGGCCTGTGCTGACGTCGTCCTTCCCCCAGATGCAGGTTCAGCAGCTGCTTCAGATGAAGAAACAGCAGCAGCAGCAGGCAGCAGTTCAGGCAGCGGCCGCAGCCCAGCAGAAGGCAGGGCAGCCTCAGCAAGCACAGGCAACTGTGCAGCAGAAGGTAAACATTCACTGACACATTGGTTTTCATATGACCAACTTGTCTAGAAGGTCAATAAACAGAACAAGAACACAGTGTGTAGCATTTCCAGATTGAAATATCTCAACAGCTGGCCTTATTTTATGCATTTTTCTTGACTTGTGTATTTTATATTAAATATTTGCAGCAATTTAACTGTAGTGGTCTGTTTCATTTGGTCGCCTATTGATGCTGTTATATATATTTATTTTTCTAAAACTAACATAACATTGAACGTTATTGATATTTTACTAGAATGAAATGACAGCATTATATATGTCACTAAATGTGATGTGAATGAAACTGTAGGTATTGTGAATTTCCTCTTAGTAAAATCCTCTGAGTGACTAAGTTCAGTCATATAGGATATATGTTTAGAGCTTTTATTTTTAATGTAAGTGCTGGATCTCCAGTACTTGGTGAGTGACCTCGTCTGTTGGTCTGATTAAGAGACGCCTAGTGGTAGGAGGTGCACACTGTACACATACAGAGTATACTCTGAAATATGCTGATTTATTGTGTGCCTTTGTCAGTCTGGTATATCTCTATTTACTGAAGTAATCTATTCCACCAGTACTTGATTCATTATGAGGATTAAGTGAAGTGAGTTTATGGTCCACAGATCGGCACCCAGCAAGTGACGGTGCAGGCAGGCCAGCAGCCACAGCAGAAGGTGACCTACGCAGCCACCACCCAGCTTCAACCAGGGATAAAGACTCAGTTTTTTACCACATCCATCGCCCAGGCTCAGAAACCCACTGGAGCTCAACAAATCCAGGTACATCATCACCCTCAGTCCTCCACTGCAAACTAAATATTTGTAGGTAAATAATGGGCTTGTGTGTTCATAAGGAGATTTTCTTGTTTACTCCATTTATCAGGTAACTAAGCTCCCACAAATAGTGCAGCAGCAGCCGACTGTGGCCAATATTCAACAGATCGTGTCGTCTCCTCAGCAGGTAGGTGCTCTTAGGTTCCTGAAGGTGACGTGTTTACAGCTGTTCACTTTAATGTGAGGTTAAGTCCATCCCAGAGTTGGATCAAAGACCTTTACATCCACAGTCATCGCCTTCGCACTCCAGCTGAAACATTAAAGGGGTCATATTTGGCTAATCTCACTTTTATTAGTCTTTGGTTCATTTATTTTTTATTTGGACCTTAATAGTTCATAACGTTTGAATTTGAACCCTCCAGGTGCTGCAAAGCTATCTTTATATTCAGTTTTGGCAAAAAATCAAGTGGATTTCGACAACCTGTTTTAACTCCTGCTTAATTTGTTACATCTATAACTAGTTACATCACAACATGTGCACATATAAGGTCAAGACTGCCGTACACCATAATTGTTTGTCAGCAGCAGCGGTTGTAGTCCATACTGAAAATATGTCCAAACTTCAAGCCAATAACCTGAAATGTTCAGTTGTGGGTTGTATTAACAAACTCAAGTGGCTGAACAGGACAGAGCAGCACAGTCAACAACCTGGAGGGGGCGGGGTCATGTGCATTTTAAGGGCCAGCGCTCGAAACAACCTTTCTCGTGTCGTAACTCAAAAAGAGCACAGGGAAATGTTTTAAAATGCATAATTCAGTTTAAAAAAGCAAAATATCACTCCTTTAAACATCACTGTGAATGAGGGATAAACTGCTTATCAGAACATGTTGAAGTTTTAATAGTTTCATTTATATGCATTTCATTCTGTTTACTTCTGTTTTCTTTTGCTTAGTTACCGGACATTTAATTAATTCTGGAAGACATTATCCCAAAGGATCCTTGCACATTTTTACTATAACATTGAAGCGTTCTTTTTAATTAAAATTCCAACTAAGGACAGCTTGTGAGACCAGAATTTTTACTTTTACTGCAAATGTATAACAGTTACAAAAAGTCTTTTTTGTGTCCTTGATGAGTAACAATCAGTTTGAATATGAACAAAAATAACTTGATTTTCTATGTTTCTGTTTTGTGGCATGTTTAATGGGTTTTTGTAGTTGTTGCCAACACTGTTAACTCATGAAGGCGAACCCTGGCAGAACGTTGACTCATTTTCCACTGTAGGATTTACGAAGTTTTTTTTGAGGTCTTTGTAAAAACATACCAATTTAAAAAAAATTCAGAATGATGAATCAGTGTGAAGATGCCAGGATTTAACCCAGTGGTTCCCAACCTTTTTTGGCTTGTGACCCCATTTTAACATCACAAATTGACATTCAAAACTGAGACTTTTTTTTTTTTTTTTTTTTTTTACTAAAATTAATTTGTTTTTGATCATGTAATAGTTTGCTATACTATGTTGCAAATAAATATTAATTTTAGACCCCATTTAGTCTATATAATGTATATTATTATGGACAGAGGCAGTAAAGCTAGGTGTAGATTACTGTACAAAGTGAGACTTTTATATTCCTTGGTCAGGATATGTACAGTCAGTTCAGGTTGTATTTACAAGGCTGACAAATAATACTGAACAAACAATAACTCAAACTATGAATTATGAAAGAGCTGCAGCATCTGAAACTAACCACAATGAACATTTGAAAGATAAACAGTACCACAGTGCTTCAGTTTCAGATTCACAGTTTGTCATGTCTTTTATGTATTGGGATTGTCTCTGTCAACTCACCATATATTTTTTATTAGTGAGTTTTTATTTTTATCAATTACTAGAAATTTCAGGTGACCCCAAGGTTGAACAACGCTGATTTAGCCTGTTCCTATGGTTTCCTTCAGATCCAGCCTCAGACCGTGGCCCTGACGCAGGCCGCCGCATCTGCCTCTGCACAGGTGCAGATGATTCCTGCCGGGACGGCGACGGCCCAGGTCGTCCAGCAGAAGATCATCCAGCAGCAGGTGGTGACGGCAGCCGCCTCGCCGCAGATCCAGACCCCTCCTCCACACAGTCCCGCCCAGCAAGCTGCAGCCCCCGCCGCCGCCGAGTCCCCAGCGCAGCAGCCCGCCCAGCCCCAACAGGCCACCAAGGGCCAGGCTCGCCAGGGCGGCATCAGGGCCAAGACCCCCGCCAAGCCCAGTGGGGGGAGTGGCTAGAGGACCCACTCTGAGGAGCCCCAGTCCACTGGACCTGTAGTACCTGTGAGGGAGGATGTTATGGCTCCTGAAGTTTGCTTATGAATCCCTCAGCAGAGGCTGATGTCCAGAAACCTTTACCTCACACCAGTTTCGACTGTCCATTCAAGTCTTGGCCCACTCAGACTCACTGTTCGGCAGTTCAGTCACAACTCTGCTGCTTGTAGTTCTGGTGGGATCCATAATTTTGATGTGCTGAATCAACACGCAACATCTTCTCTAAAATTGTGGAATGTTTTTGGAAAATGTTAGAACAGTTCGACAAAGTTCCCAACGTTTGTTACCACAACTGCCCAACACACAGTTGAGATCAGACAAGTCATGCCTTGGAAGTGCTGATCATATTATTACTCGACAGATGTGAGGCTGAGGCTTAAGCTGTCCATTAGATTAAGTGTATTCATTAATAGTCCCTTTTATGTATAATTCCCTTGTTGTCTATAGATACTGAATGGAGAATAATGCACGTTCCTTTAGTCATTTGTTTTTTATTGCAGCAAATACACTGTAAACATGTACTTTAGTATTTTGTGTTTTCTCATAAATTGTCTTTTTTATTGATGTCAGAAAAAAAAAAAGTGTAAATATCAATGAAAAACATTTGTACTTGTAAAGTAGTTGTGTTTTCATTGGGTTTTTTCAGCCTAATTGTAATAAAGTGTTTTGTTTTTATACACAAATTCATCTTTTTTCCTTTTATTTTATTTAAGTTTTTTTTCATTAAATCCCTTGTAAGTACTTGGCAGTCTTGTTGATTCTTAAAATGGACCTGATTTTGCTGATGCACTAGTACCATACCCCAGCAGCTGATTGAAAATGAGAATATTTATCAGAACTACAGGTGGTTGATGTTACTTCAGTCAGGATTGTAGTGTTTAGCTGTACTACAGGGTTAACCGTCACTGCTCAGGCTGTTGATTAAACATGACGCTGAGGTTGGATTTGATGCATAATGCCCAAAGAAGACACTAGGGACTAGAAATGCCATCTCAAGTGTCTGGCTTGGCTTGGCTTGGCTTGGCTTGGCTTGGTTTGGTTTGGTTTGGCTTGGCCGGCCGCTGACACTAGCAGATCCGTCAGCAGAGAAATTCAGACATGAGGGCACAGGAGCGAAGGATTAGCTCCAAGTGTTTACCTTTTAAACCACACTTTGCTGACCCACTTTCCAAATAAAGTCTGTAAATCTAAAATAGCTTCCTCAGATGAATCCGATTTGTGTTTGTCCACATGGGGGCGCTGTGGCATCAGTATCCCAGCCCCTCCTCTGAACAAACCCCAGTAGTACTCTGGATTTTCCAGCTCATTGATATTTCCCATCTGCTCCTCCGTGCACACCCTGTGTTTCTTCCCTCCACTGGCACTCGGTGGCCGGTCCACATTCTCCACTAAACTAGGGAGACAAGGGAGGTGAGGTGGAAGAGAGGAGTGAGAGATGAACAGATGGGCAGAGCGGGTTCCTTTGGCCCGGCCATCCTTCCATCCTTCAGCACAACCTCTCATATTTCTTCTTTCAAAACCAGACTTTGCAGCTCGAGTGGAGACTGTCATCTTCTAAGTGTGTCACACTTGTGTCAAAAACTAGATGAGCTGTAATGGTCGTGCATGTTTATTAAAGCTGAGGGTAAAACAGCTGGCAGGCTTGAAAGCCTAGAAGCTGTCATGTTGTGGTTAAACAGAGCAGATGAATCACTCCAATTCACGTACTCTCATCACACCTCCTCTGTCAGTGTGTGCATTTGATAGAAAACGCCACACTGCAGAAAGGTAAACGCTTTCCTTCACATACATTCTTTGCTTCTCTGGTACCTACTTTTAATTCATGTCATTTTACACCCGATAGAGTTTCCATGCTTGTGTCTGGATGTACAGGGTGGGGAAGCAAAATTTATAATATTTTGAGGCAGAGATTGAAAGACAGTGTATGAGGAATTAGTTTATTGAAAGTCATGAGAATTTATTTGCCACAAGAAAATTTACATAATAGAAAATGTTTTTATTCTATGTGTCCTCCTTCTTTCTTAATAACTGCCTTCACACGCTTCCTGAAACTTGCGCAAGTGTTCCTCAAATATTCGGGTGACAACTTCTCCCATTCTTCTTTAATAGTATCTTTAAGAAAGTCGACATTGCTGTGTGATGTTCTATTGGTAGCATGTTCTAAAACGCCCCAAATAACAGAATCCAGAGGGTTTAGATCTGGGCTAGAAGGCGGCCATAAACATGATTCCCAAAAATTGCTAAAGCTGGATTTGTTGCTGCTGTCAACAAGTGTTTTGGTGTTCTTGTGTAAGATCTTAACTTCAAATCATATTTTACTACATTTCTAACGGTCTTGTTGTCTACCTCAAGTTCAATTGCCATTTTTCTCATGGATTTGGTTGGATCCTCTAGGATTCTGGATTTGAGAGCTTTAATAAAAGCTTTGGTACGTTTTTTGTTGCTTCCTCCACTTCCAGACTTTCTCCTAATAGTTTTGCTCATAGTCATTCTCTTCTTTACATTATAAACAGTCTTTATGGACACTCCAACTATTTTTGAAATCTCCTTTGGTGTGACGAGTGCATTCAGCAAATCACACACTCTTTGACGTTTGCTTTCCTGATTACTCATATGGGCAAAAGTTTCTGAAAAGGTATGGATAATAGTGTTAGGTATGATTATGACATCAATATATGTTTGGTTTCAAAACAATTGACGTAGTGCCTGCTGAGAAAAAACAACTAAATGTTCATTGTAAATTTTGCTTCCCCACCCTGTAAGTATTAACCCACAAATGTACTTTTTTTACTCAGATTTAACTCAGTTTTTTTCCACGAGCTGAGACATTTACAGGTGGAAGTTGAATGTTTACAAAGCCCCCATGGCAGCACTGTGGAGTGCAGGCTTGTATCTTGATATCTTTATTTCCATTGGAAAAGCCACACTTCAGGAGGGGTGCAGGGTAAGCAGCACAGCAAAGGAGTGTTGAAGCTGTCAGAGTCAGTTTCATCTTTCAGACCCCGGCCTTTTTCTGCCATGTGGATGTTTACCTCAGGAGGGTCTTTAAAGCCTGGTGAACAGTGTCAGATGTGCCACGCATTGATCTGGGCGACTGTTTCATTGTTGTGCGTTTTCCTCCATTTGCACAGAACCATGAACAAGAGCCCCTAAGCATGTCGGAGAAGGGGGGGGGGGCACGTGAATGACAGCCTTTGGAAACAGGGATGATACAACCATTATGTATGTTGACACAACAGTGAGGAGATCAGCGCTGGAAGGGCTTTGTTGTTGCCTAAGAGACAAGCAGAGCTGAAGGCAACAGATGCAGAAGCAAGCTACACTGTCTGTCTGTCTGTGTGTGTGTGTGTGTGTGTGTGTGTGTGTGTGTGTGTGTGTGTGTGTGTGTGTGTGTGCGTGTGTGCGTGTGTGTGTGTGTGTGTGTGTGTGTGTGTGTGTGCTGGGGTGCATCTAGGTATGAAGGAGACATGGAGCTCCTGTTCAGCCTTCACATATAAACCCCCCTGTGTTCCCCCTCCACGCTCTCATGTCCCAGCCAGGCGTCGATAACCTGGCCCTGGGGGCTGCCTGCTAATGATACTCCTCCAATGATGCTCATGATCACCGCTTTTGGAAAAGAAACAGGCCATCTATACTGAAAGGTTGCCATGGCAACCCACTGCGACCCCTTTAGTGAAAATCACAGGGCTGGTGGAACAATGGTTTATGTAGCACACACACACTGGCAATGCAGCTTCACAGACATGCCTTGGATCATTTGCTCTTTAAATAAATAGATCACACCCAGCAGATGTAACACTAGGCTGATGAGTAAAGGAGAACAGGCCGTATGGAGACTGTCACTTCTGCACCCCACTGTGGAAAAAACACTGACGTCTGAGACAGTGTTGGGAATAAATACTTACACATAATCGTGTAGCAGGTTTGAAATAAAAAAAGACGAGTGAGAAAATGAAATAAAATTAAATCTATCTATCTATCTATCTATCTATCTATCTATCTATCTATCTATCTATCTATCTATCTATCTATCTATCTGTGAATCTTTGAATGTATGGTAGAATTATCGGTTAATTCTTCTGTAACACTCTTTCCTATAGTTTTCCAGTTTTATGTGATGTTCTCTGTGAGTCTTTGGAGCATCTGTTCCACTGTTTGTTCTTTTCAGTTTTGTTTGTTTGTTGGGTTCCACTGTCTTTTTTCTACTTTACTTGCAATACATGAATATGAAGACATAATGCTCTGTAGCAGATTATTACCTCCGCCAAGGAGGTTATGTTTTTGCCAGGGTTTGTTTGTTTGTTTGTTTGTTTGTCTGTTTGTTTGTCTGTCCATTAGTGTGCAACATAACTCAAAAAGTTATGGACAGATTTGGATGAAATTTTCAGGGTTTGTTGGAAATGGGATAAGGAAGAAATGATTAAATTTTGGTGGTGATCAGGGGTGGGGGGGCCCACGGGGGGGGGGGGGGGGCACTGATCAGCCTTGGCGGAGGTCTGCGCTCTCAGAGTGCTTCTAGTTTAGTTGTGTTAATACAGGTTCTTCCCCATTTTTGCTGTTTTGTTTAACAGCAGCTTTGTCTTATGCTGCCATCACCTCTATCTATCTATCTATCTATCTATCTATCTATCTATCTATCTATCTATCTATCTATCTATCTATCTATCTATCTATCTATCTATCTATCTATCTAGGATAATATTCATTTAATCTATTTTATCTACTGTTTACATTTACATCTTAAGCCTTATTAACACTGGATTACTTGTTTTGTTTTTTTTAATTAGCTGCCTCACAGATTAAATGTGCTAAATCTCACATACATTAATAAGATGAATTGGAAAACAAATAACTAAAGTGCTGGTTTGCAGATGTTTTCAGTGTATATGATTAAAGTATGATTCCACATATGTATTGGTTTTTGTACATTTATATAAGAGACGTACAAATCCTCCACTAAAAAGAACCTGTAAAGTGAATGTATTTGAATGTGCAGACAGTGTTTGGAAGCAGAACTGGAAGCTCTGAGACTAATATTCCTTCAGAGTAAAACCCATTTTGTCATTAATTCTCATAATTTCACATTTTGACCCAAGACTGTATCATGAAAATTACAGCCAACCAGCATTTTTGAGTTAATTTTTCTGTATTAGTGATTTAAACCTGGTAAAATGTCACACCATTTATTATTACTTGTAAACCAGTGTACTATAAAATATGCAAGGATGGAAAGAAAAGTTTTTGGACACCTCATGCATTTGTGATATATTGCATTAATAATCACTCTAATTGCACAAGTGTTGTTCCATTTTCCAAACCCACATGCTCCCTTCTGTACGTGCACTGTTCCAGCGGGGTTTCAGATAATGAAACACATCCAGGGCGTGACATGTTGAAACTGTCAAGAATTTTGTTTTATTTTTTTCTCAACCTCTGAACCTCCTTTTTTCCCAACCTTTTTTGGCTCGTGACCCCATTTTAACATCACAAATTTCTGGTGACCCCAGACATTCAAAACAGAGAACTGTTTTTTGCTCAAATTAATTTGTTTTTGAACATGTAATATTTTGCTATACTATGTTGCAAATAAACGTAAATTTTAGATGACATTTAGACTATATAATGTATATTATTATGGACGGAGGCAGAAAAGCCAGGTGTAGATTACTGCACAAAGTGAGAATTTTATTTTCCTTGGTCAGGATATGTACAGTCAGTCCAACTTGGATTTACAAGGCTGACAATTAATACTGAACAAACAAGAACTCAAACTATGAATTATGAAAGAGCTGCAGCATCTGAAACTGACCACAATGAACATTTGAAAGATAAACAGTACCGCAGAGTTTCAGTTTCAGCTTCACAGTTTGTCATGTCTGTTATGTATTGGGATTGTCTGTCAACTCACCCTATATTTTTCATTAGTAAGGTTTTTTTTTTTTGTTTGTTTTTTATAACTTACTAGAAATTTCAGGCAACCCCATTTGAATTCCAGGCGACCCCACATGGGGTCCTGACCCCAAGGTTGAAAAACACTGCACTACTGTATGTCCGAAAAGCAATAAAAAAGTAAGAAATCATGCTTACTTTCACTATGTTAATACTGAATTCATATAGATTACTTATTATAGCTCTAAGTTCTAGTTCTAACTTCAGAATCAGCTTTATTGGCCAAGTTTGTGCACAAATAAGTTATTTGAGCTCTCAGTTATAACATAAACATGTACAAAAATACAGGAGAAACCCCTGGAAGACTGACATCAAACTGTTTACACAGTTTTTGTGATGAAGCGAATCACATTTTACAATAGACGCCAAAATGATAAATTTGGTAAAATATGGGAGAAATGTGCATCTTATTAAAATGACTGGACTTTATTTAAATCTTTTTTTTTTTTTTTAATTTATATATTCTCTTTAGGAAACTGTATTTTGCTGTATATTGTTATTGTAATTTATTTGATTATGTACACCCCTTTTTAAATGTTCTTTTTATTTACCTTTTTTTTTCCTGTTCAAAATCTTCTTGAAAAATAAAATTATAGCAGTGGATTAATAAAGGTATAACGGCTTGGTGTGTACTAATTAAAGGCGGCTGCTTTAAAAGTTTTCAAGAATTAAAACAGGAGTTTGACTTGGCAAATCAAGATCCCTTTCGGTACCCACAACTAAGGGACTTTTATAACAAAAAAATAAAGCACAATATTGATTCTAATAACAATGAGCTTGTAAAAATGATAACTGGAATATATCATTTTTAAAAATACACAATTATATCATCTCTTTACAAACATTTAATGGGGAAGAGAGGTTGGAACACTTTGGATGTGAAACAGAAATGGGAAAAAGAACTGGGAATATGTGTCTCAGATGAGGAATATGGATCAATATCTGGAGAACTGAACAGTCAACCACTTCTTCAAGAACATGGAGAGAACATTGCTGGAAAAATATAATTTGATTTTTCATAACTCCTAAAATTACAGCTAAATATATGTCCAGAGTTCAACCTTGTTGGAGAGAATGTGGAGATATCATTGTAAATCATGCACATGTCTTTTGGTCATGTCCTAAACTTGCATCATTCTGGGATAATGTATATTCAACAATTAAGATACTGGGTTATGCAATTCCTAAAACATGTTTGGTGATGCATTTTGGATGTATTATTGGTAATAATGTAAGAAATAATGATAGATATTTGTTTAAAAATACTATTATCAGCCTGTAAAAAGGCTATTACCAAAAAATGGTGCAGATTAGAACCACCGACAACTAATGACTGGATACAAACTGTGAATGGAATATTTGAGATGGAGATTCTGACCCATAGACTGAGGACTGAAGAGGAACAATATCATGATAAATGGAAGAAATGGACAATTTTTACTTCAATGTCACACTGCTAACAACAATTGTTGGTCACAGGATTTATTGTGGTCAATGTCTCCCATATGTCCCCTATGTTTGTCTTATTTTGAGATGTGCATAAAGTAAAAAATAGGGCTGGGCAAGTTAACGCGTTAATACTGCATTAACGCATTCATTAAATAACGCCGACATTTTTAAAATTATCTCCCGTTAATGCTGTTCTGCCTTTCAAGCAAGTCTTAGTTCATTGAAACATACGGACTCTTATTTTGAAACTCATGCTTTTATTTTGGAGCTCTGTGTGAACTGCAGGTAGCTGAGAGGAGAAAGCGAACTTTCCGAGTAATGCTGAATCAAACTTTTGTGTAACTCCTGCAGTTCAACACCTTTACGTATCAGTCATTCTGTTGTTCACTAAATAATTTCACATGCAAACGTGCTGTTAGAAACATGTTTATGACGTTATTTTGGATGTGTTTATTACAATGTGTTATTAACATGTTTAAGCTAATTCGTTTATGCTAGCAGTCGGAGATGGGTTGCTAATTCTTTATGCAGGCTCATGCTAAGTTTATATAAATTCATTGGTTGTGTTTAGGTATAATATGCCAGCCTTTGAACTAACCTTTACTTATTTACGATGTGATTAGCTCAATGCTAACTTGAATGGGAAAATCCATAGACACGCTAATGATTAGCATTTACAGATTAATTTTAAATTTACGTCTTTTTATCCAGCAACAAAAGTTCACATCAGAGGTATTTTATACTATTCATTCTTACAACAGCTGAACATAAAATACTCACAGGCAAACGTTTTTGGGACCATACATACAGAGTGAAAGAAATGTGTCTGTTAGTTCCTTCTTATGTCTGAACTGGCTATGGGAACACCAAAAGGACAAAACATACGTTAGTGCAACTTATTCCCACCACTAGAGGGCCCCCTTTGCTTGCTTTTAACAACTGAACATCACATATTATTGGGCTTATTAGTATTAGTACTTATTCGTGGGCTTAAGACTCCTGTCAATCACTCACAACCGGAAATAAACTAGTGTGGATATAAACATGGAGGAAAGTACCGGTCTGTTCCATGGACGTTTTCATTTTAAATGTTTTCAGATGGTGAGGTTGAGAAGGACACAGTTGTTTGTAAGCACTGCGATGTGGAATTATTTTTATCACCAGAGTACTTAAAGTCTGAAATATCACTTAAAGGCAATACACGCTCTTGATGCCGGCAACCCCCCAATATAACTATGTGATTAATCGTGATTAATCACAAAAATCCACTCGATTAATTGCAACTAAAAATTTTAATCACTGCCCAGCACTAGTAAATAATAAAAAATAAAGTTAAAAAAAAAAAAAGAAAATTATAGGAGAAAGAATAGGGAATTTTCACAAATCTCTACAAACAGTGTTAGACCAAACCGTAAACAGACCAATAAAAGGATGTATTTATACCATTTCATCAGTAACATTCCAGACACATGTAAATAAGACTGAGTTGCTGGGATCCTCATTGTACTTGTGAGTATAAATAATGGCAGTATTTGTGATGTCCTCCTCTTTAATGACTCGTCTTTGCTCTGTTTAGTCATCTCCCTGCGCCTCCTACACGCACAGAGGCTCCTGAGGCCGATGCAGGCCAAGCCCATTACTCTAAATGATGAGTCACAGGTCTGCGGGCTGATTTCGTTGAATTGCGGGGGGATGGTGGTGGTGGTGACATGAAGGGGTGATGTGCCAGCGGTAATTGCTCCGCATGCAAGATGTGGTGAGAGTGCACCGGAGCTCACACGCTCCACTTCCACTGACATAGTGATAGGAAGTGTCATTCTGCACTTTGAAAATGCACCGCTGAGGTCTACTGTAAGTCTGCCACTTTCTCTCTCTCTCTTTTTTCTCTTTCTCTCTCTTCTTTCCCACCTCCCACTCGTTTTCTATGCTCTCTCTGTGTCTCCTTCAGCTTCTCCTTTTCTTCCCTGCACACCTCTTTCCCTGTCTTCCTCTGTGCCTCTCTTCTGTCAGCTCACTACACCCGGCTGCTCTCATCTTCCACACAAACGTCTTGTGGTATGACAGTCATGTAAGCGAGCGGCTGCGAACCACAAAGGGGATCTCTGTCTTCACTCCAAGTCTCGGTGATAACCTTGGCTGAGGTGTGGCAAAATACCAGCCTCCGCACACAAACTACTCACTCATCCTGCCCGCCTGTCATCCGCCTGTGCCCCGTCCAGGCTTTGTGAAATATTTAGATCCTCATATTATTTACACAGGCTTTGGAACAAAGTCAAGGCCCCCAACCTGAAATGCATTCCACAGATATAACATTTAATTCCTGCTGCGTGCTAAATTCAGTCATCAGTTGTAATTAAATGTATCTTCTATCCAGGATTGAGCCATAAATCATAATCTCTGCTTAAGCAATCATGACATGTTAAAGTTTAAAGCTGTCAGTTCTTGTATACTGGGATCAGGGATGTACTGTTTTAGACGGAGGATGACTTTCCCACTGGCAGACGACCAACAGTTAACCAATAAATTCTTTAGAAGAAACCTGAGGTAAACAAAAAGGTGACGAACCTGAAAAGTGTTTAATACCTCTTGGCAAATAAGTCAGAGTCAACACTTAAAACTAGGCGTACATGTGGGTAAAACAGTTCACTTTGGCCTGTTTTTCATATATTCTGATGTGGTGCTGGGTCATCTATCCATAATGATCACAATAACTGTCAAATTATTATTTCTTACAAGTTAACCAGGGTGAATATTTGACTTTAGTTCTCATCTTTTTTTAAGCCTGGATCTTGTGGCACTGGCAGATAATTAGGGACTGAAAGGTGAGGCCCTCTCACCCACAGAGTGAGAAGCCTTGCCTTGAAGCAAGGCCCTATTGTTTTTCATTTGTTTTTATTTTATACCGTCGCCACTTTCAACTAGAATTTGACCCCCTAAACATGCTCAAAAACTCACCAAATTTGGCACACAAGTCAAGTCAGGCAAAAAATTTGATAAAATGTAAAATTAAGTGCCAAAATGTGCTCACTGGCACCACCTATGTAAAAAAAAAAAAAAAAGCATAACGGCCCTAGTGGCCAATAGGAATGTCATAGAGACATGAAACTACAAAATGTTTGTTGGATGAAGCACTACAAATCATACACTGATACCTATGAGCTAACTCCAACAGGAACTTTGTAATTTGCCTTTCAAAATAAAATTTCTAAAATTAACTCGTATGACACCATTTATTGTATTGATTTCTAAATAGCACCAAAAGATAAACCAAACTCTTCTCAAAAAAGTGATCTCTCAATTTTTTCAGAACTACCAGAGTTTTTCTTTATAAGCTTGGAAAAATGCGAAGTCTGGAACTAATTTTTCACTTCGGACTTTATCCCACATGTTATATATCTATATGTTCACAAGACTCACCACAACTCTCACGTGCAAAGTTTTTTAAGATAGGATGTACGGTTATGGATTCATTAAAATTTGTTTAGTTTTTATATTTTTCCACTTTAAACTGCCATTTGACCCCCTCAACAGGCTCAAAAACTCACCAAATTTGGCACACAAATCAAGTCAGGCAAAAAACTTGATAAAATGTAAAATTAAGTGCCAAAATGTGCTCTCTGGCGCCACCTATGTAAAAACAAAAAAAACATTACGGCCCTAGTGGCCAATAGGAATATCGTAGAGACATGAAACTAACGACAAAATGTTTGCTGGATGAAGCACTACAAATCATACACTGATACCTATGAGTTAACTCCAACAGGAACTTCGTAATTTGCCTTTCAAAATAAAATTTCTAAAATTAACTCGTATGACACCATTTATTGTATTGATTTCTAAATAGCACCAAAAGATAGACCAAACTCTTCTCAAAAAAGTGATCTCTCCATTTTTTCAGAACTACCTTAGTTTTTTTTTTTTTTTTTTATAAGCTTGGAAAAATGCGAAGTCTGGAACTAATTTTTCACTTCGGAATTTTCCCCACATGTTATATATCTATATGTTCACAAGACTCACCACAACTCTCACATGCAAAAATTTTTTAAGATAGGATGTACGGTTATGGATTTATTAAAATTTGTTTAGTTTTTATACTTTTTCCACTTTAAACTACCATTTGACCCCCTCAACATGCTCAAAAACTCACCAAATTTGGCAGACATGTCATGGCTGGTGAACGGTTTGATACAATATCAAAATTAACTCCTTAGATGCCAAAATAGACTCTGTAGAGCCACCTATGTACTAAAAAACACACAAAAACTGCCCTAGCGGCCAGTAGGAATGTCACAGACACATGAAACAAACACCAAAATGTTGGTCTGATTGAGCCCAACAAATCATACACTGACACTCATGAGCTAACTCCAACAGGAAGTTGCCAGTCTGCCTTTCAAAGTGACTCCACGTTCCCACGATTACTGCTTATTCACTTTGGACTTTTTTCACACAAGTTAAACATGAATACATTCACACAAGTCTGCAGAATCCACAAGTGAAATAATTTTTGAGATAGGACCTACGGTTATGGAATAATTGCGACTTGTTTAAAGAGTACCTTTACTTTCGATTTTAACTTTAATGAACTCACATCTTTGTTAAAAAGCATAATAATAAACCAGCAGTTATTGAACTGGAAAGTGCAGGACTGTCACACAGAGCACTGGGGTTCAATTCCCAGATGGAGATGACTTTTTGCCCTTTATATTTATAAAAAGAGGTTTTCTGCATTTCATTGTGGGTATGTGACAATTTGCACACAGAGGAAACAGTACACACAGTATGTTTTTTTCAAAATAAAAGCCCTATTAAAATTAATAAATAATGAGTATTAAATAAGTTCTTTTAATTTTTATGACCAAACGCTCGACTGTTTGTACAATTTTTCTTCATTGAAAATTATTCTTTCTCACAGACACACACATGCACACACAGTAGGGTTTTTCAAAATAAGAGCTTTAAAATGTGGTAAATCAGGAGTTTTATGCTATATTATTCATACAATTTTAATTCATTATTCAGAGTGATTTTGTCTCTCACACACACGCACATATGCACAGTAGGGGTTTTCAAAATAAAAGCCTCATTAAAAGGTGATGGTGGTTTCTGCAAAGGGTCGCTGGTGTTCTGTAGGGATGAAAGGAGGACGGACACAAAAGGGTGGGAGCTGGTGTCAGGACGGAGAGGTGTGAGTGGAGCTGAGGTGTCGACGGTCACGGGAGGCGGTTCGCACGGGAGGCGGAATGCGCAGGAGGTGGGATGCGGTGCGAGGTCCCGCCCAATGCTGTTTGCAGCTTTAATTTCACTTGCTTCTAGTCTAAAATCAAGAATTTAGAATTTATTTCTCATACAGTGTGTAGATAATAAGAGAAACTGTGCAAAGTTTACCACTATGTCCTAGTTAATTCAGCAACAAACCTGTACTTATCTCTATTTTTTTAATGCAATGAAATTAAATTTCTATCTTTTGTTTCCTTTTGAGCAAAATCTCAGTATTTAATGTTATCTCTTGCCTACTAAGTCATAGTTAACTCTAAAAATTAAGCGTCCGTGTTGGTAAAACAGTTAACTTTGGCCTGTTTTTTCATATATTCTGATGTGGTGTTGGGCGATCTATCCATAATTATCACAATAACTGTCAAATCATTATTTCTTGCAAGTTAAAAGGTAGATTTCCCATTTTAGTTGGAAGTTTAAGAACCAGGGTGAATATTTGAATTTATTTCTCATCTATTTTAAGTCTAGATCTTGTGGCACTGGCAGACAATTTCACTTGCTTCTAGTCTATATCGCCTACAATCAAGAATTTATAATTTATTTCTCATACAGTTTGTAGATAATAAGAGAAACTATGCAAAGTTTACCACGATATCCTAGTTAATTCAGCAACAAACCTGTACTTATGTCTATTTTTTAATTGCAATGAAATTAAACTTCTATTTTTTGTTTCCTTTTGAGCATAATCTCAGTGTTTAATAATATCTCTTGGCTACTAAATCATAGTTAACACTTAAAACTTGGCCTCCATATTGGTAAAACAGTTAACTTTGGACTGTTTTTTCATATATTCTAATGTGGTGCTGGGTGATCTATCCATAATTATCACAATAACTGCAAATCATTATTTCTTGCAAGTTAAAAGGTAGATTTTCCATTGTAGTTGAAAGTTTAAGAACCAGGGTGAATATTTGACTTTATTTCTCATCTTTTGTAAGCCTAGATTGTGTGGCACCGGCAGATAAATTCACTTGCTTCTAGTCTAAAATCAAGAATTTTGAATCTATTTCTCATATGGTTCGTAGATAATAAGAGAAACTGTGCAGAGTTTACCACCATATCCTAGTTAATTCAGCAACAAACCTGTTCTTGTGTCTACTTTTTTAATGCAATGAAATTAAACTTCTTTCTTTTGTTTCTTTCTGAGCCCAGTGCTAATTATGTGTCAGTTTCCACATAATTTTTTCTCTTTAGTTTACCTTTCATAAATGATTTATAACGATTTATTATAATATCATCTTCTGTGTTTTACATATTTTGCTCTAAATCATGCATTTTCCTTTATTTAATTTCCTATTCTTAATTTAGATGTTCACGAAAACTCAGTAAATTAAGGTTATTATATTAAAACAGAGAAAACTGTAGAAAAAGTGACGTTTTCAGCAAAGATTTTAATAACTGAATGTAAAAACAAGTGTGTCCATCCACTGTCATTTATCCAGCTCCATGGGTTTTACTGGTGAATCAGTGTTGTAGAAGATGATCGTGTTTCCACGTTCACTAAAGCCTCTGAACGTCCAAATGGGTCATATCTGATGACCATGAAAAGATGAAAAACTGTATTTTACACCAATTATTGACATGGATTGATAGGTTTAGTGGATTAACAGGAATTAAACAGTTTAGCTCAGTTGATGGTTTGTGTCACCAGTGGCTGTTTGGGTCTTTATGGGTTAAAACATGTATTTATTGAGATTTTCTTTAATAATCAAGAGATCAAGTTACAGACAACAAAGCACATATAGAGTATTTATGCATATAAAAATACAAAACACTCCCATAAAAAGAAACAACTAATAATATTACAGAACAGAAACACAATAAAATGAGTAAGAAAATAAACCCATTTGTGTCATCCATCCAACCATCAACAGGTATATTATTATTCTCCAGAAAATTGCAGAAAATGGTCCAGATTTCCTTGTCACGTCTGTTCTTTGTTGCATAACTTATCTTTTCTAAAGCAAGATAAAAATCATTCCCTTCAGCCTTTGTGAAGCAGTACTGGGGGTGTCCGATTTCATAAGACTTTATAATTATATTCATTAACTCAAAAAATATGTTGTTATTATTTTATCACCCAGCCCTAAGCTAACGTGTCACATGAACAGGGCAGGTAAATACAACAGGTGAGAAGTCACATGATTAATGGTCAACAGTGATTTCCCAGGAGAAAAATATCTGATTTTAGTTAAAGGGCTCATATTTTGCTAAACCCACTTTTATTAGTCTTTGGTTCATTTATTTGTGTATTTAGACCATAATAGTTCATAAAGTTTGAATTTGAACCCTCCAGGTGCTGCAAAACTATCTTTATATTCATTTTGGCAAAAATCGAGTGGATTTCTACAACCCGTTTTAATTCCTTCTTAATTTGTTACATTTTATAACTAGTTACATCATGAAATTTGCACATTTAAGGTCAAGACTTCCGACGAACATTTCTCCGAATTCGCCATAATTGTTTGTCAGCAGCAGCGATGGTAGTCCATACTGAAAATATGTCCAAACTTTGAGCTGATTACCTAAAATGTTCAGTTGTTGGTTGTATTAACGAACACAAGTGGTTGAACAGAACAGAGCAGCACAGCCAACAACCTGAAGGGGGTGGGGCCTGAAGTGGCTCATGTGCATTTAAAGGGCCAACACTCAAAACGACCTTTCTGGTGTCATTACTCAGAAATAGGGTTGAAGATGGACCTGTGGAGTTGAATTAATGAAGAAATCAGACCCAAGCATAGCATTTGCAGTTTATGTAGACCACATGGAAATGTTTTAAAATGCATAATTCCATTAAAAAAAAGCAAAATATCACTCCTTTAAATGAGGTGTGTCGATTCCAAATCTGAAATTAGAATTTATCCAGCATGTCATGATTTTGACTTATGCCAATTAATAAATATTCATTAGCAGAATATCACACCAGTGTCTGAGTTTACTTTAGTTTAGTTTAGTAATTCATTCATTCATTTTCCAGTTTAGTAGTTCGACATGGTCAAAATTGCGATGCTTTCAATACCTGGAGGATATATTTGGTGCAGTCCAAAGTGAAGCAAAGGTGAAAAGCTGGAATTTTCAGTGGACCTCCGATTGAAGAGCTCATTGGTGAACCTGTATTCCCTTTAACGCTCAGCTCTCTAGAATTAACAGCCTGGGATTCATTTGTGCAAATGGTGCAAAATGTCCTGGGCGACTGTAGAACCCTGAATTATGATCAGCTGTTTGAGGACATGATAAAGCAGATGAACACATGGGTTACAGATTGTCATTTAAGATTCATTTCTTCAACCCACACCTTTATCTTTTCCACCTGTGTTTATGTGATATAACTGATGAGCATTGGTGAACAGTTTCACCAAGATATTTCTGGAATGGAATCCAGGTACCAAGGGGTTTCAACCCAAACATGATGGTGATTACTGTTGGTTCTTACAGCAGGAAACTATCTCAGACTCAGATACTTGGGTTTATTTTTATTGAACTGAATGTTCATATCTATATGTGCATTTGACTAGTTTATCACATGTTATCTTCAGACTGTGACCACACAGTGAAAGGCAGTGGTGCAGTGATCCCTGTGCTACTACTCAGTATGCTAGTATGTTATGTTCCCGTTCTTCAAAAACACCAGGCCTGCTTCAGAGTAAATGGGGCAAAGGTCAAGGTACAATACTATGATGAAATACTAGGTCCCAGTTGTAAGAGCAGCTGCAGCACACACTAAAGATAAAATGTATGTAATGTGGAACAGTCACATGCTTTCAAAGCTGACACAAAAATAATAGTAAACAAATTTTAAAAGAGTAATATATTTAAAAAAGCAACAAACCATCTACATATGTTTTTGCCCTAAGAAGGTTTTTTCCGGATGTGTAGTTTTTTTCTTGGCTTTAAAAACATGGAATGTCCCACTTATCTCACACTGATTATGTGACACATCATCAAGTGTAAGAAACAGCCCAAAGGCCAATATTTTAATTTGTCCTGATGGCTGATACATGTCACCATGTGTTACCACGACAAAACAGATATTAAAAGCTTTGAAGATCCCCAAAAATGAGGCACAAGATGATTAAAGCAAGAACCAGAAGAACACTTTTTTAATACCCAAGTCAAACTATGCACATTATTTCTTCTCTTCCCTGTAATCAGAGGAATTTGCCTGTTATTTTTTCATACAAATCATAAATGATACTTGCAAATATTTAGAAAGGACCGTAAATCATAAACCAACATGCATTCTGAGTTGATTTGACTTGATGAAGTGCTTGGAATGAGTGCTGTGCCATTTATTTCTCAACATGTGTAATAGCAACAATGGGATATTTATAATATAATTCATGAGAAAATTTTAGTACATTTTTGTTTGGTGGCTGCCTTAGTCCCCATTCTTGTCTGTTTGTGTGCACTGTATGCTATTGCTTGTTTGTCTTTTTGTGTATCTTGCGTCAGTTATGGTATTATGTTATCTGTAAGCTGTTTTTTTTTTCTTTTACCTGCCAGTGGGACTCGAGATGGAAATAAGCAATTTTTCCTATAATAGCTAATATGGCTATAATCCCTCGTATTCACACGTAAATGTTAATTAATACAAACTGTCCCATTTTAAAAATAAATCATTCATTCATTCATTCATTCATTCATTCTTCTTTCAAAAGCCTAGATCTTATGGCACCAGCAGGTAATTTCACTTGTTTCTAGTCTGTTTCACCTAAAATCAAGAATTTAGAATTTATTTCTCATACTGTATGTAAATAATAAGAGAAATGATGCAAAGTTTTCCACCATATTTGAGTCAATCCAGAAACAAACCTGCACTTGTGTCATTTTTTTCATGCAATGAAATTAAACTTCAACCTTTTATTTCGTGATAATGAAATAATTTCATTATATTTTATTGGGCTCAGTTTGAGTTCTTCTCACGGCATTATTTAATCTCTTCAAAAATAAAATAAGATATGCCTTTATTAGTCCCACAAGGGGAAGTTCCAGGTTTACAGCCGCAAAGTACAGAAGCACACAAGAGCAAAAGAAGTCTTTCTTAGAACAAGTGTAATAATCGTTATAAACTCTATGATAAATACATCAGCAGTTTTCAGTTAATCTTTGAATACTATATCTGTCTAAGTTCTGCAAGGACACAGAACTGTGCTTCACCCTTTATCGGGTAAGTGACTATTTTTGGCAATTTCCACGTACATTATAAGACAATGACAGCAACAGTTACATTGAGGACAGTGAGTCAACAATCTCAGGTCCAATGTGGTCTACAGGGTCTGTAAGGTCCACCTCTGCATGAACAGTGAGTGTACCTGCTTTGTTAGGTACCATGAAGTAATGGTACTAATGTAAGGAATGATGTTCAAAGGGAGAATGTGGATGTGGACAGGTGTCTGGATCAGTACTTATGTTGTAATGTTCTAAAAGTCATGTTCTAATGTTCTCAAATATATGTGCCTTTCACCTTCCATGTGTTTTTCCTGTATTTTTTTATATTTACTTCTTGTATTTTTTTCCTTACCACTTACTGGTAGTCTTGTTAGGTCCTTCAATAACACACTAAGGTTGAGATTTTGAATTTCAGAGCATTTCTATGACTGAACTATAAAGGGTTAATGTTGATAGTTTGAAGGCAAAAGATGTAAAAAAAAAAAAAAAAAAAAAAAAGAAGAAGAAAAAAGAAAGAAAAATCACCCCCCAAACCTACCCCACTTAGACTTCCACCCTGTTCCATCTCTCCATCCGTGTCTGCACCAGTCCGTGCCACCCCCTCATCCACAGAGCCCCCACCCCCTAAACAAACTCACACACATGCTGAAAGATGAATGTCCAACAAATGGAGGCAAGTGGTGAGTGAAGGCCCCATATGAGAGGTGTATTGTGCAGCCGGGGCCTCCTACCAACCCCCCACCCCCCCACCCCTTGCAGACCAGTAATCAAGGGGGCCCAGTCGGCAGGGCCAGGGGGTCGTGGGGGGCGTCAGCAGAGGAGGAGGTAGTTGCTGTCTCACTAGGATGCTATTTATTGGCTTACTTTGAATCTCCTGCTGCCTCCTGCACTCCCTGTCACTCCCATTGATCTTGTCCTGATCCGCCCCCCGTCCACAGCTCTGCTGACTCTCCTCCTCCTGTCTCCTATTGAAGAAACAAAACAAAAAAAAAGAACAACCTTCTGATTCCACCACCCTACCCTATTTGACTACAGGCAATGTATATGTTTAGGGTTATTAAAGGTGAGTCAATGTTTGCATACCACGTGAGGCCTCTAGATTTGTCATGGGATCAGCTGCATTTGCACAGCAGAACGAGTAAAATGAAAATACCAATGAAGGATTAGAACTTGTTATTACTTGCTGATACTTGCTGGTTCATACAGTAAAACAGTCTGCATTTAGTTAGAAGGGAATGATTGATCCGTGGAGTGAATGTCATACAGAGTGCTTTGTAAAAACCTTATCCTTTAGCTTTTGTTTGCTGAATCACAGACGGTCTGCAGCCTCTGATCGTACAGCAGTGTGAGCTGTGATAGTATCACATGTTGGCTTGATATCAAGCAACAAAACAACCACACAAACGTACAGCTAAACAAGTAGCACTTAATCTCAGCCAAAATAATTAATATTGCTTGAATATTTTTGAGAAAATGCTAATGTTTATTTAGTCTGATCTGTAAATAGTGGGACTGTGACGTAATTTTTTTTAATGTTGCCTCTGTAAACCACTGGCCCACAAATAAACAGCAACAGAAGGCGGCTGTAGTAAAGGCCTGGAAAAGCATCTCCAGGGAGGAAGCTGAGCATTTGGTGATGTCCATGAGTTCCAAACTTCAGGCAGAAAGGATTTTCATCCAACAATCCTCTTATTTATAACAATCTCAGTTTGTCCAAGTACTTTTGAGCTTCTGAAAATAATTTAATGGTTGTAAATCCTTAATGGTAAATGCAATATTTGTGTTAAATTCCTAGAATTACAGCTGAAAGTCCAGACTTCAGTCATGTCTTGACTTTCATTTCATATCCTTAGTGGTGATGTACAGAGGTAAAGCCATAACATTTGTGTCACCGTCCAAGTACTTATGGACCTGACTGCACAGTAGCAAATGGTCCTGGTAATATCTACTGTGCTGAAAGGTATACTGATCACCTATAAAAACCTTCTGCAGTTCTTGTTTATCTTGTTTATATAGTAGTTGCTTAATATATTTGTGTAGTTTCCATGCAGAACAAACTTGCTGGTCCAACAAAAATAGAAAAGTGGTCCCAGGTACAACAAACCCCGCCCCTCGCACATATTGTAGCTTATTTTGGCATCGATCCAGCTGATGTCATCGTGTCTATGTGTGTGCTGATGTTAGCATATCAATTGCCTCTCTATATGTACCAAGTCTGAAGTCAATAGAAACAAAATGTATGTTTTTATAGACATTTGAAATTTCACCCATTATAAGTAAATGGGAGAAATTTTTTTTTTAAATTTTATAAAAAAATTTAAATTTGACCTACTTTTTCCAAAATGTAACCACATCTATTCTGAATCACTGGCAATTTATAAACACAATTTGGTATGAATTCAGTCAACAGTTTTGCTGCTACAGACATTTGAAATTTTACCCATTAGAAGTAAATGGGGAATAATAAAAGATTTACAAAAAATTCATAAAAAATTTAAACTTTGACTTACTTTTCCCAAAATGTTATGAGATCTGTTCTGGGTCACTGGCAATCTATAAACCTAATTTGGTATGAATTCAACCAATAGTTTTGCTGCTAGAGTGTTAACAAACAAAGAAACAAACAACAAAAACAAAGAAACAAACTGAACCAAAAACAACACCCCTTGCCTCCCCTTCCGTGTGGGGGGGTAAAACCCACTAATCAGTAATGATTTTGAGCTAGACTACCTAATTTTGATACAAGAAATGCCAGATTACCCAATGTTTTCAACTGTAAGAGTGGTATTTCATGTTTTATTCTTTGTTTGTGCATGTCAAACTCAGCCACTGGTTATAATTAAATGTCTCCTCTGTCTTATACGTTTAGACTG
This sequence comes from Sphaeramia orbicularis, assembly GCF_902148855.1. NCBI lineage: Eukaryota > Metazoa > Chordata > Actinopteri > Kurtiformes > Apogonidae > Sphaeramia > Sphaeramia orbicularis. The sequence continues at coordinate 34,125,358 of NC_043965.1, forward strand.
AAATTCTGGACGGTGGTTATGACGGCGGTAAATCTACCTTTTTGAGGAAGAAGTACTGCTGTATGGTAAGCAACAGAGGACATATTCTTCTTTTTTTTTTTACAACCAGTCAGTGAAAATATAGAACCAAGTGTAGTGGAGATGAGTGAAAGTTCAAAAACATAGAAAACCAGGCACATAAACACAGCGTCTGCATCGCTGTCCTCACCTCGTGTCACCTCCTTCTCCAAGTAGTTCATGTTTTATACTATACATTAATTATTGACAAATGCTAAATATTTGAGCATTTATCGGGTACATCCTGCATACATGTGATCCAGTGAGTGTCCTCAGCGTGGTGTTTTTCTTTGCTCTATCTAGGCAGACGTGCTTTCTTTGTTGCATTTTTTTTTTTCTTTGTGGAATGCTGGGCAACACCTGAAACGTCCTGGCCCTGATAGGAAACATGTGTGTGAGATGAGGTTGGTCGGTGGGAGATAATGGAATTCCCTGTCACATTTATGCCTGGGGTATGTGTGTAAGTGTGTGTGTGTGTGTGTGTGTGTGGTGGTGGGGAGTTCCAGTCAGACATCTTGGATACAAACACATGGATCATACAAGTCAGCTGCCTTTGCAACCCCCCCCCCAGCCAATATGCTCTTCTTCTCTATGTAAATATCACAGGGTGTGTGAGAGGCCCCACTTCTACTGTACACCTACTCAACAGTACAGTACACACCGGCACTTTCCAGCTACAAATACTCTAGAAATACAACATAAAGTCTCTGTGTTGCAGAGGAACAGGGGTCATTAATCAGAGTGTTGTTATTCTGGTCTAACCGCATCCACAAATCCCACCCCACCCTCCCACCCTCCCTCGGACAGCTACCGGCTGGAGGATGCAGACGTGCAGACAAACTATCTAATAACAGGTCTGTTTCAAAGCACCTGAAGGCAAATGGTGTTAGGAATCAGCAGTTTTCTCTTATAGTTTGAATCATTTTGCAAAATCTGAGAATAATGACCTTTCTATCTTCACACCTACAGCTCCGGCTCATAAAAGTGCTGCTGTAAATTCATGTGTGCTTTACTGGAATCAATATACCAGCCCCGGTGCAGTGCATGGTGTTATAGCTGATCCATAATATACTCGATCACCCATGGCTGTTGTGTGGCAGAGGCTGCACAGCCATACGCAGGAGCTGCTGTGGTGCCCACTACTTCCAGCCTGTGAGCGCGTCGATAACGAGCAGCAGCCTCTCTGACAGAATCGTTTACTGCCTGGAGGGCTTGGAGACGAAAGTGGAGTGTGCATGCCTGCCTCTAACCTACTTAAGCCTCACGCTGCACAAATGGAAGTGTTGATATGCAACATGAGATGTCCTGGTGGATTCCTGCCTGCAAGTAGACTGACCAGAATAAATGTGTGAGCTTAATGCCAGAGGAAGTACTGATGCTGTTATTCTGTCTATGTGTGTGTGTGTGTGTGTGTGTGTGTGTGTGTTTGATTTATTCACTGCTTATGTCAGCATGTGAGATTAAAGGTAAAGTACTTCGCCAAGTGCAAATTAGACGTTCTCTGGGTGTTTAGTCTAGAACGCATGCCAAATTGAGGATCCAGATCAGTTCTAACGTATGCAGGTATGTGGAGGGAAAACACACACTTCTCTAAAAGGGAATACTCACTGCTTTGGGTGTATGCCTCTGCTGTCAGCTGAGGAGCTATAGCATAGTTTCAGTGACTCGAGTCGGCTCCTTAATTCTATTTGGCTCTCAAGGGAACCTCCCCCAAAACCTCTCACACACATTTTTAGAGAGCTTTGTTGGGCGAATGGGGGGAGGATGGGGGGTCTGTACGCCCACTGAGTCTGGACAAGACACATAAATCACACACACAAGTAATGCAATGTCATGAAGCGATGGGGTCCGGTATCTGGGCCAGGGGGCCTCGTCTCCTATACCTTAAACGTTAGAAGGGGCTAAAAGTAAAGCAGGGGGAGGTGAGGGAGACAGTAGAGGAAGGAAGGGAGAAGAAAGGAGAAGGGAGAAGAGGGGGGGGGGGAGTGATTTACTATTATTGGGGGCTTTCTGTGTGTGTTCACTCTTGTTCTACTCATGTCTGTGTGGGTTTCCTCCAAGTGCTCCAGTTTCCTGTTATAGCCCCAATACATGCAGATAAATTCGATCAGTTTGAGGCTCCATTTAGCTGAGACTCTCAACACTATGGGGACCTAAAACCGTGCATCTGTCATATAAGCACAAGTGGATAACTACAAAACATTCTGATGTGAAAGACCCTAATGCAGATCCAGAATGTTCTTTCACTGTGGGTGTGGCATCCATTATCTTTGCTCGACTTTGTCTGAATGTAAAGTTCCCAGAGCGTCTTTAGGCTTTACATAATGAGGATATCCTGCACATTACACTTGGTGCAGTGCATGCAGTGGGTATTTGCTATTGAGCACAGTAGGAGGAATTAAGACAAAGAGGGTCCATATGTTCTGTTTTACCCAGGGGCCACTGATGGATTAAAACCCAGACAAAAGTAAATAAGGAAAAAGATATCACATTGATATTTCAGGTTAATGCTACCAATAATAAAGTAAGTTATTCTAATGCTAGTGTGAGAAAGTATATGATCTGCAGTTGTAATGTGATTTATTCAAGAGAGTAACCATCATTATAAGTCTGTGTATGTTCTTTGTCTCAACTGTGCAACGTTTCCATCCTGTAGGTATTGCGCAAACCAACAGTTTTCAGTAATTACGTCCATGTAAATATAAAGGCGTATGACAGACTAAAAAGTCACAGCAGATGTCCATCCATAGCGCTAGAATAAAAGAAATGGAATCAAATCTGAATGGCTTTCTTTATCTTGTTTCACAGCTTGTTTTTATCACTTAATGCTTAACCCATAAGGACCCATTCTGACTTAAGTGTCAGTTCCCAAATCAATTTTTCTGTCTATTTAACCTTTCCCAAGCGATTTATCATGATCTATTATACTATTATCCTCTGAATTTTGCATGTTTTCCAGTGAACATCATCTATTTTTCTATGTTTAATTGACTGATCATGAAGATGTTAATAGAAGCTCAGAGTAAAGTCAGAGGTTTCATATCAAAACAGAAAAAAGTGAAGAAAAAGGGACATTTTCAGTAAAATCTGTAACTGAACCTAAACCAAGTGTCTCCGTCCGCTGTTATTGATCCAACTTCATGGGTTTTACTGGTGAATCAATGTTGTAGAACACAGGTGTCAAACATGCGGCCCAGGGGCCAAAACCGGCCTGCCAAAAGTTCCAATCTGGCCTGCAGGATGAATTTGTAAGGCGCAGAAGATATTAACAGTTGAGGGTGTCGAACTCGAAAATAACAGCATAATAACCTAGAAATAATGACTTCCAAATGTTCTTCTTGGTTTAATGTGGAGAAAATAATATGACATCATGCCTCTAAATAATGGCAACACCAATTTCTTCTTTTTGATTTATTGCAACGAACATTAAATTCTGATATCCTTTAATAATTAAACGTCAATAACCTGAACATAAATGAACAATCTGAAATGTCTAAAGAAAAATATGTGTAATTTTAACAATATTCTGCCTGTTTTGTGCCTTGGTAGATCTGATCCGTTATGCACATGTAGAAATCATAAGTTGAGGCATAATATTGATCAAATTTTTCTTATTATTTCTTGTTATTTTTCTTCAGAAATTTCAGTTTTTTTCAGGTTATTCACATCTTTTTTGTTTGGATAGTTTGTAAAATGTAAATAGTTTCATAATTTAATCTTATTTTTTGCATATAAAAAATACTGTAGTTGTCATTATTTATAGGCTATTATGCTATTATTTGACTGGTCCGGCCCACTGGAGATCAAATTGGGCTGAACGTGGCCCCTGAAAGAAAATGAGTTCGACACCCCTGTTGTAGAAGATGACAGTGTTTCCACGGTAACTACGGAGCCTTTTACCGTCCAAATGGCACCATGAAAAGATGACAAACTGTGTTTTACACCAATTATTTCCATGGATTGACAGGGTTAGTGGATTGACAGTTTAGATCAGTAAATGCTTTTAGCTGACAGTGGATGTTTGGGTCTTTATGGGTTAAGTAACACTTCATCCTCACTTATTCTTCACTATCAGACTGAAACTTCCACTTCTCCATTAGTACCTTTAAAGTGAAATGATCACAATTCCAGGAATTGGCCAACATATACAGTTTCAACACTGCACTGAAATCAACATTGCAACATCTTTTACACCAGACCCAACAACAGAAGGGCTAGGTTTTATTATATTTTGTCCGTCTAAATTCTATCTCGAAGGAAAATATCAGCCACTGCATATTTTCCACATTGACAATGAAATCAGTCGCAGATCTTGACAAAAAAGTACCTAGTTTTTGACTCTACAATTGTTTCTGACTGAAAACTTCAACAAAAATACAAAAATTACTTTAGCCTCTCCATCTATGATCGGTTGTCATTTGTTAATTTTACCGTGTTACTTTTCTTTATGGTATTTTTTAATGGAACTACGCTTAAGATTTGTCACAATGAGAATGAATTCAGTTTAAACTAACCGATCAATTGATGTCTCTCATTAAAGTGATGAAACACTGAGGACGCATTGGTATTTTCACATAGGATGTGGAGTCACATAGCATAAATATGAATTAAATATATGATAGTGACAGAACTAGTGATTTTTTTTTTATGTTCCCTTTATGTTTTTCGCAGTTGGAATATAAATAAACTGAGAGTGAATCCTAAAAGACATGACAACCATTCAAGTCTCACCTGATCAGTTCATGTCATGTTACTGTGAGGTTAAAATAGAAGAGAAGCTGGAGAAAAACATCACATTTTCAAGGGTTTAGTGTTATGTTTGGTCTAAAAGACAAACTAGGCTTTTGGAGATAATAGTTACAGTTACAGGATATTTTCAGAGGAGGATAATTTATTTTTAAATGACCTAAAGACAAACAGCTGGACTCCACTGTCTATAAAACCATTAACACTGAAGTGGATGTTTGAACTATTTTGATATCCAGTTATGGTTGGTGTTCAATCAAGGACTTCAGATATTCCACTATTGGTATTTTGCACCTGTATGTCACCATAGAATAGATTTACCATTTAATAATTATTAGTGTTAGACATGTAAAAGCTGTGAAGGCTCTTGTATTCATGTAATGTAGGTTTGCCTAAGAGGTAATTAACCCTTTCATGCATGAATTATGAGAACCTTAATCAAATTTTTTTCCTGAGAGTTTTTATTCCTCTTTAGGCATGAAAAAAACAATGCGACTGAAAATTTTCTTCTGAAAAATAAATAAAAATAGATAAATAAATAAAATAAAACTAATTTTAAAAATGTAAAAAAAAATACATTCAAAAATAATAATAATGAAAAAATTTTCTTATGAACCTATTTTTCATAAAGTGGCAAAAATGTGCACTCAGCTGGACACCACACGTTTAATTTTTGACGCACAGAAACATGTATTTACTGATAAATTGTGAGAAAACTATGGGGAGGGCGTGTGATTCTGGGGGTTTATGCTCAGGAGAGATCTACATAATGTTACCAATTCATGTCAGAAAAGATATGGAGTGTCTTAAAACTTTTGTAAAGATATGTGTAAAAAAAACAAAAAACGAAAAGGACAACAAAGTCCATGAATATACAAGAGAACAGCTGTAGAATAACTGTCCACTGGAGTGACCACTGTGCATGAAAGGGTTAAAACAATCCAAGGTTGGTCACATATTCCCATAATTGAATCAGTTCAGCTGTTTCTCTTAGAAGTTCGATTATGTTTGCGAGTGATTTCTAGAACTGTATTTGCCTCAGTCCCAATAAATTTTATATATGATCAGTGAGTGATCCTGAGTGATACTGGAGAACCTCAGTTAGACCTGAATATAAGCAATGATGACAGAAGGTGATTAGAAAGAAAGATATTCACTGCTTTGTTTGTTTTTTTACTAAAGGAGAAAACATGTTAGAGCAGGGGTGTCAAACTCTTTTTAGTTCAGGGGCCAATTTCACCCCAATGTGATCTTGAGTGGGCCGGATTAGTAAAATAGTAACAGTGAAAAAAGTAAAATTACATTATGGTAATGTTTACATCTACAATGTTTCCTTAAAAATCGGAATGACATGAACAACTTGAAATGTCTTGAGAAAAACAAGTGCAATTTGAACAATATTCTGCCTCGGTTTATCAATTTAGAATTTACACATGTGCATTACAACGTACACAAATACGCAAAACATTTAGCAACAGGCAGAATATTGGTAAAATTGCATTTACTTCATTTAAGGCATTTCAGGATGTTCATTTTCAGGTTATTCACATTTTTTGTAAAAGGATAGTTTGTAAATATAAACATTTTCAGGTAATTTTACTTTTTTACACTAAAACAAAGATAAAATCTGCAGTTGTCATTATTTATAGGCTATTGTGATAATATTTTACTGGTCTGACCCAGTTGACATCTTATTAGTCTGTATGTGAAACCTGACTTAAAATGATTTTTACACCATTGATTGATAATTTCTTCAGTGTAATTTTTCTATTTCACAAATTCATCCTATGGGCCAGATTGGACCCTTTGGCGGGCCAGATTTGGCCCCCGGGCAGCATGTTCGACACCTGTGTGTTAGAGGGTTAGGATTAACAGTATTGAGGTATTTTCTAATTTATTTTGCTTTATTTAATCTATTTTTTTTTCTTTTATACATATACATGAACGTCTCTGGTAAGACTACCATGTGTTTTTTCTTGGTTTGTGCTGGTGAACTCCACTGACGTTGTTAGATAATGCTGCCCTTTTTTCAGTCTGTAATATTCAGTTTCAGTTCTTGTATGTTTCAGTTCAGTTTCAGTTTGTGTTTATTCAGACATTTCAAGCATTATGCATTTGTGCAGGATACAATGTTTAAAAACGAAAGAGTCTGAAAAGGAATAGTCTGAAGCCTAAGCTTATTATGCCAACCTCCTTACTCATATCACCAAACAAAATGAGATAAAATACCTACCAATGCCTTTTGCTTAGTAACAATAGAAACAACAAAAAACAAAGCAATTCAATAGTGTGGGTAGTGGAAAAATTAACATTCACATTTTTCATATATTTTCATGACATTTCTTTTAAACATAGTTTAAAACCTGAATAATGTTGCACAGTCTTTTAACTCAGGATTTAACTTATTCCAAACATTTACTCCAACAACACAAAGACTAAACTGCTTCTTATTTGTTCTAACATAAGGTTTTTTGAACACATTACCTCCTCTGAAATTATAAACACTTTCCCACATTTTAAACAAGCTCTGAGTATGAACAGGCAACTGATTTTTTTTTTATTTTTATTTTGAACATAAATTATGCTGTTTTAAAGTGGACTAAGTCACTAAACTTTAAAGCTTTTAACTTGATAAAAACTGATTTGTTTGTTCCCTGTAGGACACTTTATTGGTCATTTTTATTTCTGGAAAAAAAAAAATCACTATAATAGTATATTCATTCATTCATTCATTCTGAACCTGCTTTATCCTCACTAGGGTCACGGGGGTCGCTGGAGCTTATCCCAGCTACTTATGGGCGAAGGCGGGGTACACCCTGGACATGTCACCAGTTCATTGCAGGGCTGACGTATAGAGACAAACAATCACTCGCACATTCACACCTATGGGCAATTTAGATTAACCAATTAACTTGTCAGTGTATGTGTTTGGATGGTGGGAGGAAGCCGGAGTACCCAGAGAGAACCCACACAGACACAGGGAGAACATGCAAACTCCACACGGAAAGGTCCCACCCCCATCGACTGGTGTTGGAATCGAATCCAGGACCTTCTTGCCGTGAGGCATGAGTGCTATGCACTGCACTATAACAGTATAATTCTGATAAAATAAACAATAATAATCAATAAGATTAAATATGTGTATATTATTAGTCACATGGGTTTTCTATCTCTAACAAAAGTACAATAGCAGGAGAATAGCTCTGTGTAGGCAAAAAAAAAAAAAAAAGAAAAGAAAACAGATACATCTCTGCTGAACCCTTTCATGCATAGTGGTCACCACAGTGGACAGCTGTTTAAAGGTGTTCTCTTTTATATTCATGGATTTTGTTGTTTTAGTTCCATATCAGCCAACACAGTGGATGCTTATGCACCATCCCATACACTGACATTCATACCATTTCTGTAACTTTGCTGTTCTAGATAAACCTGATCTGCAGTAACATGTTTGAGTTTTTAAAAATTGCTAATTGTTATCAGACTGTAATTAACAGTTTAGTTTAGTTTAGTTTTTTTTTAAACAAAAAGTGTTTTTTTTTTTGTTTGTTTTTTTTAGGGGGGGTTGTTGCGTATTATCTCCATGCAGGTACGTTAAAATGTGAGAAAACATCAGATTAACAGCACTAAAATGTTTTTATTTCATAGTTTTCACACAGTATATCAGTAAATACATGTTTCTGTACTTCTAAAATTAAATGCATGGTGTCCAGCTGAGTGGACATTTTTGTAACTCCATGAAAAATAGGTTTATAAAAAAATCAATCGTATGTTTTTTTTGTTTTGTTTTGTTTTTTTTTTTCATGCCTAAAGAGGGACAAAAACACTCAGGAAAAAAAAAATCTTAATTAAGGTTCTCATAATTCATGCATGAAGGTATTAAAGACAGGACACCTCCCACTTGACTGAAATGTTTACTATAAAGTCAAGAAATGTCATCATCACCATAAGTCTGTCGAGTATATGGGAGGGGGATATCTCTTATCTAAAGTGGACAATGTTATTTATGTGCCAATCAGGAGGGCAAACAAGGACAAAAGACACAATGTACGCATCACCTTACCTGTTCCACACAAACGTGCATACACAGGTAAACACTAGGACGTGCAGGTGGATGCAAATACCCAGAAATAGACAAGATAGTGCGTCCGTTTATAAGTTGTAATGTTTCACATTGCTGAAAGACATCAATAAAAGCAGTTAAGAGCTGAGATAAACAGCAAAAAGAGAAGTATTCCCTTGGCTTTTATGAAAGGTATGTGATGAGCTGTAACAGATGTTTCTGTTTAATTTATCTCTCTTATGGGCTGAAACCTCATATCATCCCATCAGTGAGGAGTCTATTTGGTAAAATAATACTAATGATCTCACATTGGCCTTTATATGAGGTGACTGGGTGATGGGTTATTGGAGGAGTCTTACACTCATCTGTATTATAGTTTATTTAGAGGGTGAATGTAGCTTTTCTTCTGTAAAATAATTAATAGTGCATTTCTAATAAGTTGTTTTATGTTGTCATAGCTTCCCCTCATGAGTCATTCATCAAATTTTGTTCATGATAATACTTTGTGATTTGTTTTTCTAGATTAGGAAGGATAAATAAATCATACTTTTCTGTCAAATTTCAACCTGTTTCATGTGCGTCTGCTGCTCAGTCCTGAAGAGTTTCTCATAGCACATAGCAACAATGAATAAAAACACATGTTGTTGAGGATTTATTCCAGACTGGCTGTTGACTGTTTGGTATTCATTACAAATGAACACGAGCATTTATAACTTCATACTGGCAGATCTGGTATTTAAAAACTGTGATTAGGAAATGGAAAAGTATCTGTTTCTTCACAGACTGTGTTGAATTATCATCGTTGCAATGTTGCTTTACAGAAGTATTTGTGACAGTTGAGATATGTGAGGAAATGACAGGGGAGTTTGAGAATGACAGCTGCATAATAAAACAATCCAGTGACAATAAAATGTTTGAGGGGAAACCATACATCCTTTTTTAATCTATTTACAGTCCAGTTTTCTGCATGACCACACCAGTAAAATCTGACCTGACCACACCAATTGACACCAGTCTGGATACTCCACATTAGTCTATCGACAGACCTCCTGGTTTTCCTATTTTACTGGCACTTTTTTTACCCATAAGGACCCAGTGTGACTTTTATGTCAGTTCCCAAATGAATTTTTCTCTCAATTTAACAATTCCTAAGTGATTGATCACCATTTAATACAATATAATCCCCTGAATTATGCATTTTCCCAGTGAAAATCATCTATCTTCCTATGTTTAATTGATTGATCATGTAGATGTTCATAAAAACTCAGAGTAAATTCAAAGGTTATTGTATCAAAACAGAAAAAAACTGAAGAAAAGGTAACTTTTTCCAGTGAAATGACATTAACTGAACATAAACCCAATGTGTCCATCTTCTGTTACTGATCCAACTCCATGGGTTTTACTGGTGAATCAATGTTGTAGAAGATGACGGTGTTTCCATGGTAACTACAGAGCCTCTGAATATCCAAGTGGGTCATATCTGATGACCATGAAAAGATAAATAACTGTATTTTAATCGACTCTTAAAAACTCACTTTTATAAACAAGCATTTCATCAAATCTCTTCTGTTTGCGCCCCAGTGAATTCATGTTACTGACTTGACTTCTTCCCTGGAGTCTCTGTGCTTTATCACCTCACAGGTTTTCCCAGGATCATCACCGGTTTTTCCCTGGATCTTCACAGGTTTTCCTAAGATCATCTCTGAACCTGCTGCTGTGGTCCTGCCTCTCTCCACCTTTATCATCATCACTCACTTATGTTTATGTTTATGTTTATGCATTTGGCAGATGCTTTTTTCCAAAGCGACTTACAGGGAAAAACCAATCAAATCACTCAATCAGTCAAATTTTATTTACATAGCACCAGATCACAACAAAAAAGTTATCTCATGACACTTTATATATAGAGTTGGTCAAAACCAGACTCTAAGCCAATTTGCAGAAACCCAACAAACCCATCACTCACTTATCCATATAGTTACAATAGTGTTTATTATACTGTTCTATACATGTTCTAGTTCAGTTATCTGTGCATGTGTCTCCCCCTACCTCCCCCCTCTCCACCCTCTCCCCCTGTCTCTCTCTATCTCTATCGCTCTCTCTTTTCTCCTCCTTTACTTTCTCGCTCTAACCGCAACTGGCCAAGGCAGACGGCCATCCTTCAGGAGTCTGGGTCTGCTTGAGGTTTCTGCCTGTTAACGGGAAGTTTTTCCTCACCACTGTCACCAGTCATAAGTGTTAGCTCCTGGAGGGTTCTGTTGGGTTTCTGTAAATTGGCTTAAAATTTGATTTGATTTGATCTATCTCCCCTTTATGTGAGGCACTTTGTAACATGTTGTTTTAAAAAGTGCTATATAAATAAAGCTTTACTTACTTACTTAATTACAGGGTGGGGAAGCAAAATCTACAATGAACATGTAGTTGTTTTTTCTCAGCAGGCACTACGTCAATTGTTTTGAAACCAAACATATATTGATGTCATAATCATACCTAACACTATTATCCATACCTTTTCAGAAACTTTTGCCCATATGAGTAATCAGGAAAGCAAACGTCAAAGAGTGTGTGATTTGCTGAATGCACTCGTCACACCAAAGGAGATTTCAAAAATAGTTGGAGTGTCCATAAAGACTGTTTATAATGGAAAGAAGAGAATGACTATGAGCAAAACTATTACGAGAAAGTCTGGAAGATGCTATTAAAGAAGAATGGGAGAAGTTGTCACCCGAATATTTGAGGAACACTTGGGCAAGTTTCCGGAAGTGTGTGAAGGCAGTTATTGAGAAAGAAGGACTCACAGAATAAAAACATTTTCTATTATGTAAATTTTCTTGTGGCAAATAAATTCTCATGACTTTCAATAAACTAATTGGTCATACACTGTCTTTCAATCCCTGCCTCAAAATATTGTAAATTTTGCTTCCCCACCCTGTACTATTTTACACCAATTATTGACATGTATTGATAGGATTAGTGGATCAACAGTTCAGATCAGTAGATGCTTTTGGTAGACAGTGGATGTTTTGGTCTTTATGTGTTAAGCCATTTCATTTTTCTGCATGTGTGCATGTTCTACTTTTATAGGCTAATATCTAGTGTTGCAAGTGCAAGTGCAGCATCCATCTAATATCTGTTTTCATTACATATACAATCAAAGAATGTATACAAAAGTTTAACAAAGACCATGATCAGACCGTGTCAGCAGCAACATCCATCGACATTTACATAAAGACGGATATTAGAGCAGGGCCGCAGTGCATAAACCCCTCATTACAAAGATGAATGCACTTTTGAGAGTTCAGTGGTGCAAAACCCATAGGTGGTGGAAAATAGTGATCCAGGCTAAGAGGACAGGATAAGCTTTAACGCTGTACGCCAACAGTGAGGGGACGCAGCAGCCCTGTTATGCTGTGAGGGCCATTTTGCTGGCATGGTTTGAGTCCATATGCCACCTCATATAGAAGCAGTCCTGCAGATAAATACTAAGTTGTTCTGATTTATTGCCTTTATCCTAATGAGTGGGGTCTCTTTTGGCTAAAATTGCCCCCAATTCATAAAGACCCTGTGCTACTTTTGTGGCACTTCTCAGACTGATTTTTCTCTATATTTAACCTTTCTTAAGTGATTTATCATCATTTGGTATAATATTATGCTCAGTATTTTGCATTTTTAAGTGAAAATGATGTATTTTGCTATATTTAATGTACTGTGATCATGTGGATGTTCATAAAAGTTCAGATTTAATTTAAGGATTATTATAACAAAAACAGAGAAAATTGGGGAAAAAAAGGTGACTTTTACAGTAAAATATATCATTAACTGAACATAAACCAAGCATCTCTAACCATTGTCATTGATCCAACTCCATGGGTTTTACTGGTGAATCAATGTTGTAGAAAATGACTGTGTTTCCATGTTCACTACGGCGCCTCTGAGCATCCAAATGGATGACTATGAAAAGATGATAAACTGTATTTTACACCAATTATCGACATGTATTAATAGTAATCATGGATCAACAGATATTAAATATTTTAGCTCAGGAGTTGACTTTGGTTGCCAGTGGATATTTGGGTCTTTATGGGTTAAGCAAAGGGTCAGCGAATGGTTTAATGAGTATGAAAATCATACCAGTCTTATGTTTTACAGTTCTACAGATCTACACCTAATGCAACACCTATGCGACATATGGGATAAACAGCACTCTCTATTATCATCAGAACACCAACTGAGAATATATTTACTGGAACTCACAATTAATGCAGTTGCATATTAACATACTGTAATTCAACGTATCCAATATGTGTCTGCAATTAAAACCGAAGTTATAAATAAACTACCCCTAAAAAGGAACATACGAGCTCACAGGAAAGACAGAGACATGATCATTCCGACAAAACCAGTGTGACAAACAGATAATATATACATGTTTCTAACTCAGAATGCAAAGTAGCTTTGTTGTTGATTTCTTTTATGCTAAAAAACTGCAGTTATGTCAGTGTAAGGCTTATGTTTGTGCCTATTTAATGACCTAAATAGCGTGAGTCACTACTGCTGAAAATTCACATCTCTTGACTCTGTGGAAATGTGGTCATTCACTCTTAATGTACCCGTATCACATCACAGCAGCAGTAACATAGCGCTATATTGTGTTTTTTAATATCCCTGTCACAATTTAAAAGGGAAAAGGCAACTCAGTGAAGTATATATTTGAAAATATTTTTGTACAGATGGACCTCTGCTAATACTATTGCTGATTAATCTTTGTATTGAAGTCAGAAGGAATAAAGTTGGGGGGGTGGGCTGTGTATCCAAGCCCCCTTCTTCCACACAACACACACATACACAGACTCTAGCTGAGCCCTCCCCTCTGAGGCCAGATCTATAAATCCTGTCACCGTTCCCAGACAGTGATAACCCTAGCTTTTGCCTCTCTTCCCCTGACTCATCCAATGTACACAAGTCTGGGCCACACCAGTTGTCTGATGTTTTCTAACATCAACAGGGAATAGTGAACAAGATAATATAAATATTTTATTAAATATGTATAAGCTGGGACCGTGAGACTCCATTGGGCGGATACATGTTTATGAATGCGTTTGACTTTGTCAGTGGGATATGAGGAGACAGGAAGAGAGGATTGTCTGACATTTAGCCTGCTAAAACATGCATTCAAGTCAGGTATGCGGGTATGTATAGGAAAGCCTATAAATCTCATCACTGACACAAAGAACATTTTTACCATTGATGAAATTCACGAAGCAATAGCGTACCATTTTTTCAAAGGGAACATTTAATCATGTGGGAAGACATTCACATGAGGCAAAATAGGACAGAAATAATTTGGCTGTGGTGGTGAATTTTTATGCTGCAAGTCTGTATCTGCATGTGATATTTTGGGGCTTGGATGCTTGAGAACATGTGCAAGGTGTTAACCAGCTCTTAGAGCTTCCAGTGCTGGCTGACGCCACCTCAAAAGAGTGCCATTAATTAACATGCCATTATCAGAGCTGAATGCTGGCTGGGGGAGATTAATGCTGTGAGGAGCTGCTAGTGGATTAAAGGTCACATCCTGTGTGTTAATCAGCCGACACCCCCTGACCCCTAGAAGGAAACACAGTAGAATGGGCGCATTATTGCCACCTGGCTGGGTACCAATCATTATGAGGATCAAAATGAGGACATCTCAGCAGACACAGACAGAGAAAAAAAAAATGTAAAGAGTGAGTAAAACAGCGACAGTAAAGAGATGCAGCTACAAAAGAAAGATTAAGATGTGAATGTTGAAATGCCAGTGTTCGTACAGATAGTAATTTAAATGACTATAGAGGTCACTGGGTGCAAAGGTGCTCAGAGGCAGCAGCTATAGCTGGCATTAGTTACACTATGGCACCTTTTTCTGTCTGTCATCTATAGACATAAACACACAAAGACTGTATACAAGTCTGTTACTAACACATCATGTCCTTGGTGTGAAAAGCCTTGAGGACTTTCCAAGGTGGATGGATTAATTTCTTGGTGTTCAAGAGAAAATGCTTGCAGGCTGGATCGGCTCTTCTATATCATATTTCTGCAGCCCACACACCTCCCACTCTCCCACATCTGACAAGAATCTCTCAGATCGGATGTGACTCACTAGCTTTGGCAGTCGAAGGCTACATTCTTCTTCTCTTACTCTGTTACGACGACCACTCAGCTCTTTCCAGTCACTTACACTTTTTTCTCTTCCAGTCAATCACAGCGACCTCTGATGCGTCATATTATGCATAAAAAAAACACAATTTCACAGGAATTTACAGTCTGTGGAAATAGGGTTTTGGTTTTACTCACATTAGTGCTGGTAGCTGAAATGTGTTTACATATATTCCAGATAAATCTGCAGTGCACTTTAAGTAAATTATATAATGTTCAAATACCTTTTTATCTCAGTATTCATGAGACTGTCTTAAAAGATTTTATCCCATTGAACACATCTGAGTGTTGTATCCTCTGCGCTCAGCAACAGAATACCAGGTTAGGTGTAAAACAGAACACAGGGAATGCTTAGGGAGTAGAGTAGATGCTTATAAAGTACGCTCTAGTCTCAAAGGGCTCTGGATTCCTGCATCAGTGCTTTCCAGGATGCAGGCTCCTGGTATACTGCTTGTTTGATGGACTATTTTCTCTCTGTCCTGTGTACATTTTGACCTTGGTGTCAGCAGAGCCAGACAGAAGCTGCTGAATAGGATATCTCCCTCTTCCTCAAGGACATATACAGTAATTCTGTCCTTTGTACCTTTTTGTTTTTTATATGCTTTTGAAAGGAATACATTTTTACCTCAAATATAATACATTTGCAGAGTCGTAATCAGTTTTATCTGGTATAGCAGTGCAGACACAGCACTTCATTAATTATCACTTACCAGGATTTACGTATATTTTATTATAGACACTTAGTCTGTTGTTTACTATGTAGGCAGAAACATTTGCCACATTACATCAGAGAAACAATATGGTGAAAGCACCTACGGCTGGAAGTGGGGCTATTAAATATGTGTGGCAGTGATATGACTTAAAAATAGCTCAGTCTTCCATTGTCTTGGGCTGCTATGCTTCACAGGAGCTCCATCTGCATAACTGAAGACTCCCTCTGCTTTTTTGAAAGGGAGATTTAATCAAGTTGTTTGTCTGTTAAAAGATTTGTTTGAGTAAAGTGTAGGGAACTGAAGTCTAAATACCCTGTTAAGGTTCTCCTCGCAATGCAAAGGAGATACATTTACATGATACAGTAAAGTGTAGTTCAGGGGGTCAAACTCATTTAAGGGCAGGGGTGTCAAACTCATTTTAGTTCAGAGGCCATATCTTCCCAATATGATCTGAAGTGGGCCGGACCAGTAAATTAATAACATAATAATGTAGAAATAATACCAACTCCAAACGTTTCAATGTGTTTTATAGTGAAAAAAGTAAAATTACATTATGGAAATATTTACATCTATAAACTGTCCTTTAAAAAATGTGAATAACATGAACAACCATGAAAAAACTGAAATTTATCAAGAAAAATAAGTGCAATTTTAACTATATTCTGCCTCTACTTATTATTTGTAAATGTGCATTACAACTTACAGATCACAGTGGATCTGCAAATACGCAAAATATTTTAGTAACTGGCAGAATATTAGCGAAATTGCACTTACTTCTCTTAGGACATCTCTAGTTTTTCATATTTTTTGTGAAAGGCTAGTTTGTAAATTTACACATTTTCACGGAATTTTACTTTTTTTTACTCTAAAACAGAGGAAAAATTTGGAATTGTCATTATTTGTAGGTTTTTAATCTTAGTATTTTACTGATCTGACCCACTTGAGACTAAAGTAGGGCTTTATACAGGCCCTAAAGTAAAAGGATTGACTGTTAATATCTTGAGTGTAATTTTTACATTTCAACAATTCATCCTACAAGCTGGATTGGACCCTTTGGTGGCCCGGATTTGACCGCCGGGCCGCATGTTTGACACCTGTGTTTTAGGGGGTTCAGTTCAGGGGTCACATACAACTGAATATGATCCCAAGTGGGTCGGACCAGTAAAATTATGAGCACTGAAACAATGAAAAAAGTGAAATTATATTATGGAAATGTTTACAATTACAAAGTAACCTTTAAGAAAATGCAAATAACATGAACAACCATGAATAACCTGAAGAAAAATAAATTAAATTTTAACAATATTATGTCTGGGCTTCTCATTTACACATGTGCATTACCACTTACAGATCACAGTGGATCTACAAAGACACAAAACATTTAGGAACGGGCAGAATATCAATAAAATTACATTTGATTCTCTTGTCATTTCAGGTTATTCACACTTTTTGTTAAATTATAGTTTGTACATGTACACATTTTCATGTAATTTTACTTTTTTACTGTAAAACAGAGATAAATATGGAGTTGTTAATATTTATAGGTTATTATGATAGTATTTTACTGCTCTGACCCACTTGAATTCATCTGAACATGGAACCTGCACTAAAATGACTTAAACATCCTTGATTGTTAATATCTTTAGTGTAATTTTTTCATTTCACAAATTCATCCCACAGGTGGGATTGGACCCTTATGCAGGCTGGTTTTGGCCCTCGGGCCGTATGTTTGGCACCCCTGCTGTAGATCCTGGATCAACTGGTCAACTTCATTTCATTCTACAGTTAAAACTAGACAGAGACTGCATACCCCTTAGATCATATCCACATACACACATATGAAAAACATAAAAACACATGGCACATGTTATGAATGATGTGGATTGATCTTTCTTTCATAAATTGCCTCTGTAGTTAGTAGCAGTGGAGTGGAAGTGATTTTTGTGTCAATACTGTCAGCTCTGTTATCAGATGAATGAGCAGATCTCATATAGAAAAGGGATGAACAGTGAGTGTATATAAGAAATCTGAAATTATGATGTCAGGAACACCCATCAAATACTGTAGATCAGAGGTCTCAAACATACGGCCCGGAGGCCAAATCCTGCCCGCCAAAGGGTCCAGTCTGGCCTGTGGGATGAATTTGTGAAATGCAAAAATTGCACAGAAGACATTAATCATTTTAGTTCAGGTTCCACATACAGACTAATTTAATATCAAGTGGGTCGGATCAGTAAAATATTATCATAATAACCTATAAATACTCACAGCTCCAAATTTTTCTCTTTGTAACTGTAAACATTTTCATATAATTTTACTGTATTTACACTAAAACACACGATCATTTCACAAAAACACGAACACCCTGAACAAATATGAATATTCTGAAATGTCTAAAGTGCAAGTTTACCAATATTCTGCCTGTTATTAAATGTTTTGTGTATTTGTTCCTCACTAAGACCAAGAGAGTGGACCACATCAGTCCAGTTCTGAGGTCTCTACACTGGCTCCCTGTCTCTCAGAGAATAGACTTCAAAATTCTCTTGCTAGCATATAAAGCTCTGAATGGTTTAGGCCCAAAATACGTCAGAGACCTTCTAGTCCAGTATGAACCATCCAGACCACTCAGGCCATCTGGTGCAGGTCTGCTCTGGGTTCCAAAAGTCAGAACTAAACATGGAGAATCAGCGTTCAGTTTCTATGCTCCATGTATCTGGAACAAACTACCAGAAAATATCAGGTCTGCTGAGAGTCTGAGTTCTTTTAAGTCAAGGTTAAAGACTCACCTGTTCACTGCTGCCTTTGACTAAAAGGCTTTTGACTTTTTAAATTTTATATTCTCTTTCGAAACTCTGCACTGCAACTCTTACTTTAATATGTGTGTGTTTTTATTTTATGTGTTGTTTTCTTACTTGCTGTTTTTAATCACCTTTTACATGTTTCTTTTATAATGTTTTAAATGTGTTTCTTTTTCCCTTGTCGTTGTATTTCAAAGTCCTGTGTGAAGCACCTTGAATTGCCTTGTTGCTGAAATGTGCTATACAAATAAACTTGCCTTGCCTTGCCTTTGTTGATCCACTGTGATCTGTAAGTTGTAATTTACATGTGTAAATGATAAAATGAGACATAATATGGGGCGGCCATGGCTCAGATGGTAGGGCGGATCATCCAATAACCGAAGCACTGGTGGTTTGAATCCCGCTCTGTCTCAGTCATGTGCTGTTGTGTCCTTGGGCAAGACACCTCACCCTCCTTGCCTCCAGTGCTGCTACTCACACTGGTGTATGAGTGTTCAGTGGTGGTCGTCGGTGGATTGTCAGCCACGCTTTCGTCAGTCTGCCCCAGGGCGGCTGTGGCTACAAATGTAGTTTACCACCACCAGAGGGGGAATGTGAGAGCGCTTTGAGTATGCATTGATGCTATAGAAATCTAATTCATTATCATTAATATTGTTAAAATTACACTTAGTTACCTCCGCCAAGGAGGTTATGTTTTTGCCAGGGTTTGTTTGTCTGTGTGTTTGTTTGTCTGTCTGTCCGTTAGTGTGCAACATAACTCAAAAAGTTATGGACAGATTTGGATGAAATTTTCAGGGTTTGTTGGAAATGGGATAAGGAAGAAATGATTAAATTTTGGTGGTGATCGGGGGTGGGGGGGCCCACGGGGGGGGGCCACTGATCAGCCTTGGCGGAGGTCTGCGCTCTCCGAGTGCTTCTAGTTTCCTTAAGAAATTTGTTTTAAAGGACAGTTGGTAGATGTAAACATTTTCATCGCATAATTTTACTTTTTCCACCCTAAAACATAAAGGAAACTTCGGAGTTGACATTATTTATATATTGTTATGTCATTTGTTTTAATGGTCTGGCCCACTTCAGATTAAATTTGGCTTAATGTGGCCCCTGAACTAAAATGAGTTTGACACCCCTGCTGTAGATGGAATATATGCTCTGAGTTCTGGATCATCCTCTGGAAATGGATAATGATGATAAATATTGTTTTTCAGAACAATAACTGTCATCATTCAAGAGGAAATCCCATATTAGTCAATGTGTAGATATATAAATAATTTAATGCAGTTAAATGAATGATTGTTGCTGTTAATATGTTTGTTTACCGTTTGTTTGAGCTCATTTCAATCATATAACAAATACTGATATAGATATAACAGCAGGTCACGCAAGTATGACTTAATGTGGTCTGACATCCCCATGTGTGGGTAACTGAAGTCTGATTTACACAGATTATATGTATATATTTTTTTATCTGAAATCTGAGTGAAACCAGATGCATGTCTAGTACTGGCGGCCATCTTGACTTGAATGTGTGGCAGATGAAAAAATGTGTGAAATATAAGGTAGTACTTGCTTTTACGTTAGTATTTATTGATGGACTTGTGGCGGTTTTGAGTGTTTAGTTTGACGCAGTGACATAAAATGGAGTTTATCTAGTCACAAACATGAACAACAATGATTGAAAAGGTTAAGGACAAGTCTGTTTTCCTCTTTTAATATGAAATCGTCAATCATGTGATCAGAGTCCGACACGTTTAGCCGATGCTGCAGTAAAACAAAGGGACAGGAGACGGGTAGTGATTGACAAGGATTTTATTCTGTGTCATTCTGTGGTGTGTTTGAGTCTTGAGCTTCCTCCTTTCTGCCGTGCAGCTGAAAAGCCCTTCCCTCAGGCTGTCTTACTCAGCCTTGACACAGACACCGCCACTACCTTGTGATCTCATTGCAAAAAGCTCATGAAAGATCATTTTCAAACACACACACACATGCACAGACAGAGGGAGTGTGACAGAGATTACTTCAATCACACTATCTGCTATAAGGCTCTATTCTTATCACTGTTCTCTTATCGGTTCCCTCCGGACCATAAGCTATGTTGACATTTCACCTCATTTCTGGCGTGAAAGTACTTCCAAGATCTTCATCACATGTCTTGTTTTAAATCCACTCCTCTCTGTTTCAACAAAGAACTATTTCCTGTTTCTTCATATTTCCACCCTGCCCTCTGGGATACTGTATAAATCCTTGCTCTGTTTATGGTATAGAATGATGTGAGGTACGTTTGCACCTATACTGTTACAATATAGTGGTGCATATTAACATTATCAACTATTTACAAGTCCCTTTTGATGATATCTCCCTCTGACATCTGACTCAGGGTGGATATCTTTTCACCATTCACCCAGAGAGTAAGGATAAAGACACCGTGCCCGTGCAGGAAGCGGCTTATGCCTGACTTTTCACGCCTTATAAAATGCATATGCATGTGATCGTGAGTTGCGGCAAAGTGCTGACTGTGTTCTGTGCTGTATGTTGAGCTACCCCCTGTGCAGCTCTACTAAAGTACCCCATCCCCCAGCTGAGACATTTTTGCTCTCTATGTGTGTGTGACTACATTACGGCAGCTTCCCCTCCCCCACTGAGCGAACCCTGTGAGCTGGTCCCTGGGGTGGGTGTTGGTGTGGAAAGCAGGCCTTTTTCCCTGTCCATGGGATGTTATTGATGAGGTGAGGTAATGGATCTCCCCGCTGTGCTCACAGGGACACTGAGGATAAATCAGACAGTGGGTAAGACCCAACCAGCCATTCCACCTCTCTCCAGACTCAACTGCCATTTCATTAGCTTTATTTATGGGGGTTCTGCACTCTTCTGAACCCCTCCCCTTCTGTCCTCCCACTGAAAATGCCACTATTCTTCTTCTTCCTCCCTTATATAGAGCTATAGCAACCCATATACACCCCAACACATCTTTCCTCCCTTTTTTTCCTGGAAATTCTACCATCCCTCCCTCCCACAGATCTTCCCAGGAAGAAGTCAGAGTTGAGTTTACTGGGAAAGGAAGATGTGATCAGCCTCTGAAAATACACTTTCTAATCTTAGGATGGACAAAGGTAGAGATAGATAGTGCTGAAAGACTCAGCACTGGCTGGGCTTTTAACATTAGACACAGCGGTGCAGGTCCATCGAGCTCAGCACTTCTTGCAGTGCCATATTTGATTTGGCTGAGCAGCAGCAGCTCACCTCTGGGCTTATACTGTAGCTTAGCCACTTAGAGAGAAACTGCAGCCAAAATAGCCTTTGTCCTTGAGAAAACTGAAAGGAGTTCCTCATGTGTCATTGCTTAAAGGACCAGTTGATGTCTTAACTTCATCACAGGCAAAGAAGGAAGTCAGTCATATGAAGAAATGTCATTAAAGTGTTATCTATTACTTGGAGTTTGAGTTTTTTTTGGGTTTTTTTTAAAATTCTACTTGGAAAAGGTATATCATGCACTTCCACTATTTCATGTGGATTTAACCCATAAAGACCCAAACATCTAGTAATCTAAACTGTTGATCCACTAATCCTATCAATCCATGTAAATAATTGGTATAAAATACAGTTTGTCATCTTTTCATGGTCATCAGATATGACCCATTTGGACGGTCAGAGGCTCCCTAGTGAATGAAGAAACACCGTCGTCTTCTACAACATTGATTCACCTGTAAAACCCATTTATGTGCAGTTAATGATAGATTTTACTGAAAAAGTCACCTTTTCTTCAGTTTTTTCCGCTTTGATATAATAGCCTTTGACTTTACTCTGAGCTTTTATGAACAGCTTCATGATCAGTCAATTAAACATAGAAAAATAGATGATCTTCACTGGAAAAAATGCCAAATTCAGAGGATAATACTATAATAAATGATGGTAAATCACTTCAGAAAGGTTACATAGAGAGGAAATTTCATTTGGAAACTGCCACAAAAGTCACACAGGGTCCTTATGGGTTAAAAACTCAAAAGTTCACAATATTACGACCTAATTGAATTTGTAAAAGGCATCAGCGTTGTCGCAGTTCGTGTATTCTCTGAATGAGGCATACGATCAGGGACTAAATATCTAGGTTAGCTGGCTTTAATATTTAATTTTTCTGCAAAGTCTTGCCAGTGCCAAAATTTGATCCATGTGCTATGCAGTGGTTGGTCCTTTATATAAAGTCACACTGTGATAATTCACTGTGAATAAAAGTTCTGCATTCAAAACTTCCCTTTAGTAAAAGTATTTAGGTATCACAAGTGAAGTCCATTTAAAATATGCTAACTAAATTCAGTCATTATGCAGTAAAATGTCATCTGTTAGTATTTTACTCTGGTTTTATTATATATGAGGTTTTTGGGATTAATATTGGAGCATGAATATGTTTGCTGCATTTTATTGTTCTTAATGTTTAATATTGAACTCATTTTAACAACTTAATATACTGTTGGGTAGTATAATTTACAGCAAAGCATCATATTTTATAAGAGTGTGTTGTAAAAAGAGATGCACAAACCTCTAAAAATAGCTCAGAAAAACAGCCCTGTTATCAGTTTAATGACAATGCATTTTCCAGCTAACCCAAGAGTTTGTTTATCTTAAGTGGAGAATTTTCTCAACTCAGTTCTTCAAGATCGAAAAACTTCAATATCAACACATTCAGAGATGGATTTCACTGGACAGGAAGAAGATGAAAAGTGCAATCTGAAAAGTAACTAAAGCTGTTTGACAAAATGCAGTGGAGCAAAAAGTTCAACGTTTGCCTCTGAGGTGCAGTGGAGTAGAAGTAGTAAAAAGTAACATTGGAATACCTCACATTTATGCTGAAGTACATTCCATTAGGTAGTGCTATGTTGATATGAATGCATCACTCTATATCATCACTCTATATGGAGCTTGGGTTGCACATGAAAGGCATTGCATCATGGTCTCCTTGCATGTTTTTTTTTTTTTTTCTTCCATTAGACAGAAAATAGGAATAGTTTTTCTTGGTTCATTTCATGGTAAACATTGATGTCATGACAGTCCTGCTGGAACATGTCCATACAAGGTCCACTCTAGTTTACTCTGCATGAATCCATGCAACCTAACAGATGGTTGACTGAGCTAAGCTGGAGCAATGCTGTGCCACTGCCAGTTTCATTACAGGGGTTCACTTGGACATAGGACAAGCGTGAATATGTCTGTCACGCCCACAGCAGTCACTGATGCTGAAGAAATTCAAGCACAATTTGCTGGTTGAGAACAGAAAACCCACTGTATCATCACATGGCTCATTGAAGATAAATATTAATAAGATGAATGTATGGCTGTGTTCATCTCATAAATAGTAAAATATCTGCAGCATGACAAAAAGTAGTAAAAAGTATTTATTTGTATTAAATAAAAAGCTGTTGTGTATGTCTGTGTGGTGTGGTATGTGATAAGAATGTTGGTAAAATATTACTATTCCATTGCATGTGAGTAAGTTGAAAAGACTCATATTATGTCTCAGCAGTAAAATCTGGTCTACATATGATCTTGATAAAAGGAAGGAAAAGAGAAAAAAGGGAGAAAAGCGTGTGCTGGCGGTTGGCCAGGTGTGGACAGACTCAGGAAGTTAAGCCGGAATTCCAACAATGCAGGCAGTCGTTAGAGTCTTCACTGAGATGCTGCCATTTTCGCTCTCAGTGCTGTCTTTGTTGTGGCAGTGAGGTGGTTATGTGAAGTCCTGTTTGCTGTGAATAAATTCAGTCCTGACTTTACACTGTAAAACTGAACCGATTCGTCAATGATGTGAGAAAATACTGTCTTGATTATGAAAACTGAAAAAGCAGGCTCCTCTCTGGCTGTCTGACTCTCCCACTGCCTCTGATATCTAACAGAGAAAAATCATTTTCCCAGGCTGTTTGACTCAAGCCCACTCGGGACAATAATAAATGCCAGCAACGGTGGAATGAATTATGATTCTACTAAAAATATACGTCATAGCCAAAGGAAGAACCTGACATGTAATTATACCAACATTATAAGAAGCAGCACATGCCACATAATATCTATCACCTTCATCCCATTATAGATGAAACACATAAATTCAATTAGACATATTTCATGTTTATTGGAGTATGCACAGGCTGTGTGTTTTATGGCTTTGCCGTTTTGATTTTAATGTGCTTGGATCCAAATAGTTTAACTTAACATGCCTTGAGTACTATCGCTGAAGACAATGTCAAGCTGAGTATGGGTGAATATATTAACACTTTTCTAATTAGTCACATTTTTGGAGGAGGATGGTAACAGATAATAGCAAAAAGAGGATTTGAATTTGTAATCACTGATAATTCACAAAGGAGAGCTGCATGGCACACTTATCTTTTTATGGGTGAAATCTCCCTCCCTCCTCCGTCTGCTCTGTTCTGAAATATTTTATGTTTTCATTTATTTCAGAACCGTGATGATGGTTACAGTCTGCAGTGGATCTAATAAGTGACAGCCTTTAAAATCTCCTAGGTCTGTGTAACTGATGTGACCACTTGCAGTTGTGCCTTTCTTAAGGGCTTTGGATCCGCTGAAACACTCCATTCACTTCCTTTGCAAAACTTGTGGAAATACATCAGGTGTTTCCTCTGATGTTGCTTGTGAAAATATATTTTTGCAAAATGAAAAGCAACCCTGGCTGAAACTGAAGGAATAGACAAACTGTTTGATTCAGGATTTTATTGTCTAAAATTTCATGTAACTGTATAAGGAATCTGGCTTCAGCTGATGCCATCCAAACTGGCAAGTGAGAAGAAACATTTGTGCTTTATCAGTGAGCTGACAAATTGGGCATTACAGTGATGGAATAGATTATTTTTTAAAAACGCCTGTGTCTACAAAGCCCAGCTGAAATAAACAGTTCTTTTTCCTGTTCTGGTTCAATGCAGAGATGGTAGTTAAACTAATGGTTAAATGGGGTCTTCCACACCACAGAGCAGAGAAAATACAGGTTAAAAAAAGCACATCATAAGGGAAGGCAGCTGTGGAAATGCAGATTAAGATAGTATCTGTCTCTAATGTGCCACATTAACTTGCACTGCCATGAAATGATGCGGAAAAATATAAAATGAAGAGCAACTATCTAAGTTGTTAATTACTAAAAATCACAGTTGTGTGTCATACGTAACCTTTGACTAACACGCATTGGAAATAAAATCCATTTTGTGACTTAAATTAACAGCAGCATGGGTGTGATTAAAGAATCCGGTGTAACTGTGAAAGGTTTCAGACCATTTAGAGGGCACCGGCTTCAGCAAAGTCATCAACTATACACAGCATGGGATGTTATGATCTCCCAAACACTATCATTCAATGTTAAGTCTGTATTCACAGCTTGTACTTCTCCATGGGCATCAAGCAGCACAGATGTAGGCTTCCTGGAGTGATAATGCTTGAACTGACCCTTTTTGTAACCTCAACAGTTCAGAATGTTGCAGGGGGAGGAAAGGGGAGAGAAATGTTCCTGAGAGCTGTAGCAGAAGGACAGTATGTATATCCTTCAATGTAACACCTGAGTGCAAAAACTGTCAGCCTCTAAATCTTATGAATAATAATAGCTGTTAGCATGTAGCAACAGGATAAACAGGTAAACACCCATGAATTTGCAGATCGGGGGCTGATAATGAAATTGATCTGGAGTCAGTGCAACTAAATGCATTCAAACCATAAACTGCATGAAGGAAATGCTTTATAATACCACTTAAAACACTGAAATCAAATAATCTCATGGTCAGTACCAGTGCTATGTTGATATGCATGCATTGCACTATATCATCATTCTATATCCTCCTGAGACCCAGCGATGCATTTTAGTCCTCTGTAGTGGACAAGAGTACAGGTCGACCGACATTGGTTTTTCTAAGGCCGAAGCTGATTTTTAAAAATTTGGTCTGCCAATGGCCGATATCTACAACCTATTTTTGAGGCTGATATGTAAGACTAATATTTAAAAAAACAAAACAAAACACATTGACCATAAATACAGTTGAAACACTAAGATAATTATTATTTTTATGCAGCAATATAAATGAAATTATTATTACTCGTACACATAGTACTCTTTTAACATTTATGGAGCTTCAAGTTCAGCCCACACAGGTGCCTGATCAAATGTCTTATAACATTTTTTTTACTGATCAACTATCGGCTTTCAAAAAAAAAAAAAATTAGGGCTGATGGTTGATATTGAAAAAAATCAATATATATCGGCCCAATACATTGTCTACCTCTAGACAAGAGTTTCACAGCTTTATTTTTTAAAAAACTGTCCAATGTAAAGGACATTTCATTAAATAAAATGAAACAAAAAAAATTCTGAAAAACTGTGGCATCATACGTTTTTTTTAACGTAATAGAGCCTTTTGTGACTTAAAGAAGTAGGGCTACGATGGTTTATGCTTCCCACTGGGCCGTCTATGCAGGACTCAACTCATGTCCATCTCCAGGTGAGTGATACAGTTTCCAATCAAGGCAATTATGTAATGTAAAAAACACAAAACTTTTACTTTCTGGGTCTGAGGAGGATATGGAGCTTGGGTTGCACATGAAAGACATTGCACCATGGTCTCCTTGCATGCTTTTTCCATTACACAGAAAACAGGAATAGTTTTTCTCGGTTCATTTCATGGTAAACACTGATGTCATGACAGTCCTGCTGGAACATGTCCATACAAAATCCACTCTAGTTTACTCTGCATGAATCCATGCAATCTAAAACACTGAACATAAACAATTATAGTGGGCACTGGGATCACGTATGCTGCATGATGATGTAGATCAATGCAACATAATAACTCATTAGTTAATAGCACAGAACTGTAGCCAATACAGCAGATCTGTCACAACTCATCATGCTACATGCAAGAAGAACAGATCTATGCGCAAAGACGAAATAACTTGCGGAATGAAGTGACAGCAGCGGATAAATGTGTAGCTCTAGTATTCTCTGCTGGATCATGTGAATCCTAAGAGGCACAGCCGAATAACATGGAAATTACTGAAAAGCTGATTACTTGTCGAAAATATTTTTGTTAGTGTGCCATATGATGGTCATTGACTTTATCTGTACATCAGTAGTGCAGTGAATTGGTTGTGGCATGGGAAATGTGCAGTCCTTGAGTATGGAGGAGGGGCGAGAGAGCATGCGGACCTATTGAGAGAGAGGCGGTTTAGCCCCGCTATGGTCTCGGCAACAGCGGCTCAGGGAGTAGTACCAGACCACTGTGTTGTGCAGGAACAGGCACGACATAGCTGAAAACCGCCAGCGGAACAAATGAAAACGAAAACTACTCTTTCATGTGGATTTATTTTGAGGCGACACACTCTGTCGAAGTAAGACGGTCTTCAAGTGGAATTGGACCGACTGACGAGGATTGGGATAGTAGCTACTCTACGATAACACCGCCGAATGGTTTCTCTTGCTCCGCCGCTAAGGTTAGTTAGCCTCCATTGCTGGCTGCCCGTTGGTTTGGGGGGTGGGGGGTCTGTCTGCTCTGTTGTTGGACGATGGGGTCCGGCTATTCTTTGGAGGAGAAACATACACAGCGGTATTGACCTTTTCGAGGCTATAAGTTGAAGCCAAACGGGTCATTTAGCCACAGGGAAATGTAACACAAAAGATCACTACAACTACCTGGAAGCTCACCTCACCACAGCACACGCAGCTGGCTGGCTAAAGTCGGCTAGTTAATTATTTTTTTTAAATCAGTAACACGTGCTACATAGCTAAGCTAAGCTAGCTTACGGCTAGCTAACGGTGCTAGCTAGCAAGCTAGCTGTCACAACTGCGGACCAGCTAACGTAAAGATAATATAGACTGTATGGATGTTACATTCATATTTTGATGTGAGCACACAATCCAACACACGGCAAGGCCGATAACAACTGCCTATACATTATGTCAGCTTTCTATTGTGTACCGATTTATTGTGCTATTTTGCTAATTTTGTTAGCCTCATATTTTAGCTTTGTACAAAGGCGCCCGGTTTGCGTTTGTAAACATTTACTTCTTGTGAAATTTATGTGCTGCGTTGTACCCGGTACCTACACTAGCGTTAATGCTAGCCGTTAGAGCATCGCATTGTTTTTAGATTGCCATTGTTTTCTGACTACAGATGCTTAATCATCTTGATGTCACTGTACTGAAACAAGTTAATGGGATCTGTAGTAAGGTTAGTTGGGGTCTCTGGCCCGGTTCTCAGATGCATTAATTAGCGAGAAATGCGCATGTGTTGGATTGTGATTTTCAGTCTTAGCTGTACAGCAAATATGGACTTGAATCGATCAAGTAAAATTATGTTTTGGAGTGATTGCTGTCATCGTTACCCACCTGTACACAAATGTTTACCCTAGACATGCTTCACTTTCTGCCTACTCGTTTTTACAGACACTTAGTTGACGCCTCGCTAACTAACCCATTGCGCAGTGCGTAGGAGGGAGAAGATGATTCCAATTTAGCTGGTCATTAATATACAGCATGAAGGAAGGCTTCACTGTTGTAAATGGAAACTACAGTTTGTTTTTGTCAGCTGCTCAGCTTCCACTTCCAACATGAGCAGTCAGGTGCATTCTGTTGTGTAGTTTTGTCACTCAGCAGTAACAAACATTTGTAACCTACCTGTTCTCAAGTGCTTAATGATAACAAAGGTGATGGTGACAGGTAATTGAAAGCCAACTGTCTTGCAAAGTTTCTTGTCAGGAAGGATTCAATTAATACACACTTGCATTGTGCACATCAACTATGTCTGGCATTACTCCCACAGGGTAACTGATAATGATAGTATTATAGTCATATGCAACTAAACAACTGATTAAAGATAATTAAAAACACTATAGTGAAAGTTACATATTAAATTAAAAGGTTGTGTTATTCTTGTATTTGTTTAATGTGTACGTTTTGCTAACTATTTTAAATTTTTAAGACTTTATTGGATTCGTTTGGACCAAGGGATGTTGAGGATTAATCATTATCAATTCTTTCCCATTAAGAATTCTGCAGATTAAAAATGTATGAACTGTCAGTGAATGCTTTATGTGGTATTTTTTTGGCACTTGATTGTTAACTTTTATGTATCACAAGGACATCATTTTCAATGCATTCAGCAGTACCTGCATAGAAAAGTGGCAGATGGACTCAAGTGACATATGTTGATGTGATATGTGGCACTCTGTCAGTATTGTTTTTTTGAGATACCATGGTTGTTTAACCATTTGTCACCTATGTTTTACTAACTCAGACCAGTATTATGTCACTGTTGTTTTTAGGTCATCACAGTGAGTGGCTTGTTGTTGATGTGTGATTTGCTTGTGTCACATGAAAATGTCACCTAGCACAGAAAAAACACACGCAGCAACAAATACTGAAACAATGGATTTGTATTTATCTATGAGCTGGTGGAACAATGATAGTTCAATTTCATTTAATATTAGTAGGAGTGTCATGGTTTTCATATTCATTCCAACTGTTTGTTCTTGATAATTCACATCTGCACATACTGAGGAAATATATTCTACAGCATATTTTGCCAAAAATATTTAGGCAGCACACAGTTGTTTGCTGACAGCAGCCTGTTAGCATTCAAGGTAACTAGTGCAGTGAGCTGCACATTGCATAAATTTCCGTTTTGGCTCCTTTTCTGGTTTTTGCACATACTGATTACATTATACTTTTTAAATTTAGGTCAGAATGTTATGGTGCGTTACTGAACAGATTATGTTTGCCTTCATTTTTTTGTATTGCCCACATAGACTGATAGAATTTGAAAACCTCTACATTTTTGTTTTAGGCAGCTGAAGTGTTTCCCTGCTGTGCTGAAAACAGAACAAACTGTGAAATTGAAACTGAAATACATACTCAACTGTGAACATCTTGTACCTTTACACTAGAGATAAACTGATTGTTGGCCACAGCTGATAATCAAATCCACATATTCCATTATGGATATTTATGTTCTTGTTTTTTCTGCGTGATAAAATAAATGAAATAACAATAGTGTTGCTTTGGCTCTGATGCAGATGGCTCTCACTATGTAGTTGTCAGTCTGTGGTCTGGAGCAATATCCCAACCACAACCCTATCAGATTGGTTACATGTCACAAGTCAAAGTCTATAAATGCTGAAATAAGAGAAGATTTGTTTATTAATTTATTTATAATCCCTCCAATTAATGGGAATATTAGACCTATTGCATTGTTTTCATTAGAGGTTGACTGATATGGGTTTTTCTGTGGCCGATGCCGATTTTTAAGAAATTTGGTCGGCCGGTGGCTGATATCTACAGCCAATTTTTGAGGCCGATATTTAAGGGTAAATAGACTACACTTATATAGCACTTATTTTCTACACCTTCACGGTGCTCAAAACGCTTTACAAAGCCTCAGATTCACCTATTCACACACACACACTCGTCATCGATTTTTTTTTTTTTTTTTTACTTTTTTACTTTTTTTTTTCAAGCATATTGAATGTAAAATACAATTGAAACACTCAGATAATTAAGATTTTTATGCAGCAATATAAATTCAATTCTTAATATATGTAAGGGTAGAGACTGCGATCTGGTAGGATCGGCGATTCTACCAGTAGAGACTCCGATCGTAGTCTCTACCAGTAGAAACTCCGATCAGAGTCTCTACTGGTAGAAACTCCGATCCTGCCAGTAGAAGGGTTAGGGTTAGGGGTTAGGGTTAGGGTTCGGATCGGAGTTTCTACCAGTAGAGACTCTGATTGGAGTTTCTACCAGTAGAGACTCTGATCGGAGTTTCTACTGGTAGAGACTATGATCGGAATCTCTACTGGTAGAATCGCCGATCCTACCAGATTGCAGTCTCTACCCTGACATACATACACATAGTACTCTTTTAACATTTGCTGAACTTCAAGTGCTGCCCACACAGGCGCCTGATCAAATATATTATAACATTTTTACTACTGATCAAATATCGGCTTTCAAAAAAAAATTAAGGCAATATTTAAAAAAACAAACAAACAATATTTTGGCCCAGTATATCGTCTGGGTGATACATTGGTCTGCCTCTATTTCATTTAAGTTTTTGATACCTATATTTTTCTCTTTTACTGCAAATATATATATAATTTCTGAATATCAGTTATTGGTATCCCTGTTTATCAAGAACTGGTTTTAGTATCAATCTCTTCCTGTCTTTATACATCCCCATGATGCCTAGATAACATTAAAAGAGTATCTAAACATTTGTGACCTGACTGTACTGTGCAGGCCAGGGTTTCCCCCAGGAAATACTTGTTGAGTTTGTGACTCATCTCATCTCATGATCGGTTTTGTAGATGTGACCTGCAGACAGCACCCGCACCCATTTAGTTAATGGTATTGCTGTTTGGAATAACAACTATGCCCCTACCATTTAAGGTTAATGATTTAACAACACATGATTACAGCAACTTTCATTCATTTTATTCATTTGGAACTAATTTATTTCCAAGTGCAGGCTTTTTGGAAGTGATTCAGAATGAGCTACAACTTAGTATTTACTTTTCACTTATTACTAAATACAGATATTAGAGGTAGCACTTCATAAGTTATAAGGCAGAAACAAAATAAAAATCATTTGAACAAATAAACATGACAGAAGAATGACTGTGACGTGGAAGAACAATGTAACATTTGTTGCCAAGTTGGCCTAAGTTGTCTACTGGATTATCTATGCTATTTATAGATAACTTTGTATAGTATTCTGGTTTTACAGCAAGCCAAGTGCCTGGAGTCTAGTGGTGTGTCAGGCAAGGCAAAGAGCACAAAGCCAGTTAACCCATGATGGTTACACATTAAACGTTTTAGCTGACTTGAGTAATGTGCAGTCACAGAGCAGCGTTCGCACAGGCTCGGCTTAGCAGTTTGGATTGTAAAGAGTTAAAGGAGAGTGAGGAGATATCTCCCCCTTATCCAAAAGGGTAATGGGGGCAGAGATAATCCCTTGCTCAGTGTGGTGCCTCAGGGAGACAGTTTCACTGCTAGTTCAATTTCTGCTCATATTATGAAACACAACACAGTTATGAAACTCGTGAGGTCCTTTATTGTGTGTGAGAGATGACTCCTCCAAGTGAATTCTTGTGGGAAGACAGAGTATGTTGCATCATCATACATCACAAAGAATTTTCATTAAGATGGAAAAGTCTGTCATTCAGAGCCCACACGTGGCACTTTCAAGAAGTGCTGTGACCATCAAACTATTTTAAGAACCATTTATTCTACCAAATATTGTAATTAGGAAAATATTGAATATATTTGATTAATGTGAGTGTGGAAAAATGCCTGATTCACAAAACGCTCTTGCCTAACAGAACATTTCAACTTGGATTGGTTACTGTAAGTTGCAGTTGGTTGAGATGCTGCATTGTTTTTCCCATAATCAAAGCTTATTGCTGGCACAGTGTGATAAATGGTTAACTTTGACTTTAGGGTATTTGAGATTGAGCACCTTCATTTAGAAAAAAAAAAAAAAAAAAAAAATTCCAGTCATGTGAGCTTGTTCTAACCTGGAGGTGAGAGCTGTATTGTGAAAGCGGATCTTTTTGCCATGATTATAACACAGCTGCTGTTTTAGACAAAGACTCAATTTATATTTGACTTTAGCTGATAATACCAACAGTGATCAGCCTGCTGACTCAGCCATATTAACATGACTTAATGGTAAATCACTCAAAGGAATTGGTTGGATGTTGGAGAAGTGGTAATGTTGATATTAGCCACACAACGTGACCCATCCTGCGAACTAGGTGTACTCTGAAAGGTGCTATGCATGTGATAATGGCATGTGTTTAACTTTAGAAAGTATTTTAGATTGTGGGTTAGATATTATAAGGGCTTCATTGTGGAAAATATCCAACTGTAATGAAGTTATAAGAGAAGGTGTTCTAAGCATAAAAAATACACGCAATATAATATGCTTAAAATTGGTCTCAGTTCATGTCGTATTTGTTGCAAACAAAATTGTGGGTTTAAAAACACAAAATAAACTATTCTATTCTATTCTATTCTATTCTATTCTATTCTATTCTATTCTATTCTATTCTATTCTATTCTATTCTATTGTTATACCTCTAATATTGAATTATTAATCAACATCCTACGATTGATCATCTCCAGTGAGAAATATCCATTTTATTGTTAACAAGGTTTTTTTTTTTTTTTTTTTTTTTTTTTATTAAAGTAACTTCAGTCACATTTTAGATTTAGCTGCTCATCAAGAGCATTACACACTGCATGTTTAACTGAAATTTTTGCAATAATTACAGTGGATGAAACGATTATTACAGGAAACTCACACTGCCTCGGTATGTTATGGTGTAATTTATAAACCTATAAGTTGAAGAGCAGAAACCAAAGACAGAAATATGAAGCAGCGACTGTGAAACTGCCTCCCAGGTGCATTGCCTCCTCCCACCCACTTTCTTTCTCACTGAATGAGTAACAGCAGCTGTCTAGCATTTCTTGCTCACTAGTGGATTGCACCTGGTAGGTTTCGTGTGTGGATAATGTTGTGCTTTAGTCACTGTGGTTGAACACGGTCCTTTGCAATGCATCATATTACTCACAATCAAAGTCCCATTGAAGTGGACACATTGTAACCTCAGTTCCAGTGGCCAGGCAAACGTTTTCTGGGATTGTCAAACGGAAAAAAACTGCGGTTGTGACATGTTATTTGAAGAAAGTGCCTCTCTCATATTACTGTAACAGCTCTGCAGAGTGCATTTAAATTTGCGCAGCTCCCTTAAGTGGCCATTAGTCCAGACCCTCATCATTTTTGTCCTCATCTTAAATGCTCTCCTACTTTAATATTTAGGTTGCATTTGTAAGACGTGACACAAAGGAGGGAGCTCGTTGTCATAAGGTTATAGGGGTCTGGAGGTCAGCGCTCCATAAATTGTAATGCTGCTTTCAAGAATTATATTGAGTAATTTGCTGCAATATTTGTTGAGGCTTTCAGTTTCAACCAATTCAACTTGGTGCCTTCAGCAGTGAGATCAGAAACAAGCTGTATGCAAGCTCTGTAATGAAATTCTTTAGCCTTGAAATTGTCTACTCAGGCTGCAGAGCTTACTCCCAGTCTACAACTAACAAGAGCCACCAATTAAAATCTAAAGGAACTAATGTTTCAGTAATTGCTCAGGTAATTACAGTGTCAAACAAAAGACAGCATTACTGGTTCGAGTGTATGTGAAATGATACACCGCTACAAATTGAAGCCAGACTGCTTTATAGTGCATTACTTATTTACACACTTCAGTTGATTGATGCCAAAATGTGGTGTCAAGATTAGTTTCTCACTCAGTCGTCACTAGTTTCAGGGTAGTCATAAATATCTTTGTCAGTCATGAATGTTGTTAAAATGTAAAAAATGTGAAATGAGGTCCCGCACTCTTACAAAGTATTACATCATATTTTTTTTCTGTCTCAAAGTCATAAAGTGATGATATTGGATGATTTTAATGTTTGGAGTGTTTCAACCTGGAACTGTTACAGCCTGGAATCAGAAAACATTGCTGCTCTAATCCGCTCATTTGTATTTTCGTTGTTGTGCTACAGGGGAATTTATTCAAACAACTCTTAATTATGCTGTTGTTTTTTAGTATAACAAAAAATTGTCTTAGTTAATACATTTTAAATGCTTTTCATGGCTCTAATTTAATATTATTTTTCTTGCCATGCTTTAATCAATGACACGTGTGAATGTTTTTCAGTGTTTAGAGTTTTTAAGTCATGAAAACACACCAAATGTTCCACTGTAAACTGCTTAGATTATTGTTTCTGTATTTACAAAAACAAAGAAAATGTATGCCATCATAAATACACCATTATAGCAGCCATTATTGTGTAAAAATAGAAGTCAATGTATCGATTATTTACAAAAGTATGGTATGTTTATTAGAAAATGATTTGATTTGGAAGTTGATATACATAAAGCTTACTATTTTGATTTTTTTTCTGGCTATGAAATGTTCCCACTGAAATACTCACCCATATTTAAACATACTAAAAGAGAGGCAAACAGCGGATTAGCAAAGATTAGAAATGGCTCAGTGGGAAGTGAATCACTTTACTCTGTTACGCAACACAGATGACAGCACGTTATATGACATTACTGTTGTTTGTGTGAATGCTACAGCTGGGTGGCGTTATATTTATCTCACTGAGTGGCCCAACTTTTCTACTATAGCAATACTAAAATGTTCTTTAACGTTCTGGAAGGCTGGATTGTAAATGCAATCCAGGACATATGCCTTGGGGACGATGATCTTACAGAAGAAATGCAAGTGACGCGTAACAGTAAAAGGTACAAAGGCCTAAGTGGAGTGTAATTACAGGTTACAGAGGACATGGGGGAGTTGAACTCTAGTCTTGACTTGTACTGGATCTATGACAGAGCACTTTGAGAGGAATTGGTTAGCTGCCTGTGTGATGTCCAGTGATTATTTTAGAATTTGGGTTTGCCTCCAAAACAGTTTTTCCATTATTTAGATCTTGCACATCAAACTTCACTGTGACGTTTTGTTTGGTATGTTGTCTGTATAAATAACACGGGTATGCATGGCAGTTTGTGTTTTCCAGCGTTCACACATGCACATTCGCTGACTGTACACGCACGCTCGAGTCCTCTCATGCATAAATGGAAGCTCTTCAAGGCTCCTGTCATGAGGGGCAAACAGAGGCACTCAGGTTGCACGCTGCCATACAGAAGAACATTTCAAAGCTCTTGAATAATTAAGCAGCTGTAAGAACGAAGTAGGTCAGGCCAGCAGACAAGTGCACTCCTCACTTTTATTTCCTGCTCCTCAGGATGTGCAGCTGAATGTCAGGTGGGCTTTGAGAAGTTGAGACATCTCACATTTCACATTCTGTCCTGCACAGACTACTGTGAAAGTAGATGCCCTATCAGATCCATTAAAACTAGCAATCAGACTGTCTCACAAACATCTCTTAGACTTTGTCCGTTATTACTGGATGTTGTATTTTATTTAGTTTATTCAATTTATTATGGGTGATCATCTGATAAACTACTCATCGCTCTTTTATTTGATCAGTAATAGTGGTGTAACAGTATATCTATGGATCTGTCACAGCTACGGTTCAGTGCATGCACATGTATGCAGAATATGCAGTAGAATAAATGCAGAACTAAAATTTACAAGCACTTTGACTCAATACCTTAAGCTGTAAGCCGTTAGCGAGTTAGCAACATGTCATGCAAAGCTGATTGCCGTTTTGACTCAGACAGTCGCACTATAGCGGCTGAAAATCTGTCACAGGAGCGAGAAGGACATGTCTGTTTCTTTAAAATCAGCTACATGGATCCCAGTGAACTATAATAGTAAGGTAGTGTGAACAGTAGGCCCGTCAAAAGTATTACATGACTGCCTGGCTGCAGTTAGTTGAAGTAGCTGTAATTATTTTACATAATTGTCATAATTGCTTCCATTCACCTGTATAATAACAGCTGGAGGAAACTTACTGAAATGTCATATTTCTATCACAAAGTCTGTGTTGTTTTCTGCAATTATTCATACCCTTTTCTTCTGTCATTGTTCACTTTTGATTACAAAGCCTAAAACTCAAACAGAAATGTAATTTTTTATATGTTCCAGTATTCAATAATCTTGTTAATAACCTGTTAGCTTTTTACTGTAATTGTTAGTCACAAGTAATTCCATGACAGTCATCACCTTAAATCTCATGATTGCGAGAGCCATATTCAGTGACAGGTAGGATGAGTATGGGTTATTGCTGTTAAGATTTGTGTGGAAACATATTGAATACATTTACTGTTTACATTTAGATGCTTTCAAGTGGGGCTGGGTGATAAAATGATAATGATATGTATCACGATATTACTTTTCCTCTATAGAAATATGAGACATGCTCGATACAATTTCGATAGAATCCATTTGTCCATGTTTTGACAGATATAAGAACATAATTAAATAGCGCCGCACCAAACCAGTCGTGTTATACCCACGACAAGTTAGGTTGATGCACACAGCACAGCCATAAAAGCCAGCTGCAGGGCACACGCTAATGTTTGGGCTGCAGCAGGAGATAGAGTATTCCTTCGGGAGAAAATTTGACTGAGAACTTGGGCGACTGGGTTACTGAAAATTAGGGTGAGGCATAGAAGCTGGGAGTCAGATGTTCAAAGCATGTTAATTTTCATTTTCAGTTTACGGTAGTTACTGCAGTTACGAAACACAGCCCCACGTATATACCCCTGGCATTGTTTCGTGAAGATGGTCTGTTTTGTTTGTGTTCTCTTCTAAAACTTGAAAGCTTTTGCCTGCTTGTCAGACTTTTAGTTTAGTTTTAAATATATGTACCTGTTTTATTTATCTGAAACAGTTGTATAATGTTCTTCAGCATACCTGTCATGTTCAACCTCTGACAGAAAATAAATCATATTTAAATCAAAAATAACCCTCTGATGTCTTCACAACTAACTTATGAGTAACGCAAAATTTAACTTTGACAAAAATAGTGATTTGATTTATATCGTGATCCATATCGATATCGTCTGATATGAAAAAAAATATTTAGATATGATTTTTTTCCATATCGCCCAGCCCTACTGTCATGCTATACTGAGTACATCAGAGTGGACAGTGGAATAAACTGAAACTTGCACTCCCTGGTGCTCTATTGTCAAAATAAACGAGTAAGAAACCTAGCCTAATGCTTTTGTCTTTTTTTTTGCTGTTTTGAGATATTGTTTTTTGCAAATTGTGATGTTCAGACCAGACATGATCCAAATTGTACCATGTGTACCATTAGACTCTGAATAATCACCTTTGAATATGGTATATTTTGGCAGGAAAATTACTCGGAGATGAGAATAAGTGTTACCTTTGGGATTACTCTGTGTATATTTAGATGTGCAATAATGGAATTTACCTAAAAAGGTGTGTTTTGTGGTTAATTAATGGATCAATGTCTTCATATCCAGTGTGTGTTTGTGTTGTCAGCGTGGATCTGTTAACAGAGGGAGTAGCTTTCAGATCCTGCCGTGTGTTTTGGTGGAGTGCCTGTGCCTCCATGGTTACAGGGAGTCGTAGTTGGCTCAGGCAGTGTGTGAAGGCCCCAGTTCTATGTCGGCCAGCAGAGAGGGGGAGGGGAGAGCCTTATGTAATTTCACACAGTATCGCAGAGGCGGTTTGGAGCAGGGGAACACACAGGAAATCCAATAGCTGCTCTGCTGTCCAGCATGGATACAGCTGGACGACCACATCTGGAGGGAGAGACGAGCCAGTCGCTGGCCCTGTTGATCCCTCTACTTCCCTGTCTGATTTGCACATTTATCATGTGTATGTGTTGAGACATGGGGAGTTATCGGTCACCGAAAAAAAAACATGCTATGATTTTGCCTTGTCAGAATAGCAGCTATCCTATTGATTTTTTTTTTTTTTTAATTATTGTTTTTAAATCTGGCTGCATTACAGTAATATGGTGTATTTTAATTGCTTTAGGGATAATCAATATTAAGTTTTGCTTATTTGCTCCAGTGTTCCTTTAACATTTTTACTAAATAAAGACTGAAGCGGTCTAATTAAATTATATTTTTTTAATTTATTCATTTATTTTAAAGTATGTAGTATTGATATTCCAAATTATGAACAGCAGTGGGGAGGTGTGTACCAGAATGCACTCATAACTGCCAAACCACCAAAGAAATAATGTTTTGTCCACAGACTGTATCACTCATTGAAGTAGGTGTGAAACTCAGTTTTACACACATCTGTTGTTTTGACAGCCGGTCAAATTAACACTTATAATCTTCATGTACGTTACTGCATTAGCTGATAGTACATTTCTGGATACATTACAGCTTTGCTCTGTTTTTAGACAGAAAACCACCACAGTGAAGCCACAAATCACATTTGTTTTTTGTATTGTCAATAGCTTTCACAACAATAAGTAATGCAATAACTTTATAGCCTTTTAAGCTTCTCAAACCATTCAACAGTAATTTCAGCATCAAACTCCAGTCTTTTAATTTATACAGTGTTTCTAGCTTTCATCACTTTGTCACTCAAAAAATATTTTCTTTCCAGTTCTCATCATCATCACTTTCTGACACTTTGGCCAAAGACCTTATGGCATTAATTTTTAACACCGTAACTGGCAGAGGGACTCACTGCTCACTCTAGTGGTCTCATAAATCTCCAGGCCCGACGACATAAATGGTTTCAGTGCGTATCTATAAATCTTAAGTTTAATTTATATATGTAAATAGCTGTGAGTAGTAGCTTATCTTAAATATGAGTATGACACTCTAATGAGTGCTGTATATTCAAGTTGTTGTTTCAAATCTGCATTGTACAATTTTTTGGTTACAATGCCTCAAGGCAAATAGAGCCGCAATATTTATTCATATGTTCCAGTGTTCATTGCTTTTCATAGTTTTTTTCAAATAATTTTGGTGTTCAGAGATGGACACATTGATTCATAACCACATTTGCTTTTTACAACTAATAGGCGTCATGATGTGATGGTGAGTAATACTGGCGTCGTGTATAAAATGGATTTTATCTCATCACCACGTCCTTTTTCATTGTCGCAGTCTGTTCTTCTGTTTTTTTTTGTTTTTTTGTTTTCTCCCTGCATCATTACTGCAGGTGTTTCTTTGTTGCCAAACATGCTGCTGTTAAGATGTCGGGAAGCAGTCATTTAGTCATTGTTAAAATGAGGTGTGTGCAATTGTGGTTTGGAAAGATGATTGTACCTCTTTCGTCAGACAAGTTGCAGCCATGTCAAAGTTGAATGTGGGTGTTCACACTTTACTCGCAGTGTCTTCAGTTGGTGACTGTGTGTTGTGACCACAGATTTCCTGTGTGAAAGTTGAGCAAAGGTAAGACAGAACCAGTTGGGTGTGTATGTGGATGTTGTTTTGTCGCTTTTTGGTAATAATGTCAATGTGCTAGCCATGTGACTGTGATTTATCATATGCTGCTAGGTTGGCTGTAATTATAATAATAATGATAATAATAGATTTTATTTATAATGCACTTTTCATTCAGAGAATCTCAGAGTGCAATAGCAGAAAAGGACAGAACAGCATAATTATATCACCTTCTGCCTTTTACAGGCCCTCCTGTTGGGTTTACATTTCATTTTACATCTTAGTAACTCATTCTCTTGCTTGACTATTTACTTATGGATGATATGGTCCTGTTAGTGTGCAAAACAGTAATGCCATGATATCTGCAAACATTTACAGATATTTGAGTCCTCTAATAATGTCAAATATTGGGACTGAGTGAGTATTTAACTAGTCCAGAGGAGAGTTTATAGACGCCTACAGTTAGTCCCATTTTTGAGATGTGAGTAATATGCATTAGGGCTGTATTAATATATTAGATTAAAGATGTTGCACTTAAAGGAGAGTATTGGAGAATGTATAGACTGGTCATTATATATTGATGACTATGTATCACTTTGCTGAACAGTCATAAAACTTGTAATGTTTAATGTTGGAATGACAGTGGCTCTCTTCAGATCTTGCATTAACATCTGTCCTGGCAAATCAGTTCTCATTTGATTATCTCTAATGCAAAGTATGGCCCATTCAGCACACATTTGGAGATTATGTAGGATGCATGTATCCACATTTCCTCTAGGAGTGCGAACACATTGAAGGACAGAGATTTGCTTCAGAGAAAAGAGTGTAATGTCTGCGATGCTACTTGGAACTAGCCCCAACAATCCTCTGGTTTTGCTAGTTTTTTCACTGCATGGAAATAGAATAATACATTCCACAGATCGCATGATTCAGTCGGAATTCATAAACATGTTTTAGGTGATTGAGGACTCATTGCTGAAGCATGCTACATTTCACAAGAAAGCTAATTAAAACAAATACAATGGTCAAAATTGTCACTCATTTAAGGTGTATTGGTTGATTCATGCCTTACCTTCGTACAGTAACAGGCAGCAAACACCAGTCACCTTAAAGCACCACAGGGACTTAAATTGGCAAAGAATCATTATGAATCCAGTCTGTTCAAGTTGAAATGTAGATTCTTAATTTGCATATTCAATGGAAATTTCAGATCTGCTCTGAGGTGATCACTCAATACATCCGGAGAGGCTCTCTAATGCCAGGTATGAACAGGTATGTACAAGCTACCTGTATTGGATATCTCAGGATGGATTTTAGCACAAGGTCTGAACAGGGGTGACACATTGTGTCTTCAATGTAGCTAGATTTGTATTCTCTTGGACTTAGAAACAGAGAAGCAAACTTTTTCATTTGCAAGAAATCACATGGTGAAGTTG
This sequence comes from Sphaeramia orbicularis, assembly GCF_902148855.1. Taxonomy (NCBI): domain Eukaryota; kingdom Metazoa; phylum Chordata; class Actinopteri; order Kurtiformes; family Apogonidae; genus Sphaeramia; species Sphaeramia orbicularis. Next base: position 34,167,250 of record NC_043965.1, read on the forward strand.
TATTGCACACTTTGCAGAAAAAAACATACTTTAGCCTGTGAAGAGACATGTAAGCAATGGGCAAGAGAATAATTTTGATTAAAAAGGATTGCGCTTACCTTCAAAGGCCTTAAATACCTGTTGTATTTGTATTCAGAAGCTGTTCCTTCCACATACACCAGATCCAATACCCTGTACCCTGACCTTACAAAACCTCTTGGGGCCCCACAACTGAAGCTTCAGTGGATTAAAAGTACACAAGCTTAATTTCTTTGTCAAAGTTATGTCAGTGGGAGAGAGGGCAAAATGTACAGCAAGTGCCCATGAAAGATGATTTAAAAAAAAAAAAAAAACTTAAAAAGATTCACGTTCAGTCTACATAGAAAGCATTTTTGACACTGGCAGCAAATAACACTCATCACTTGATGTTGAAATGTGAATTGGGCTAACGATGATGTAGATTAAGATTAAGGTAATTTGAGAATCCCTAATAAAGCAATTGTTTGCATGCTTTTATGATGTAGTGTTAGTGAGCAGTTTGGTATTGAGGTGGAGGGTGAGTGAGTGAAAGGGTAAGCGAGCTCAAGCCTCCTTGTCCAGGGCCCTTCGGTAATGAGGCTCCGGGGAGATAAATCCTTATGAGACCTGACAGGGTGCCACATTCCTGGGCTGAGAGTCCTAGCAGCCCCCCTCCCCTGAGCTCAGCTCTCGGCTCTCTGCTTTATAGACTTCTGATCTTGTTCCCAGCATAAGCCTTGTGCCCATTACATTTCACTCATCTGCCCTTTCACAACAAGGCCATACCTTTTGAATGGAGCCATCATCTCTTCTGGTTAAACAAACTACTTTAGCAATCACAGTAGTCGCAGAAATCCTTGGTAATGGTTTGATACGCTGACGTGTGTGACTCTGGAGCGTGTATCCTTGTACGGTATGTCAAAATCAGTGGTTGATTGTACAAGCTCAGCATTTTTAAAAAGTGCAGTACAGTCTGTTGCATCCTTTACACTGTACTTAGTGCTCGGCTCTCAGGCTACCTAGTCAGACCTGACAAAGTTTTGATTAACTGTTTATGTCAGTAGAATTAAACTGTTGTTTGAAGTCGGCCTCCTGCTCTCTTTGGCAGGCTGGAAGCCGTCTGTGTACTCTTTGCTAGTATTTCCACCGCCATTCCTAAAATGGAGAGGGAGGGAGGGAGGGGGTAAGAGGATGAAATACTGGCTTGCACCACTGAAGGCTGAGGCCCACACTGTGGAGACGTCGAAAGCGAAGAGGGGGGAGAAGGAAAGCATGCTAGAGTGAGAGAGGGAGTTGACTGGGTTCATTCGCAGAATTGGCAGTGAGCCAACAACTTGCCTGTGGGTGTCTGTAGCAGTGCCAGTGCATGTGTTTAGCCTCTCGTCTGGAAGGCCCCATTCGCATCAGAGTTTATGTCAAAGCTCTCTCATTGTGTTGGCTCTCTCATCTTGATTCAGGTTTTTTGTCCTTAGCAGATCTTATGACTGCCTTCAGACTTGTTTTTCTCCCTCTCAGGGGAATCTCTCTGGACTGGATGGTCATCAAAGAAGGGCTTGTGATGCTTATCTCAAACTCTCTTTGTCTCGTTGGCCTCTTTTCTTTCTCTCTTTCTTTTTTTGACACTATTTGCATACTATGTCAACATCATGAGTTCTTTATCTTTACCTACTATTTTACCAGTAATCACTATGTGTGGTCTGTTTATTCAGGGTTGTCTGGGGGAAAAGATGCTGCACCAGTTTCTTGAAAATGTTCAAAGGCATATTTTAGACCACTAGACACAAAGGGAAAGTCTCTAGTCAGAGTGGGACTTTGAGAAGTTTTTCCCCCTATCTCACAGTATTTGCAGCCAGTGTTTACATAGCTCCTCAGTTCCTCTTAACCTAAACCACATTACTTGTGTAATGCAGCCTTTTGCATAACTGAGATCAAGTGACTATTTGTGTTTGTGACAGTGAAACGAAAATGCCTTTAGTGCTGGTGAGTTGATATTTCACACTTAATAGACCAAGACTGATTGTGATTTTGAGCGAGTGTATGATGTTTGAGTTTTTATTAAAATATTAAATTTGTTTACATTTAGGCATACATTATTTAGAACCTCTGTTATTTTTTTGTTCGTGTCAAATGATTATTCAAAAATATGTTAAAGGAGTGATATTTTGCTTTTTTAAAAATGGAATTATGCATTTTAAAGCATTCCCCTGTGGTCTACCTAAACTGTAAATGCTATGCTTGGGTCTGAATTCTTCATCAATTAAACTCCCTAGGCCCATTTTCAACCCTATTTCTGAGTAATGACACGAGAAAGGCTGTTTTGAGCGCTGGCCCTTTAAATGCACATGAGCCGCTTCATGCCCCACCCCCTCCGGGTTGTTAGCTTTGCTGCTCTGTCCCGTTCAACCAACAACTGAACATTTTAGGTAATCGGCTCGAAGTTTGGACATATTTTCAGTAGGGCTGCATGATTCTGGCAAAAATGTGAATCACGATTCTTTTGCTTAGAATTGAGATCACAATTCTCTGGCATGATTTTTTTCACAAAATGTTTATTGCACCACTGTCAAGGAAAAGGGGTTCTTTTACCTCTTATTCCTTCTTTCATATCACTCCACAAATAGTCCGGTCACTTATGCAGTGTTTGCTGTGGAATTGATCTGTAGGTGTGGTTGTGTGTAATGGGGGGGGTACATGCCACGGTTTTGTGGGGGGTACACGCGCGTGCGTTTCGGTTGGTGGTGGGGTGTGTGTGTGTGGGGGGGGCTTGGCTGCAAGCACGCAGTTTGGCCGGGGAAGCATTGCACACGCGGGCGTTTCGGCCGGTTACCCTCGCACGTGCGTCGGTTTCCGTCCTACTTATACTATGGGGGTACGGGGCAGACGTTCCTCCGCTTTAATTCACACTTTCCTCACTCAACTGCAGCCACAGGTGTGTTGTAAAGATGCTTTACCATTGGTTGAGGGAATAGGCGGCGGTGGTTCTGCGTTTGTGGTAATGCAGCTCGTGAAATAAAATGCTTAAGAATCGTTCGTGCTTAGAAATGAGATTGCATACATGTGTGAATCAAGATTGCGATCCTTTAACGATTAATTGTGCAGCCCTAATTTTCAGTATGGACTACAACCGCTGCCGCTGCCAAACAATTATGGTGTACTTCGAGAAATGTTTGTCAGAAGTCCTGACATTATTTGTGCAAATGTTGTGACATAACTAGTTATAGATGTAACAAATTAAGCAGGAATTAAAACAGGTTGTAGAAATCCACTTGATTTTTGTCAAAATGAATATAAAGATAGCTTTGCAGCACCTGGAGGGTTCAAATTCAAACTTTATGAACTATTGGGGTCCAAATACACAAATAAATGTACCAAAGACTAATAAAAGGGAGTTTAGCAAAATATGAGCCCTTTAATAGTCAGTCTCCACAAAGAAGCAAGTAGAAAACTGGGTTATCAAATCAATATTTCATTGAGTATTCTGTTGCTAGGTTTTCCTTTTGATAGAGTTATGGTTTAGTGGTTCATTTTAAGAAAAAAATAATCAGGGTCAGAAGCAGAGTAATAGTTGGTTATTTGTGGAAAACAGGTGTGTATTTATGTGTGTCAGTTTCAAACACCAGAGGACCCATGCAGTATGTGTGTAAATAACACCAAACCATGGTAGAGACTCAGCATAATTTTTTATTACATTACTGTTTTGATATAAACATTTATCTTTCAGTGATAGCCATCCAAGCTTTACTTATGAAATAGAAAATCTACCTGCATTTACTACTTGGTGGTTGTTAATATAGTACATAGAGCTTAACTTTATTCCATGCTAGATCCTGAAATTCCCCAAATTCATTCCTATTTAGCAAAAAATGTACAGACATTAATCATGTGCTTCCTAACCATTTCCTTTAGAGTTATACAGTTCTTTAGTGATGAGCTGTAATTTGCATGACTGTTACAGTAGATTGTGGATATTTCTTCTTGCTAATGTTGTATATTTAAGAGTTGTGCAGCATAAACATCTGAACTTTTACAGAACGTACGCATGGGTGTTTTAAAGCTCGGTGTAGGCCTACTATCATCATTCTTGTTTGAAGTTGCATGTTCAAAACATTATTTGTAGACAACTCTAATGGTTTCAGCTACTATTTCTCTTTGCCATTGAGTTATTTATGGTTCCTCTAAAGCCCGATTAAACTTTTTTTTTTAGTTTACTCAGTTGTTGCTCGAGTTGGCGGGTCACTGTCTGTGAGACCTCAGTTTGAGGACAGTGGCCTATTCAGTAGTCAGTGAAGGAGGGGTTCAGTCGAGCAGGTGCAGTGATACTCTGTCCTCCCCAGGAGCGATGGAGGGAGAACAGCTGTGGCATGGAGGTGATGACATTATGATATCCGCCACCGACACAGACACTTTGATGTCTAGTTACTTTGAAGTTAGCTTTGTTTTAGGGCTGGGCAATATAGACAAAAAATATATTGTAATATATATTCGACTATTCAAATACTCAGGCAACTGTTTTCTAGGAATGCACTGATACTTCACCTCATCATTGGCATTGGCTGATATCTACAAATTCTTAGATAGCTTTTCATTGATTGCAGAGTGTGTGTGGGGGGGTAATAATAAAAAATAATTTATCAATCAAATTCTACTTATATAGCGCCAAATCATAACAAAAGTTATCTCATGACACTATATTTAGACACTATATTTAGACTATTTAGACCAGTCACTTAATAAGCCAACTCACAGACACCCAACACAGTCCTCCAGCAAAGACTTGGCAATAGTCAATTAATTTTTCTATTTATTTAGTTATTTATTAATTGATTTATCAGGGACAATGCAATGAAACATAGTGACATATAGAACATCTGATATTCTGCACAAACATTATATAGCATTTTGCTATTTCACAACTCCCTTCCTCTTTGGGCTTTCAAGAAAGAAAGAAATGTGCAATATCAGCAACAACATCAAACAATATGAACAATACTATAATCAAACGATATTAAAACCTACATAAAAAAAGAATGTAAAAGAAATATTTGTATTGGCTATCCTCCAAAATGTCATAAATACTGTAATTTGTTGTGAACACAGCCACAGATTTTTCAATGGGTGCATCTGTATGTTTTTCTATTTTGATATTCAATTCACATTTGTGTTGAGATGAATATGAAGCCATGATTGAACAAAGATAGATATGTAAGACGTAGTGAAAAAGGGACAGGCTCTCCTCTCTTTTCATGTGCTAGGCCCTACTTGTTCTGTGCAAGGTGTCCAAGTTTAATCACTATTATTATTACCTCCGCCAGGAGGTATTTTGATCACTTTGCTTTGTGTGTTTGTTTGTTAGCAAGATAACTCAAAAAAGTTCTGGACGGATTTTCATGAAATTTTCAGGAAATGTTGATATTGGCACAAGGAAGAAATGATTAAATTTGGTGCTGATCAGGGGTGGGGGTGGGGTGGAGGGGACAGATCTGTCTTGGCGGAGGTCTGCACTCTCCGAGTGCTTTTCTTGTTATTATTTGTATCCCTAAAATAAATAAATGAATATATATATATATATATATATATATATATATATATATATATATATATATATATATATATATATATATATATATATGTGTGTATATATATATATATATATATATATGTGTGTATATATATATATATATATATATATATATATGTGTGTATATATATATATATATATGTGTGTATGTATATATATATATATATATATATATATGTGTATATATATATATATATATATATATATATATATGTGTATATATATATATATATATATATATATATATATGTATATATATATATATATATATATATATATGTATATATATGTGTATATATATATATATATATATATATATATGTGTATATATATATATATATATATATATATATGTGTATATATATATATATATATATATATATGTGTATATATATATATATATATATATATATATGTGTATATATATATATATATATATATATATATATATATATATGTGTATATATATATATATATATATATATATATATATGTGTATATATATATATATATATATATATATATATATATATATATATATATATATATATATATATGTGTATATATATATATATATATATATATATATATATATATATATGTCGAGGCCCAAAACGGAATCTGTCCTGATTCAGAATCGGGCCGGCCAAAAATGGAATTCCATTTTGGGCCAGCCCGATTCTGAAGCGGGCCGGCCCAGAATGGAATTCTATTCTAGGCCGGCCTAGAATGGAATCTCTATAGGATTCCATTCTGGGCCGGCCCAGAATGGAATTCCATTCTGGGCCGGCCCAATTCAGAATCAGGCCGGCCCAGATTGGAATTCTATTCTGGGCTGGCCTAGAATGGAATCCTGCTGCTATAATGTTATTTTTATACCATGTTTAATGCAAATGATCTAAATTATTACAAAAATCAATACATGGAATTTGCAAATATGTGAAACAAAAATGAAACAAACAGCATTTTAATTGTAAACTATAATACACTTCATTTACAAATAGAACCTATAGGTACTCCCCACCAATATATGGTACAGTGAAATCGACTGAAATTGACAATAGTTACTCAAGGTATGTAAGACTGAAAATGTAAATCGGCACTAATAGACCAAAAATGTCACATTGTTGAATATGCAATCAAACTTGCACTGAAATATATATAATAATGGGATATAATGGATTTACCCTGAACACGGACGCTGGATCCGCCACTGGATATCCTTCATGTAAATGCAATAATTACGACAGATTTGGTTGGTTTGGTTGTTCTTATCCCTTGATAACAAACATAGGGGACCCTAGTGGAAGAACCCTATCGATTTCAGCTTCTCTATGAGTATTATAAGTCATCCAAATGGGGGCGCTGTAGTTGAAAATCAGTTTTTTGGACATAAACCAAGCAATAATAGGCGGATGAAATAAAATTTGGCTCATATTGATCATCTTATAAATTTCCATTTTCTGGCTATCATCCAGAGTTCATATGGTGTCGTTTTCATTCACTGGGTGGAGTTTTGTGGGGGAAAATTGGTTCTCTGACCATTATTCTGCCACTATCGGGTCGATGTAGCTCAAATTGTGTTCATATCCATTGTCTAACAATTATTGTGGATAGATTTATATATAGCAGAGGATTAGGGGGATTTCAGGGATATAGCCTACCCTTGCTGTCGGAACCCGACAGCGTAAGCCTCATTATTAAGGGTAAGTTATTTTCACGGATAGTCGCTGGAAAGCTTCTAATATTTACTGTTGACTACTGGCAAAGCTTTACAGCCCTTTTCTAAAGTAGATGTAAAAGCATTGAATATACAGAGCTGCACCCAAAAAATGTCCCTCACAATGTATTTAATACCATTTACTGTGTTATCCCTTAGGGCTGGGCAATATCTTGAGATTTTGAAATATCTTGAGATTTTTTCATATGCGATATACTAAGGGACTATATCGTTTATATCGAGATAAATTATTTTGGGCTTAAATTACACTCCTTGCGCTGCTCCCCCCAACCCGTCCATATTACTTCTCTTCTTGTCTGCCTCTCTCTCAGCTTTATTGTACCCCGCCTCTCTCCGTAACAGAGTACAACCCACCCCGCCCCCTTCCCGTCACAACTCCGATGTGAACATAGCTACGAACACAAGCGAGGGAGAAACTAATGAGGAACTGGTTTGGAAGAGAAAGAATAATGGGTTGCTCATTTGGAGATGGTTTGGTTTCCAGTCAACAGATGTGCAGCAGAAAAATGTGTACTGCAGGGAATGCAGAAAACTTACTCCTACGAAAGGTTCGAGTACAACCGATCTGTTTCACCATTTGCAATAGCGGCATAAAGTACAGTACGAAGAGACTGTAAGACTGCGTGCTGCAACCCAAACTGTGAAGTTAGTCTAAGCTCCAGCCCTGAAACAGGCCACATTACAGAACTCACTCACTCGTGGCATCCCTTATGAGAGAAATAGTGACAAGTGGTGCACCATGACTAAGGCTGTAGCGTACCACATTGCAAAAGATATGTTTTTTTTTATTTTCCACATAATTTGTTGTGGAACAATTTTATTTCATTTATACTCATTTATATATTTATTTTTGTCTTTTTTTTATGTACGTGTTGATATTGTGCTGCTTTCCATCAATTAAAAAGTGCCTATATGGCAGTTGGCACCTGTGAATTTGACCTAGAACTGTCTTTTTTATATTACTTTATGGAAAAATAATCTATCGAAATATATATTGTGTATCGCCATTCTGCAAAAAAAAACATCGAAATGTGATTTTTGGTTCATATTGCCCAGCACTATTATCCCTTATGCCACACAGTGTTTATGCAATGTCACAATAATTGTCTCGGACACATATATGAATTTATTTGCATCTATGATCACACAAGTGGTTTTGCCAAGACTTTATATTAATGATGAGAAAGTTGGGCTATTGTGTAGTCTTTTCCAGAAAACCTTGAAAGATTCTTAATGGGGTTCAGGTCTGAACTCTGTGGTGGCCAGTCCATGTGTGAAAATGATGTCTCATGCTCTCTGAACCACTCACATGCAGATGAATCCTGGCATTGTCCAATCTTTATGCTTCCTTCCAAACTGATGGTTGTTTAAACAATAGGAAGCTACTCACTGCACCAGTTAGGGTGAAAAAAACTTGTTGGAGCTGAAACGTATTAAGCACTGCAGTAATTATCCAATGGGAAGCTCTTATCCATTTGCGCAGTTAAATCCAGATGGACTTTTTGTTGGCTGGGCAGTGTATTCAAGACATAGCCCATCCCTGTCTTGCATGTTGTTGTTGAAAGCATTATTCTTTGCAGGTTTGTAACTGTCCAGGCCAATTCTGTTAACATTGCTCTAATATAGCTCATTTCTTTTTTTCTGTATAGTTTGCTGGCTAGACGGCCGATAATGCACGGCATCTGCTCTGCAGCCACACCCACTTCCTGCCTGTAGAGGAAGCGGCTGTGCCAGCATGTCCTCTCATCCTCAGACTGTGCCACCGAGCCGGAGGACTGTGGACACAAGGCACCTGCCAAACCCTGCCAATCTACCACTGCAGCTGCAACGGGCACATACGGTAAGAGGCCCGGCACACAATGTGTTAACAGTACCACCTTACTTCTGACTCACTTCTGGCACTGTCTGCTTTGTTATTTAGTAAACAGAGCATTGCTGTGAACTGCTGACCCCAGGGGCCTCCAGTGGGCCCCCAACAGAAATATTCCCAGGTCACAATGTTGTGCACACAGAAGTTCTCCCTCATTAGATGTTTAAGTTGAAAGTTCATGTTGTCATTGTAGAGTCATAATAGGGCCTTTCCAATTGTTTCCATCCATATCTCCTAATTATCAAGATTATGTTCTCCTACGTATCAGAGGCAAAGCTGTCTGAGCTTGTGAGAAGAGGCCTTGAACTATTGTAGGAGTTCATTAGGTGACCTCCAGTGTTTGCAACTCCCTTTTTTATTCCTGTGGTGGGAAATTGGAGGCTTACCCCCTAGGATCCCCACAGCTGCACCTACAGTTAATCCTACCACTCCCTCTTGTCATCACATTCGGCTACAGATGAGGTTTGACTAGCTGTTTCCCAGTCTCCCTAAGTGCAGTTTTACAGTACGTTGACTACCCCACTTCAGAGAAAGGATGAGTGCTGGAGAGAAGAGCAGTACATAATACTGTGGAAACAAGGCAGGAAATTTGGAGAAAAAATGTTCAGATGTCATCATTCTGAGGTCTCTGCAACTTCCTAAGAACAATGGATTTATTTATGATTGTCTCTTTTGTTAAATTTGGACATCATCTTGCTGTTTGTGTTTCAGGAAGTGGGACTGGACTACCATACTCATCATGTCAGGGACTACAGCTCCCACCTGGCCCAGCCACATCGCCGCCGACCTTCCTTGCTTTCGGAGTTCCAGCCTGGGAATGAGAGGTAGGCACTCTGCTTGTCTATAAAGGCTGCTCTTTCATTAAAGACACATCACTGTTTTAGATGATGGAACGTATAGATCCCTTGTGTCTCTCTTTTAATGGCTTTTTTTGACTATGTTTACTGTAGTCAGTGCTATTAGTTAGATAATTAATTGTGCAATATTGTTTAAAGTGTAAAAATAGCATATGGTATTTAAAGGAAGGCTGGCTGAAGCCCTAGAAAAATAACTACATGAATAGTAACTGATCATTTGGTCCTTTCACATATAAAAAGTATATTATTGCTCTGAACATGTTGCTCAGTTGACAGTCTTATGCATGCTGCCTTTTTATATTGTATTATTGCACTAAACCTTCTGCATGTTTACCCTCCCCCAGTGTAATCCTTATGTAATTGGCATCCACTAGCCTTTTCCTTAATGTTGTGTTAAACGGCTCAGTGGGGCAATGGAGCTTGCAGAGTTTTGCCATCTTCAATAGACCAACAGTGAGTCAGGCAAAGTATTATATGTATAGTACTTTCCCTCTAGAGACCCAGGCATTGTACCTTCTACTCTTGTGTATTATTTATATAGCCATGCTTTTTTGAGTCTTGATAAGTACTCATGAATATTTTATATGAATGCCATGAATTTTGCATGATGCGCAGGGAATAAGTCACAAGAATTTATATCAACAGTTGATTGTCATTGCAGATTTTTCTTTTCCCATGTGTTGAAACATGCAGGGTGTATATTTTTTTAATTTCAAGTGGCTGGTTTTACTAAAGTATGGCTCTGTCGAGATGTATTTTATAAAGTGTGTGCCATTAACCTCTGGAATCGAGTGACTTTATACCTGCAGAGAAAAATGCTTTTGTTGGTAGCAAAAAACCCCTGCAGTTTCTAGGACAACATAGTATGACTGCCATCATATGATCGACTAGCATACATTGCTTGCATCACACTGATACAAGTGTATCAGTATGTGATAAAAGCATAACGTATACCAGCAACATTCAGTAACCCTAACCCTAACCATTCCGCCTCCTTAAAAGAACTTTTCTATGTCTGTTGATTATTGCTACTCATTACCTGAATTGATTAGAATCCAAGGCAAATTGATTCAAAGTTGATTTTTTTTTATTTTTATTTTGCTTGAACATAAAAGATGCATGTAAATTGTGTATTTTTAAAGTTAATATTTAAATTAAGAATTTACCCAAAAGCAGTTCTGTTTTTCATTTTAATTCAGAATGATGAACAAGTGCAAGTATCGCAAGCTCTACTCATACACAAGAACAGGCCTGTATTAAGGAAAACCTTGATTTTCACCATTTGACATTAGACTACTTGACTCAAGATTTTTTCCAACCCAGTCCAAAAGGAGATCATTTCTATGCACTTGATAGTCAATACATGATTGTGACAAGCTTCTCCATCCCATCTGATTGGTTTCTTGATAAGAAGCACTGATGACATCACCTGCACCTTTTTTGAAAAGTTCATTGATGTGCGTTAATCACAAAAACATAGAGGACTCTGAAAATAGTCAGTGGATCCAGAGCCTTTTCTCAGGCAGCATATGTTCCACATGTGTATTGGCCACATACTGTATGCTTTCCCCTCATTGAACAACTGAGAAAAGTTTGATGGTATGTGGTGTCTGTCTTTTGAGTATAAATTAGATGAGATTATGGTCTAAAATGTCAAGCATAGAATTCTGCATTGGCCCTGTTTAACAGTTAACCTCATCAAGCACACAGTGTGGGAACACTCAGTCATGGATTGATGCAGAAATAAACAGCACAATGTTATTGCTACCCACAAGCTCCTGATTTGCTGCCACCATTCATTCAATCACTGGGGCTCTGGCACTGGCTCTCAGTATACATGATGCCTGTTGTTGCAAAACATTTGCCTTGTGCAGCTTCTACAGCAGCTGAGTGAAGTTGTTTTCAGTAGATAAATTAAAAAAAAACAAACAAACAAAAAAAACTATAATCATGTACCAGCAAAAGGGAGATGAGCTTTTAGCCCATGTTTCATTGTGGAGACTGTGAAATAAACTGCTGTTCTTGCTGGCAGGCATCTGTGGGTGGGGAGTCTTTTAGTTGAATATACTAGGCCCTCAGCATTCTTTCAGAGGGCTTAGAATCAAGTTTGAAGCAGTCATTCTATATTCTCATTCAGTGTCTGAATAGTGGCCTTGGCAACGCACTATTCTCCTCTCACGTGTATGTTTATCTTTTCCTAACTTTCAGTAATTTTGCACATTGTGTCCCAATTTGTGGAAAGCCCACAGTTATGTGTATTCTGACAGAATAATTGCAGTACTATGACCTAATATAGTCACAGGTTAACTTACAGAATGATATTATCACAGTATTCTGCCTCTACTAATACTTATAATGACACAGCTGGTATTAAATGTTTCACTAAGAAATCATCTGCACTAGGGATGTAAACAATTAATCGACTGTCGATTAATTGTTGATAAGAATTTGCTGATTAAATTATTAATTGTCAGTTAAATGTCCTTCTCCACCTGTCCATACCTGTCCGATTGCTGCCGGTTTGTCTGTGCTGTGACGCTGGGGCTGGGATAGCCGGTCATCGGACCGGATCACGGCGTTGACGTGTTAGAATGTCTTTATGGACATGGTGGAGCCAAATACAGACCGGCCGGTCTGTTTGTGGGAGTGGTGCACCCCCACCTAAATACATGCACAAATACGGGGTCGGTATTAGAGTGTTTTCCCTGCAGGTTGGTCTAGTCCACGGTCAGTGAGACAGAAATTGAAAACGTCCTCCAGGCTCCTGATACGGGCCACAGGTTTGCGAAGCTTCAGGAGGTGGGGAAAAGATAAATGAGCGAAAAGTTTCACTTTCAGTTCTGCAGAGGCATGGACTGCACTGCCCTGTACCCCTATAGTATTGTTAGTAGGACGGAAAGTGACGCACGCATAAGCGCGGTTACCAACAAACACGCATGCATCCCCCCGGCTGAACTGCGTGCGTGTGGCTGAGTAACCCTCCACCACCAACGAAACGCATGCGTTCACCCCCAACACACTCGCACCGATGAAACGCACGTGCATGCGCCCCCCCATTACATACCGCCACACTAACAGATGAATTCCACAGGAAACACTGACTGTATCCAGTGGTTCAATAAATCAATCATTAAGGAATATGACATGTTTTTTTCATGAAGTACATAAACGATATTTAGCTATTACTCTTATAGACCGTATTGAAAGAGAAATTCAGGTTCTCAGGAAAATCGCCACTTATCAATTAATAGTTAATCGATCCATAAGGTCAACCAACTAATGATTAATGGATTAATCGATAATTTGCATCCCTAATCTGCATTTAATATCATGATACTAGTAATTGATGAGGAGAATTTTTATTAATCAAACATCATATATCTCACTTTTTTATTACGACTGATTGATTAGTATTTGCAGCTATAGTGTCTGTGTTTAATAAAAAATGTGGGAATACTTGGCACTAGTGTATCAGTTAATCTCTCATGAGGCAAAAAAAAGACATTATTGATTTTTTTTTTTTTCCATAAACCCATTTAACCCCCATATGAGAAACTGCAAATTTTCAGCCTGTATGATAACTCTGTGTAACCTTTATCTGTACCGTTAAAGTGGAACTATGTAAGATTTTACTGTTTTGGTTCTTCTTCACTGTTTTTATAGCATTTCTCTCTATGGAGCTCCCCCTACAGTTTCGAAGTACATATTCACTGTCGTAAAACCCACCGTTAACCCTCCCCTTCTGACCATTTGCATTTGTTTTCAATGGAGTCAGTGATGAGAAGGCAAAAAATAGTGATCGAATACGCTACTGGAGTAGAGCAGAATGGGAAACTTTAGCCGGGCATTGAAGTTTTGGACATTTGTTTTCACTTCACAGAGGAGGTCGCGGAAACCAAGCGGCTCTTAAGCTCTGCAGCTAAAGGTTGGGCGGCTTGGTGCTAGCAGCTGCAGATGGAGCCTCAGACTGCCGGTCCCTGCATCCACAACCGGCATTTCATTTTGACCCATCCATCTGGATGACTGGGGGGGATGTGCGGACAGGAACCCCCTGGCCATCTAGGCGATTTGAGGCTCCATCTGCAGCCGCTAGCGCCGCACAGCTTAAGAGCTAACAGGCTAACAAACATCAGTCGCTCCCACCTGTTGCTGTGTCCCGGGCCTGTTAGCGATTAGCCCGCTATCAACCTGGGGCTAACATTTATAATAAGAACAAACATCTAGATTCTAGACCTTCACCTGTACAAGAGACAAGTATCATACAACACCGGTTAAGATTGAACATCAAGGCTAATTCTTACACCAGTCGCTATTCAGACAAAACCTATTAGACATGGGTCATATAATGAACTACATCCATCTCACAAAAACTAGATTTAACTGACACAGTTCTGTGATTGCTAATAAAAAGGCACTCCGCAAGCCAGACAAAGGGCAATCTAGTAAACTGAACAAACATACACCTACGTGACACAAACAACCGTGATAACTCATGAGTATGCTAACACCTCTGCTAGCCAACAAGCATCCAGGCATTGTTCATTAAATAAGTTCATAAACAAGTAAACACTGCTACAACCAATAGCATTATCAAGAGCACAAATCCACTGAAATACATTGAGTATAGAGAATTTATCTCCGCGATATACAAGTGCAGTAGCAACAACACCAAGTCTATATCTGTTTAGATGCTTCTCTTTCTTTAGCCTCTCTCCATTCTGCTAAAGCTGGACCAAGGCAGACTCTTGTCTTTTTCCTGGTTTGGTCACTCACTCCTTTCTTTTTCCTCCATCGTCTTCCACCTCTTCGGCCACCTCTTCCTTTTCTCTGCCATGGTAAACTCCTGTCAAATGAATGCATGGCTGACTTGTGTTTACAGCTAGCCAGCCACACCTGGCTGGGGGTGTGTTTGTGTGTTAGTGGAGTAAACCATGCTGTTTCTCGCGAGAGATGAGATCTAGGACCACCAAGACAAGATCTACTACAGGGATGGCTTAGAGAAGTTGCAAGTGGCATATTCAGCCCTAGAGGTGCTAGTGGGAAGGCGGAGGGTTTCCATTCTCCCCCTACCAAGCCACTTAACCCTCACAATTACTTTGAAACTGTTTAATTAAGTTAAAAATGCTGCAAAGTCCTCCTTTAAAGACTGAAGGCAAGGTGAAAATGTGCTATTTAGTTAATGCTCCAAATACACTGTAATTACAGGTCAAACAACCACAACAGTATAATCATTGGTGAGCCACCATGCTAGTTGTTTGCCTCGTCCTCCCCCTCCTTTCTTCAGGCAGTCTCTCCGTCACTCCGCCTCTTCCCATCTGTCTGAAATCACCCAGGCTACTTGAGAAAAGGAGAGAATAAAACTAATAGCAAGCATAACGAGCCAGACTAAGCACTGGGAAATGGGGGGTCTCTCTGGAAAGCAGTGTGCAAACATGTCTGATGTGAAAATATTCAATAGTCTTCATTTATCTGTGAAGTTTAAGTAATGTAAAAAAGGCTGAAGTACTCTCCCTCAAAAAGGTTGTCCTTTTCTAATGTAGAGTCAATATGTGTAATTGTTGATTTTAATAACTGTTTTGAATGAATGAATGAATCTGTTGGTTATCAAAATTATAGTACCTTTTTTATTTATTTGCATAGATATTTGAGTTTGTTTTCAGTATTGTCTTGAAACATCCTTCTTTGTCAATAGATTAAACTTTTTTAATGTGATAAGGGTTTATTAATTCTATCTATAAGAGACGATCCTTTTTACACCTTAAAGTTTACCTCTCATGCCCTATTATATTGCAGTCCAACAATCTAACAGTTTTAAGTACTTGTGCCTTCTGCCGTATTTTTTTGCTGTTAGGTAATGTGTTTTTTTGTCAGCCATATGAACAGAAAAGTTTAGGAGCTGAGTAAATTTTGTATGATGTTTTTGGACTCCACCCATTCCCCCCTTTGCTGTGAACTTTCTCAATTTCATTCATCCCAGCTGTGGTGCAGTTTGCCTGGCTTCTCTCTCTGTTAGCGGTCCCTGAGCTGCACACAGCTGCAGAGCTCTTCCTCTAGGGAGCAACGAGGAGATTGGCAGCGGTACAAACGCCGTAGAGCTTTCACAGTAACAGGCTGCTATCAGCACACATGATCTCTGTTCTAGTCATAATGGGGCCCAGGCCAGTGAGAAACGAATGGAGCTGTTGTGGGGTGTTGTGTTGCCATGCCCCCTTCCTTCTCCTCCATACAGGCTTCACCCCTCTACACACATCTCTTTTGCTCATCCTCCAGACAAATCCTCCCTGGGGATCAGATTATTCTGCACGCTCACAAGAGGGAGTGGGAGAAAGAAAGAGGGAGAGAAGGGGGTGGGCTTGAGCTTGATGATGTGATTATGTAAGGGCCAACACTCTACGGAAAAGAGGAAGTCCATGACAGAATGAATGAAATAAATGGTTCTGGGGGCAGTAGTTAACACACCATTTGGATATTAATTTTGTGCTCTTTTTCTTGGATCTATTCAGGCAATCACACAGATAAACACCCACACTCTCTCCTTTCCTCGACTCCCCATGACATCTTTTAGCGCACAGATTTAGCTGCCTATTACGTAAGTGACATGAAATATCTCTCCTGTAAAGATCTGATTGAGAGGGATGGTCTTGGCTATTGCACCACTCCACCAGTGCTATGCTAGACAGAAGGAGGCTCCATGCTCTTTGGCACACAGTGGAACCGCACACTAGGCCATTGTGGGCCTGGACCAGCAATTATGGTTGTGTTTTCCCTCTTCTCTACAGAAGCCACTTCCATTTTGACACTGGCAGCAAAGTCACTGACATTCTGGCATCTGTCTCCGGGGCAGACTTGAGAAAACCATTCCCTCAGGAAGAACAGAGAGCCATTTACAAGTGGGCTAATAAAGTTTCCCAGATCTGAAAAGCTTGTGCAGTTAACATTCGGAAGCTGTCATTTGACTACACAGCAAGAGTCCACTTTACTGGTGTGCACTAGCTTTGCTGGCTGGCTATTTTCTCCCTACTCTACTAATGAGTTTAATGAATGCGATGAACATGTGCCGAATGTGGTTTATACTAGCACCACACATACAGTGGCTCACATTACAGCATGGTGCTTCCCCTCCTCCAGTGGCTGCTAGTGTAATTGTTAGCATTCCAGGTCATCCAGATCTCTTTTGGTGTACTGTATAAAGATTGCGGACAGACTGCTGAAGCTCCTACAAGTCTAAGCAACCCAGCCTCAAGCACCATTTCCCTTGTGTGTGTAGCTGTAGACTGCCCAACAGTGCATGAAAAACCCCATCACAAAAGCTGCTCTACCATATGCTGCTATGTTTAAAATCATTAGATGGTAGTGTTTCAGTGAGTCATCTTTTCCATTTTTTTTTTTTTTTTTGCTTTTCTTTCTTCCACATTTCCAGTTCTGAATAACTCATTGCATGTTCCCATTTTAGCAGAAAAATGGTCTGCTGTGATTACTTTATGATGAGTCTATTTGAACCAAATCAAGCCAGCTGGCATGTGTATGTACCTTGTACACAGCAGTAAAGATTTAGGTCAGCCTGATCTCAGGCTCTAGCTGTCATCTTGGGCTTTTGTGCAAATGTGTCTTTGTGTGATTAAATGTAGCTGACATAAGTGGGATTTGTTAGGAACCAGCCACAAGCCTTGCGTTCAATTTGAGATCAGCACCGTGTCGGTGTTTGTGGAATTATTCACATCTCACATCCACATTTCAGTGGGCGTACCAGATTGACTTGATAAATCTAATTTAATTGTGCTGTTGTTATTAAGTTTGATTTCTTGTAGCTGCTATGGAAGCATGACTACTTTTAGACATTGAGGTGTGGCCTGGTATGTCAAGCAAAAGGTCATCACAGTCAGATAGCATAAACCTCAACCATCACCTGTCTTCCATTATCCCTTCTGCGGACTTCCATCCATCCTTTATCAGATTTGGCTCAGCTTTCATCAGCTAAAGCTGTACTTTGTGTCATCTGTACCTGAGCTCAGTTGTGTTTCGAAGAAAAGACTAATCGAGGCACTGAGGCTTGGATTAGTTTTATAATAGACATGGAATTAGCATGTTTTTTCACCTGCCAATATTGGCATGCCATCAAATTTAAAAAAGAAAAAAAAGCTTGTCTTAATGGGGGATTTTTGTAGTTGTTGTGGAGATGTGGACATTTTAGTTAAGTGTTATCAAATAGGATTGGGGACAGGATTTATTTTCTTACTTTTTTCTTGCTCACACTAATTTATGTTTAAAGTTTCCTTGCTTTACTCTACAATAAAATACTATTAGTCAGTCATACTGCAGGCTGTAATCCTGAACCCCATCAATATATCAGAGAAAACAAGAAAGAAAACACCATTCCTAGATTAAGTATTTTTACCTTGTGATTTTCTTTGATCTGTTGTTTCAGAAATGTGGAACTAAACAAAGCTTGTTAGCACAAGGCCTGTCACGGTGTTGAGCTCTGTCTTGTCATATAAAGTGGGACATAAGCATGCCACATTAAAGAGTGTTCATAATTCTATACATTGATTCCATCAGACAGCCATATGCTGTCGAGTTGACCTTTGTGTTTGTGTGTAGCATTTCAGATGAATTATTTCATATGGCTAAGAAGGCCCTAGGTTTTGTTCATATAGCTTTCTAGACAGGCACAATTTCTGTTAGGATTCATATTCACGTACGATACACCTTTGTGGAAAACCACAAAATACCTTGACACACACCAGTTGTTAATTTATTATAATGAATCCATGCATTTATCATTCATATTTGCTGAAATGTGAATGACATACCTTATACTTGTCGTAGATCTGTACTGGCAAAAAAAGTGGTGGGAAACTGCGTTTAGATTCAGGAAAACTTGGGTTATCTGTCTTGGCTAGATAGGGAAGACTTCAACAGATTTAACAAACATTTGCCGTGTTTTTTTGATGTGCTGGAATTATTATTATTTTTTTGAACTTTTGGTTCTTCTATGGTATTAAAGCCAGTGGTAGAAGCTTCTTGGGGAGGAGTGTGTTATACTAAGGGTTAAAGGATATACTGCTGGAGTAGTGGTTTTATTGTTGTGTGAAACCTATTATTTTCTACAGCCAGATAGCCAGTGGCCGAGCTCAAACTGATACTTTGGTGGTACCTTTTTGAAGTGGGATGATATGATGAACATATCCATAGTCAGCACCACATAGGAGAACCAGGTCAAATCAAGTGGTCACACAGGTGCAAAGTTGCTGTTCAGTGACCTGTAACTTTTTAACTACATGACACAAATAAGTTTATTTTATATTTCTGTGTAGGTATTAAAAAGTACTTTAAAATGGTATATATGATGATTTGCCTGAGTTAGCTTTATTATGTGAAAATTACGAAAAAACATGCTCAGTCACAAAGCTGCTGAAAAAGTACATCTACTTTTCAGGGTTTACGCAAAAGTGGATAACATGCAGTTCCTGTTCAACTATTGTTCTAAATGAACATTGGTATTTTGATAACATGTTTATCTACAAGACTGCCCATTTTTATAGCAAAATATTGATTGCCTATGAATTATAGCAAAAACACTCAGTTACGTAGTCGCAAGGCCCCTTGGTCACATATCTGCAGGCCTAATAGCCAACATTTAAGCCTAATGGAGGACTTAAATACTGAATAAAAGTTCACAAATCCTTGATCACTTTTATTTATCATACATAAAAAGTAAATATAACAACAACAAATATACTTTGGTCATAGTTTTGATAAATAATATACAGTAACAAAGCATCAAGCTTCCAACTATGCTTCATGTTTCAAACATTTATCTTACAGTGTTACTGATCCTTTCAAATGTTTATCACACAGCATGTGTTTGGCTCACACAGTTTTTTAATTGTTCATGTTCAGTTGCATGATTTTAATCTCATAAACATGTGAAGTTCTGCAGCACATTTTTTTAATCAGCCCTTGTTAACTTCAGTAGACTGGTTCTGGTTGAGGAGGATGGTGCTAGTGTCTCAACTTCGGTGAATACATACTGAATGTTTACAGGTTCAATGTCTTTGGCCGACTTACAACCATTCGCATTAGCACATGTTCACTTTCCCTCGATCTGACCCAACCTCTTCAGAGCTAAAACTGTGGTTTGCTGAGGTTGGTTAAAATCAGTCACATATAACCATCACACCTAAAAGCCAGTATCAGCTTAAATGTACACTGTATTTAGATTTCAACAGCTTTACCTCCGTGTCAGTTAGCCCTTTTTTGGCACTACGTTTTCTTGATTGTAGTGTTTTTGCACATAAGAGCCCCCCCATTTCACACTTGTCACACCTGCTTTGGAGTTAGAAAGTACCATCTGACTGTACATATAGCTGTGAAAATGTGTATGTAAATTTAAACTTGGTTTGCCTCCCATCTTTCTATAAAAAGTTCTGCAAATGGGGCTGTTCTAACTAGAGCCCGACCGATATGGGATTTTTGGGGCCAATGCGGATACGATATTGGGGGCTAAAAAAAGCAGATATCCATTATATCGGCTGATATCCGATTTTGGCTGATGACTGATATGTTGGCTGATATATGAAATAAGAACATTGTTCTACACAGGATATAATAATCTTATATTAGATAATTGTGAACTGGTGGATTAACAGTTGCATACATCTTTGTTTATCACACAAATATAATTTACACAACTTTAAACTGCTGTATAATAGTCTGATATTAGACTAATCTGTGACCTGTGGGGAACTACAGGTTGTAGATGTGGTAGTTTTTATGCTGGGGAGAGCAGACTTTTGAAAAAGATGTGAGTCTATATTTTATAGTAGTAGTGACATAAAAATTGTTTGGTACATCATTCTTTAAAATGTAAGTGACACCTACCTTTAATGAGTCCAACTACAAAGCAAACTATGTAATCACAAAACAAATTAGAGCAAAAAATATGACAAAATTATGTTTTCCCTCACAAATTTTGATATGTCTGCTTCATGGCAATACAACTTCCCATATGGACTAAGGACTAAACTGAGCATGTGCAGTGTGAATTAGGTGAGTCCTAAATTGTTCCTGATTAGAGCAATTGCAAGAGTTACAACTGACCTGTGTTACAACTGTCCCTGGTCTCCCCTACACTATTAATACCCAGGTGTGCGTGCAGAATGAAACTGTGAGGTAAACAGGAAGTGCATGGACATGGGTGTGTGTGTGGGGGTTAGGGCGTCTCAAAAATCACTTTTCTCTTCAGATCACAGTGTTATTTAAACCAGTTAATCTCCAACATGGTAATAGCCCCCCCCCAAAAATTTCAGCAAAATCCATCAACGTTTGACCCCCCCACCGCAAAGTATGAAGGGCCCATCAAAAAATGTCAAAAAATGCTGTTTTTAAATGTGTTACCATGCTTAATGGATACTAAATGGATATTAAAGTGCCTAAAGTAAAGACATCCATCCTGCGTCACGTGTGGTACCTGACTGAGTCTCTTGTGGTACTAAGTCTCTTTGATAAAGAAGTACCAGTAGAAACCAAAGCAGCCATGGCAAGACAACTGCAGGCCAACCCCAAACCTGCAGTATTCACTAGAGGCATGAACAGCAGCCTGACCTGGATGATCTTGTGGGACCCCAGTCCTGGCTGATATTTGACCTTCTAGGCACTGATGGGACATGGCTGGAAGCATCCGCGGAGGAGTGGGAGGAAGAGCCACAGTGCAGAGAAATGAGGGCTATTGTCTCGGGAGACATGGTGGTGTTAGCACTTGTGCCTCACAGCAAGATGGACCTGGGTTTGATTCCAACACCAGTTGATGGGGGTGGGACCTTTCCTATGTTCTCCCCGTGTCTGCGTAGGTTCTCTCCGGGTACTCCGGCTTCCTCCCACCATCCAAAGACATGCACTGATAGGTTAATTGGTTAATCCAAATTGCCCATAGGTGTGAATGTGAGAGTGATTGTTTGTCTCTGTATGTCAGCCCTATGATGAACTACGCCCCTATGGAGCTGGGATAAACTCTAAGCAACCCCCGTGACCCTAGTGAGGATAAAGTGGGTTCAAAAAATAAATGAATGAATGTCTCGGAGCTATCTGTCATTAACGATGATGCAGAAAGAGGTGTTAAGGACATCCAAGATTATGCCAATGCAGCCATGGATGGTGCCCATAGAGGGAACAGAAACAAGCTACCAGAGTTTCTTAAGAATGAAATGGAAGAGAAACTATAGAGCAAGTAATATCTGAATAAATTGTGAAATGCACATGTATAAATGTATGT
Organism: Sphaeramia orbicularis; assembly: GCF_902148855.1. Lineage (NCBI taxonomy): Eukaryota > Metazoa > Chordata > Actinopteri > Kurtiformes > Apogonidae > Sphaeramia > Sphaeramia orbicularis. Next base: position 34,189,564 of record NC_043965.1, read on the forward strand.
CCAGATTATCAGAACCATGTCATCATTAAAGTCTTTGATTTTTGCAACCTTAAATCTTGTATTTAGCCTTATTATTTATGTGTTCAGCTATATTTGTCTTTAACTAAAACCAGTATTTTGCTGAAAAGGGGGTTAAGAAAATAGACATTGTGTTCAACTACATCTACTGTTCTGAACTTCTTTCTATTTCAAGTTTTTAGCCTATAATTGAGCTATTTTATCTTAAAATCACCTTATTTTCACTTATATATCACCTGATACAATAACCTATGAAATTGATATTACAGGGACGGTGTAAAATACCAGAAAAAGCAATTTGTGGACACTTAAGACCTCATTATATGTGATTTTCTGGGTTAAAATGAGCATTTTTGGCGGTTTTTGATGGGCCCTTCATACTTTGTCGTGGGGGGGTCAAACGTTGACAGATTTTGCTTAAATTTTTTGGGGGGGCTATTATCATGTTGGAGATTTACTGGTTTAAATAACACTGTGATCTGAAGAGAAAAGTGATTTTTGAGATGCCCTGGGGGGGTGAATAGTTCATACGAATTTGGGGGGGGGGGGGGGGGGGGGGGGGTAGCGGTTCATCCTCGTCAGAACGGGGGGGGGGGGGGGGGGGGGGGGGGGTTCAGTCTGTGATTGTGTGTGTGGGGGGGTAGTAGTGTGATTGTCCTAGCAGAAGTGAAAGTAAAACTGAAAGGCTTCACTGTTCCTCTAATTCTCTAGGCAGCACACACACACACACAGGAGCAGCGAGCGACAGAATGGCCACAGCAAAAAAGTTAATAAATCAGCTGCATATTGGCCGATGTTGATTAATTGGTGATAAGCTATAATCGATTAATCGGTCAGGCTCTAGTCCTAACTGCCACCTACTGCAAGTCAAACCATCCCACTTTAAAGAAAATCCAAACTATCTGCATAGTTTAGTTTGAATTTCATCCAGTTTATTTATTTTTTGCCAGTTTGTGTTAATAGTTCACTTCTTTACACAACTCACTTTATGAATTGTCCTGTTTTTAAACTATCCCATGAGTGTCAAATAAATTCACCTCAGAAAGCTGAAGTCCCATTCTGTCCTTCTCTACAAGCCCTTTATCATCAATCCATGCCAACCAGTGCTTATGTTTCTCTGACCTGTGTCTGTCTGTCTCTTTTTCTGTTGCAGAGGACAAGAGCAGCATATCCGGTTTGAGCACATCTACCTGCCCGAGCCAAGCAGCCAATCAGAGGTGGAATATGCTGAGATAAAACGGCCTCGTTTAGAGATGGGACCAGAGTCTCTGATGAGGCCCTCGTCCCACCGGCCTACCTTGCCCCTGGGAGCGGCTGAGGACATGGCAAAGGTCAGTGGTCACATGTATCAGTACATTTTAGCCATTATTTGGAATAATTTACGCCAAGCAGATCAAGAAGTAAATGACAACTAATCAGTACTCTACTAGTCGATAGGTAACTGTTAAAGAATCACCTGGGTCACATGCAAAGAATAAATGAATCTGTCCATAATGTCAATAAAACTTGGGTGCATCATTCTTGGTTTGGGATATTTTAGTATGTTTTGTATTTCAAGAATCACACTTGTCTCCAGGAGTCAGATTTTGAGTAATCATGACTCACAATGTGGACGTGGTGACCACTTTTATTCCAGGAAAATTGACTTTGTTCTCAGAACCCTGTCTCTCTCTGATTAATTCTCCTGGCATCTGTCAGTCACAAAAAAAGAAATTGTTAGACAAAACACATCAGAAGAGGTGGATTCTACACTGTAACTAAAGTGGATCTCCATGAGCAGCCGTGGGAGGACTAGGGGAGTTGTGAAACAGAAATTAATAAATAATAGAGTTGACCTAGATTTCAAAAGACTGAGGATGAAGCTGTGTGAACTGCAGATCAAAACGTCTTGCTTGCAGTGTAGTGCTGCTGATGGGGAGGTGCTCCTGACATTACACAGAGCACTTCAAACTGCCAGGGGAGGCAGACGACTAAGGAATGGTAAATAGATACACCAATAATAGAGGCTACAGGAGAAAATAACTCTAAAGCTAGCTGGGAAATATTCAGGAATGCCAATAATTCCCTGCACAGCACCATGGGTTGTAAACCCATTATATAAGTCGTGTCAGATACAATTACTGCATGGAACCAGTGCACCGAGTGATCCTGGCATAGAGGGGCAGATCTAACTGAAAATGAGGTGAAGGGTATATGTGAAGTGGCACAGATAAAACGGGATAAAAGGGAAAGGGAGGAGTCTGAAACAAAGACCAGCAGGAAAAAAGAGGGAGTAGGCCAGTGGTAGGCCACACTGACGCTCGTGCCATGACTCACAGTGAATCAGTGAAGAACATAAGCCACATTTTATTACTGTAAAGCCCTGTGAAGTCATCTTAGTTTGTGTTTAAATAAGAAAATGAAATAACATCAGATGTTATGACAGTCTTAGCATTCAAGTCTTTCCCAAACATATTTGTATCAGTCTTGTTTAATAAACACCTCAGACACTTAGTAGTGTATTGGATATCATTGATATTTGTGGCAATTGAATTATAGCCAGATTATGCAACAGAAAAATGTATAGATTTGTACAATATTACTCACAATAATCATCAGTTTTCATTGGTCTCTGTATCTGTGAAGCCAAATGCAGAGCTCAGATACAAATTGGCAGAACTATAGAGAACTCTCTGTGTAGGATGACGTGTGTCTTCAGCTGCATACACTCAGAACCCTCCTGCAGGGCTGTGTAAATGACATTAGTGTGTTTATTTATGCATTAGAATATAACTGCTGTGAAAAAAATCTGAGAAGATTTTACTTCTTTGTTTAGTGGCCTTGCTCTCACTAATGCTGCTATTCATTCTGTTCACTTGACCCCCACAGTTCTGTCACTGTTCACCGAGCTGGAACGAGGGACCTAATTCTAATCACTTGTTTATCAACATTAACTAAAATCCTACATGTTATATCATTGATATTATTTGGTCTTTATGATTAAGCAGACTTTTGTGTCTACAGCCATAGAGCTTAACTTGAAAATCTGCACTCATATAAACTTGGATATATGTTGTCCAGTAAATACTTACTGTGGAATTTAAATTTATATAAAATAATCAACTCCACCAACTTGTGGGAAACGGAAAGTTGCTTTGTGTATAGAAATGATGCAGATTTGTGTTATCCACTTTATAAGGGGAACGTATAATAGTGAAATCCTGAGATTAAGGGTGTATTCACCCGTACTTTGTGTGGTCAGTTTAAAATGGACCAGAGTTTGTTTCCTGGAAAGTCCGGACTTTTTCTGTCCAATGCCAGCACAGTTCGTCACATGCATGCTTCCGTTTGCAAATTTTGGTCCACTTGCAAAAAGTGCAATGAGAATGCGATCTGACCCAAACAAAAAAAATAGTCAGCATCTGATCCGAATCAAATAAGCGTACCGAAGGACTTTCCAGGTGTGAATATACTCTAGGCTCATATAGCAAGTCTCTTAACTGTAGATGTAGTTTGAGCATGTATAGTAGAGCTCAGGGTCAGTTATCACCACTTTCATGCCCATAGAAATGGTTATGAACAAATCCTTTCCATTCTGCAACTTAATGCTGTTTACTTCTAGTCATAATACTAGAAACCGCCTGTGTGAGCTTCTGACCTTTATATACGCAGATTTACAGGGACAAAACCTCACAGCAGTTGAATTATAATGGCTTGAACCTGTTAACTTTTTATGCAAAGTGGAAAATGTGAAAGGAAATTCACCTCATCTGTTTTTTAGTTTGCATGTCTGCAAAGACCATCTGTTTTATGAAGAATTTAAAAAAGGATTGAGTCGTATTCTTTTATGAATTTATGAAGTTATTTTCAACAATTTGCTTCTCCGGTAAGACCATATATACAAGTGATGTAATGTATGTTACATTATGTCACGGTGAGTTGAGATTTTACCCCAGATCCCTTATTTGAACAGCTTTGTGCACCTGTTGTGTATTCTGAATAAGGAATGACTTCAAAAACAGCAGGACTTCTCAGAACTGAACTCACATTCCTGGATAAAAAAAGGATATCTACTGCTGTATTCAGCTTTTGTCTGGCATGAATACTCTTGCGTATATAGAGCACAGTCCAGTACCTCCTGAACAGAGCACATTTGCATTTACATGTTACAACACCAGAGCAACTAAAAAAGAGAGCCATGCTCAGGCCCAGACATCATGTTGAGGAATGTTCTAAATGTGACAGGAGTTGTTGAGGGCACAGAAGCTGTAAGCTGTGTGGGGCCAACAGCTTAGCTCTTGGGTTTTGACCTTTTCACTCTGTGTCACAGGTGTACAAGTTGTTGATGTGCTGCTGTAGTGTTGACAACAACAGAGGACAGTGGTAGGGCAAGAACAAAGCCATGCACATGTGTTGTGCAAGGGATGGCTGCTTTTGCCTCACTGCAACTTTGTCCCCTGTAAGAATTTAGGAAGATTGTGTCAGTTTTTTTTTTTTAGAAAAGATTCAGACAAGTCAAGCTACCCTAGAAGCAACTTCACTCATGTTTGTTTTGGTGTATGTTGATTTTTTCTTCTCCATGACTAAGTAGACTCGACAAACTTTGGCTTTGTGATCTAGGAGAAACCCTCAACATCCTCTGGCACTGACATTTCAATCACAGCACTTCTACAGGGCTAGAATTCAGCCTGCCTAGTCCAGATTAGCCCACTTACATAACCTTCATTTCAGACGTTTAAAAATAACGCAGAACAAAGGACAAGCTGGTTCACGCACACACTGCTTTATGGAGTTTCAAGAATATTCGCATATGAACAGAAATTATGAAAGCAAATACACTCACAGATCAGAAAAGGATCAACTCTGCCTCTGCAAAAGAAGTGGGCCCACTCTTTCCATTTGCATGTGTTGATGTTACATAAACAGGTGTATGCAGCAGCAAGATTTACGCACTATCTGTGCATTTGAGTTACTGTTGACTTAAAGCACGCTCTACCAACTTTAAAAAATGTTTTTCATCAAAGAGCTTTTTAGAGACAGCACACCCCAATTTTGGAAAGTTAAAGTTTACTGACAGTCGTGCATGTTTTGTGGTATAACGGTAGATGACACAAGGCTCCCCGCAACCACTGAGGGCATTTTAGTTGGCTGAGTGTTGGCTCTGGACTGACGCCAGGAAAAAGGTTTTCTGAATCTCAGTTTAAAATTCCAACCTACATGGATGGTGTGTTGAATATAAGATGGTGAGGCTTTCATATACATTCATGTTACATATGGGTAATTACGTGCCAAATCACCAGATTTTAGAGAAAGTTCCCGACTCGCCATCTTAGATTTGCTTCATAATTTTTTATTTTGATGCCCTTGTAACTAATAAGTACTGTGCAAAATTTTAGGCCAATATCTCCACTAGTTTTGGAGATATGAAGCCTACAAAAAAGGGGCATGGCCCCATATTTTAAGTGTTACAATCAAACATCCACAGTTAGAGGGCTAATAACTTTTGAACTATTCATACTAAATGATTCAAATTTTTTACATCTAATTCCTGGCTATAATAAGGCTAGGTACACATATGGAGAGCTTTGTATGTGACATATTTGCAGATTTATGGCATGCCAAACATGGCTTCCTGGAATGTGCATTTGTCCATGGTAGCACTTTCAGCTCTCTATATCTCCAGATTTAATGACACCAGATGTCTGATTCTTTTTAATATATGAGACAAGTTATGGTACTGCCAGAAAAAACATGTTATATCTGTGACAAAAATTATATTCTCTCGTATACATGCCCCTAAAAATGGAAAAAAACGTGTTGAGTCTGTATTTTGACTGCTTAGAGCAAATGTCTGACAAGGTCGACCTGAAAACAGATTATATCAGTGAAAAGAACTAGGTCTAATTGATATATGAACCAATTATGAAGTTAGTGCTGTGAAGAAAACTATTTTATTCAAGCTGTTGAATATAGAAGCTTTATGACATGCGAGAATGTCATTCTCAAGGCTACATCACATACTATGTCATTATTAATTCTAATTCTTATGCATGTACATAACATCTCACTGTGAGATTTACAAATATATAACATGTTATGTATGCAAATATGCCACATACAAAGCTCTCCATATGTGTACCCTAGCCTTATTATATCCAGGAATTAGGTGTAAAAAATTTGAACCATTTAGTATGAATAGTTCAAAAGTTATTAGCCCTCTAACTGTGGATGTTTGATTGTAACACTTAAAATATGGGGCCATGCCCCTTTTTTGTAGGCTTAATATCTCCAAAACTAGTGGAGATATTGGCCTAAAATTTTGCACAGTACTTATTAGATACAAGGGCATCAAAATAAAAAATTATGAAGCAAATCTGAGATGGTGAGTCGGGAGTCTTCCGGTGATTTGGCACGGAATTACCCTCATTCACATACTGTATTAATTTAACACACACTAGCACTAGAGCTGGGAATCTCAGGGTACCTCACGATATGATATGATATGATACGTGATACATGGCTCACAATCATGATAATATCTCGATATGGTGATACTGCAATTGCTGATATATTACTGTTAATAACCTACAATATATCTGTGTGTTTATAGGGGTGAAACAAAAAAAAAAACAATAAAAAATTCATAGTTTATATTTTGCAGCATGATTACAAACAGCAATAGTGCAAAAACAAAGACACTGTTTTAGTTCAACAGAACTGTACACAGGATTGTTTTAGGTGTCTGACAAACTCATTCAGAAAACACGACATCTCATGTCTCTCAAGTGAGCCTGTTTGTCATGCTGCCTGTGTATTGTATTTTTGTGAGACAGTTCTTACATACTGCAAAGTTCTTATCCAGCTTTATCCCATCCACACTAGAAAAGCCAAAGTGGGTCCACACTTTGGCTTTAAACGATGCTAGTGCATCTCTCAGTTTTTCATCGCTTGAGTCTGCCATATTAGCACTGTCGTTCGTTTTTTTTTTTCTTTGACTTCAGCCCAATTTTCAGCCACTCAATGAAGAGCGCCCCCTTGGATGTCATGTAAAACAGTGACTCTACTCTCTAAGGAGGAGCGATGAAAGAAGTTTATAGCGGCTATATTTTAACAGTAATAAAAAGCAAACCGGATACACAGCAAAAGTGCATCAATTAATCCACTGTAATGTTTAATATTGCGATAGTCTTCCATATCGAGATTTTGTCACACTCCTAGTTAGCACAGCAGCAGACATGTTCCACAGGTTTATTGCTGCCATTGCTACTTTTAACAAGATCATGCACAAGAATGTCTTTTGTCCAGATTTTTCAGGTGAATGAATGAATGAAGGATGTATACACAGAGGCTTAAATAAGACCTCCTCTGCAAATCAGGCGTTTGATGAATATTTCCTGCACTGGGAAAACACAGCGGTTTGTTAGATGATGAGCTGCAGTGTGGATTTCTACCCTGACACACATCCTCCCCATATTTCAGCCAGTGGACCTTGTTAATATTTACCTCCTGAATCTCACCCGCTCCTTCACCTGTTGCTCTTCAGAAATCCTTCCACGAATCCATAAAACAGAATATTTCACATTTTAGACACAGTCTCTTAAGTAAAACCACCTGCCAGGACTCTCGTGCATAATCCAGGCTGTGACCTCATATTCATTAGTGTGGTCTAGTGATGCTGAGACACTATACTGGCTTTCATTACCCCGAGGACTTAATTATTGGTGTGTTACCTTCCCAGAGGATACACAGACTGTGTTTGGATGATTTCTTGTGGAGTAACCTAGAGATCTTGCAGTCAGGAAGACAGTGATTCTTTTGTCAAGAGAGAGAAGAGACTGACCATCTCATTACTTTTAGATGGTTTTGTTACATATTTTTGATTTGTCTTGTGTTACATAATGAACACTGACTTACTGACCATTTATCTTAACATCACACAGGCTCACCTTATGTTTTTGCACTGACATATTCTCTCTTTTGTGATTCCTCAGGAGCGTGGAAGTGCCATGGGTAAGCTGGAGCCAATCTCCCCTGTGAGTCCAGTCCACATGGACCCAGACTTGGATCTGGTACCGGCACGCTTCTCAAAGGAGGAGCTAATCCAGAACATGGACCGTGTGGACAGGGAGATCACCATGGTGGAGCAGCAGATCTGCAAGCTTCGCAAGAAACAGGTATGCACATGGATCTAGCCATAATTTAGAGATCATATTGGCTCACTGTCTGCAGAGATTACTTACTGACGCAATCTCAAAATTCTGCTGAGCTGTTTGCGTTTTTGACATTTTTATGCTGCTTTATAAAGAAGCTCTACATTCATCAGTTGCTGGAAGTTATTCATGTTTTTCTTTGCAAAGTATTTAACCTATTTATTGTTGCATCAGCAATCTAGAGCACAAAATGGGTGTTTTAATAAGCACAACATAAAGTTCTTTTCCACAAGTACTTATTTTATTAAACTCTTGCTGTAGAATTGTCCTGTGACGATAAAGAAAACTGAATGATATCAAGTTGTGATTTCATTCATGTACATAGTCCACATATATTTCCCCGCATGCCTGAAAGTATACTAAGGTACTGAAAAACTGATTTGTCATGCTTGGAGATGTTCTTGTATTTGTTGGTGCTGTCATCCTTGTTGAGTATGCTTAGTCGCAGCAGTTGAAATGTTCATGTGTGGGTTTCCAATGCGACGTTCACTGGCAGACTTTAATTGGCATCAGTGCAAGAAAGTCTTAAACAGATTTTGCAGTGTTGTAATCATTGCATTCATACTGTATAGCAGTTTCTTTCCTCGGTGTGCCACAGTTTTGTACATGCACCCTGTCAGGCAGCTGCATTCTGTTCTCTTCTTTTTATTTAGGAAAAGTAGGTTAAAAATATATAAGGTTATAAATAACTATTTCCCCAGGGGAGTTGGAGGATTATGGTGGAGGTTTTGTGACTGCTAAATCACTCATATCCCGGCCACACCGCCTCGCCTTTGGCTGTCTGCCATGTTTAGTAGAAAAACGGTATTGGCCAGCTCTCTCTTAAAAAGAGAATCCCTCCTCCACCACAAATGCCTTTCTATCAACATACTGTTTATTATAAATTAACCTGCAGATGTTCTGGTTATGTCAAAGCAAATGATGTGACTTTTGCCCAGTATTATTCTAAAAGCTGTTTTCTACAGAACTTGGATTCAATTTCCAAAGGCAAAAGCTTTTTAGCATTATTAATTTGGATTTGATAGGCTTAAAATATTGATAATATGCTTCAAGTATTATGGATTCTACTAATGATGATTTCATTGAAGCTTTTGGCATGACTTTGTGCTTGCCCAGTATGACAGCTATTATGATGGCCTGAAGAAAATTATAGATTTTTTTAAGCATGTAGGTGATTAAGAGGCTCAATACAAATATGTTTTTTACGGATGGTTTTACAGTCTGGCTCTTCTCAAGCATTAAAACATCTGGACTAATTAAGTGGCATGGTACGGTTTGGCAGAGTCAGTGGACGGGTGGGAGTTAGCGCTTAGGTTACAGCCAGCCTGTGTCATGTCAGCCAAGCTTCGGATGTCTGGTTTATTTTATTTTACTTGGTGGTGGGTTTGGAAATTGAAGGGGGTCTCTTTGAGAATGTTGGTGTATCCCTCACCAGATGCTCACCCAGGCCTATAATAGCATATTATGATCCATCGCAGCTCCTCTGTGGACTGTCTGGAGGCCACCTTTTCCCTTTGTCTGAAGGTCTTGACAGAAGGCTTGACTTAATTGTAAAGCAGCTAAAGGCATGGCGCTAAGAAGCACTTAGCCTCAGCCTTCAGACAGCTAGTTACATCTGATACTCTACTTCACTGCTTTTACATTGTTTGTGTGTATATTATGTCAGAGTTTCTATTAAAATTATTTTTGACTTCTTGGAATTATGATCTTTATTAGGAGATGTAGTATTAAATGTAGCATTTAAGACCCTTTAGAACATGTATGCAATATTCACACAGTGTTTTACCATGTTCAACTTATGGGAAGAAAATGAGCAGTTGATCCAAACAATTGTCATTGATTTTGTTTCTATCTAGTAATTTATGGCTATACAGATCCTACCATTATTATCCATATGTGTGACTGTATGTTTTGAAACAGCTGCTCTCCATGTTGGATCGTATAATGATTCCCTATATAAATAATTTGTATTTTGCCTCATTATTGTCTGATATTGCATTACATGAAAGGACATAGCCACTTCAATGTGTTGTGTGTTTGTGTAGTTAAGGTAAAGCATATGGTTAACATTCTTACTAATACAGGAACCAATCTCTTGTACTTTTTGGCACTGGCTACATTTGTGTAGTCTCTTTACCTGTCCTGATGCTTATCCAGGCCGATACAGGTAGTGCTCTCTGAGTGATCAGGCTTTTTTTTCGGCATCTGCTGTGAACCTCCTAGTGAGAGTCAAGAAAGTACTTGCATAAGAGGAAAGCTTAAATTCTTTCTTTGTCTCTGTGTCCTGGTTAGCATTTCAGTAAAGAGTAATTCCAAAAATGTAGTGGTTTTGCGACTACCACATCCAAGCAATAGTTGGTTTTAAGCCAAAGAAATTGTAAGCTGCAGGGACTCTTGTGTTTTTCTGTATTTGTCTTGTGTTAATTTACTCCCTTTTGCCTTTTTATGTTTTGTCTTCTCTTTCTGCCTCCCTCTTGCTGTTTCCCTGACTTGATGGTTCAGCCACACAGCAGGCACTGGCTTTGTTTACAGGCTGTTGTGGTAACTATTTGATTAACTAGGCCCCGGGGAGTTAATAGCTATTAACAGCTAATAGGACAGTTAGTTTCGTCTCAGCTGGAGTGCTAAGGGAAAAATGGTTGATCAAGCACATTCACACTAACCTCACATCAGGAACTGGTGAGCAACAGGTCTTCCTAGAAAATCAGGGCTTTAAGTGATAACTGTTATCTTTGTGTTTGTGTTACAGCAACAGCTGGAGGAGGAGGCTGCAAAGCCCCACGAGCCAGAGCGGCCTATCTCACCACCACCTAGCGAGGCTAAGCACCGCAGCCTGGTGCAGATCATCTACGATGAGAACAGGGTGAGTACAAGACATACGGACACAATCACACCATATTCCACCAGTCAAACACAGGCTGCTTTTAATGCAAAAATTGTTTTCTTTTAATCATACATTGATCACACTGTCTGTACATATATGAAGGGGGTGAAAGAGCAAGCTTCTTTCCTCCATGTGTTCATAGATGTCTCACTATGATTATGCAAGATGTGTTTAGGCTTTTACATGTCCTGAATATTCTATTGCCATCCATGGGATTATTAGGGAAGATTGCTTACAGTCCTTGTTACGTAGTCTACACCGTCCACCAGGGTTATACCTTAACATAAATTACAGGTAGATTTGGTGATCACAAGAAGCATTTACTTTTCCTTGGCATATACTTTCATCAATAGTAGAAATTACAGGCGAACTCTGGATTACTGCTGTTATTGTACCAGGCACAACAAACCACGCCCCTCGCACATATTGTAGCTTATTTTGGCATCGATCTAGCTGATGTCATCATGTCTCTGTGTGTGCATAGACATAGACAAATTTCAGCCATTATAAGCAAATGGGGGGGGGGGTAAAAATCATTAAAAATTGGAACTTTGACCTACTTTTCCCAAAATGTAATCACATGTATTCTGGGTCACTGGCAATCTATAAACCCAAGTTGGTATGAATTCAACTTATAGTGTAGCTGCTAAAGTGTTAACAAACAGAAACAATTCTCTATTGTGCTCCATTCAAGTATCACAAAAAGTAGAAAGAAAGAAATGTGTGTGTGTGTGTGTGTGTGTGTGTGTGTGTGTGTGTGTGTATATATATATATATATATATATATATTATTTTAAAACGCTCTAGTAAAAGACCGTCTGTCTGTAGAGGATTTTCTTCCTTATCTACCGAGTGCCACAAGGCTTTCATATTCCTCCTTCACATCCTGCTGTCAATGTCATGCAAGGCTGAATCATTGCCAGACTGAATAAAAAAGCCTCTAAAGGTCAAGTAGTAGGAGTAGGCACGATGCACACAGCAAGGTGACATAAACACACACTGACACAAATCTTTGTCTTTAGCACTTATGAAAGTACATCACTTTTTCAACAGTAGAAAATAGCTGGGAGGCCTTATAAAGTCATTTTGTAGAGTTTGGGGAGTGCTATTCACTGCACCCATTCTGTGCATCGGGGCTCTACGCAGGAGATTACATTTATAATGGAGTGATTCTCAGTGCTCTCAGTCCACCTAGTGGTCAAATGCACCAGTATCTTTTTTTATTATTGTAGTGTTTTTAAGTAGGGAACTTCTCTTACACTGTACCACAAACTACAGTCAACTTCTTTGAACAAACCCCCCATGGGACTAGGAGTAATGTTAAAAATTCACAGTTCACAGGAAAAGAGCTCTTGGGTGTTTTGAACATCTCGTCTCACACATTCAAGGCAAAAGATTGTTCTTTGAAAGATAAAGAAAAGAAGTGAGGGAGAATATCCTGCATATGGAGAATAAGTTCCACCTAATCGCCGACAGGGCCCAAGGAACCTTTAAAGAGAGCATCGGAGTACAGACAATGCCCCTCATGGCTTTTGGTCATACCGTTAGCATTGCAGTGCTCTGCTATTGCAACTACTAAGAGGACCTGTGATTTAGCAGTGCTTGAGAATTGCTCAAGACTTGTCTGAAAGGCTGGAAGTCTAAGAGTGACTCATGCCTTACTCCACAATGTAGCCTGACCTCTGTACCACTTTCCATTTCCCTCTCAGTGGCTGCATGTGCTCTGGCCTAGTGCCCCCTCTCACCTTGCTACCTCACCTCTGCACACACAAAAAAGCATAACTACTGTGGCATCTATACAGAAATAAGTAAACACCTTCTGCTCGTATACATTCATGCATTCTCTCAGTTGCTCAGAATTATTATCTTAAATGTTAAGATTCATTAAAAAAACATTTATATTTGATTCAGCAAAGTAATTGTTATGTATTTACATCTTTGTATAATTTGCCTACATTAATGTATGAACAAGTGACATATTAAAGGAAAAACATCCATTATTTGTTTTAATAAGCTCAAATCCACTATATATGGCCAGCACAGCTCCTTCTCCCTGTCTATGAACATCATACTTCCATGAGATATTCCCTCATTTGGCCTTTTGATGTGGGTGAGGGAGAGAACTGTCTAACATGTCGGTCTAAAATCTCCCATAGGTGTTCAGTTGGGTTGAGATCTGGTGGCTGCGAAACCCACAGTATGTGGTTCACGTCATTTTCATACTCGTCAAACCATTCAGTGAAGTCTTGTGCTCTATGAATGGAAGCATTGTCATCCTGGAAGAGGCCACTCCCATCAGGATAAAAATATTTCACCATAGGATAAGAGTGATCACTCAGAACTACTTTATATTAAATCGGAGTGGTTCTTGCTTCTAAGTGAAAGCGTGGGCCCAAACCAGTATAACAGTCACTGGATCTTCTCACTTTAGGAGTCAAATGTTCAGTCTTTTTTTTTCTCTCTCTTGCCACACATACACTCGTCCACTGAGAATATGGTGAAGGATGACTCATCTGACCATATCATTCTATCCCCCTGTAGGCCAATGCCTCTTTGTTTTTGCTTTGTTTTTACCGCTAATGTGCATTCATCCTTCCTTTGTAATGAGGGGTTGTCATAGTTGGGAAATAGTCTCGGAAATGACATCAAGCGAGACTTAGAGTATAAATTCTGTTTTTCCTCTGTTAATTTTGCCTTTGCTTTTTGTCTTTTTATGTTGTGTATTTGTCTCACTTAAAGGCGGGTGCTGGTATTAAATGGTTGTTGGAATTTAGTTGTGTAAAATTATGTAATATGTGTGTCTGTGTATTGTGCTGTGTACTGTGGAGCTTTGTTGACTGCTATGGCCTGAGTAGCAGTATGTGCCACCTACCACAAGGGGGCATGATTAATGTAACTAACCAGATTTATCTGCCTAGGTCTTGTGATGAGGTGTGGTGTGTGTTGGGCAAAGGATGAGAGGGCATTTATCACATCTAAAGCTCACATGGTGTGATTGAACTTTAAAGCTATTCTAAAATGTCATTCTTTATACAGGCTACTTTGGATAATATCCTCCCCTTCGTACCACAGCCAAATTTGTCATTACTAGTGATTACTGTGATGTTATATTCTAAGGTTTTCAGTAACTGTGTTTTCCAGATTTCCTTGAACAGTCATGGCCAGGAAATGAGAGTCTCCCTGAGGATGAAAGGCTTCTTTTAATAATTGCTGCTCATTAACTGCTTCTGTAGCAAGCAAGCAAGCTCTGTGAGGCAATATTCTGCAGGGTGTTACACCAACTCACAGCAACATGAATGAGGAAAAGGGGGATTGATGTAGAATGACTTTAGGTCATAGGATAATGTCATCGTAAGAGTGTATTAGCAAATGTGAATTTTCATGCCTTTCATGTAAACACTCCGAGTCCTTTTAAAAGAGCAGCCATATTATTTGGCTTCACTCACATATGACCCAGTTGGAAGCTGGTGTTGAGTTAAGTTAAGCTGTGTGCGTGAGCTCCTCTGGGTACTTACATCCAAATCTGTTAGCGTGAGATTTACGCAAACTTGAAGAGTAGATCCCAAACACCTCCTGCGTACCTCAACAGTGAAGACAGAGTGAAAGGGACAGTGAAGCAGCATGACCCAGTGGGTGGTGAGGAAGAAAGGTTGATGGGCGTTGGCTCTCTTTTATCACCTCTGAAATTTCCCTTCGGTGTCCTGATTCGTCTCTATCCAACCCCATCTCACTCTGTGTCCATCCCGTCTGCAAATGTGTCCGTGCTGCGAGTCTGCCTGCATGGTCACTGAGGGAAATGAAGTGAGATGGTAAACGACAGAGCATGCGGCATGTCAGCGATGAAGCTCAATGAAGTGGAGAATTGTACAGAGCGGAATAAGGAAAAGAGTGAAGGGAACATGGAAAGGGGTTAGTCTGAGGCACTGCTCACACATTATCTAGTAGAACTAAATATAAATGTATGGAAGAGCAGTGCTCTGGGGCGGTCGTTCTGAGACACATGCCCGTCTTCGTGCTTCACCACCTCTCTGTACTTGCTTGGTCCTTACCAGGATTTTTTGTGTAAGGATGTTGCGGTAGGTAGTGACCTGGAGGTGAGGTCTTTAACTTCGATCAGATGTTCCTTTTGATAAGCCCTAAAGCATTATATGATGACCTCCATATTTTTTTTTTTGTTTTTTTTTCTCTTTCTCACCCCTCATTTTCTTTTCCACTCCTACTTGCTTTACTGCCTGTCTGCTCTTTCTCTCTACCTCTCTGTTCAGGGGAGGTGAGTAATCTTTTTTTTTCTCTCTGAGAGAAGAGAGAGAAAGCTGAGGCAAGGAGCTGTGGCCCAGCTTGAGCTAAAAGCTCTAATAATAGACAGTGCATTCAGCTCTCCATCCATCCTTACATCCAGCACTCCATCCATCCAGCGAGCGGTAGTCTAGCCTCAGTGATCAAGTGTGCGTGCTCCCCGTGTTGCCGTGGTGATGGCAGAGGTGCAGGCGTCCAACTAATGTACTACTTCTGTTTGTGTTCTCTTACCAGAAAAAGGCAGAAGAAGCTCACAGGATACTGGAGGGACTGGGACCCAGGGTAGAACTGGTGAGTGGAGACTTTACTTTTTCTCCTTTCACACTCATGTGTTTTTTTCTTTACTGACACAGACATATTTTTTTGTATCTCAGGATAAATGTCTGACATCAAGGTGGGGATTTTGTCGCTCTCAATCTATTGAACAATTTTTCTGTTGAGAGGCTACATAAAACAGTGTTCTTGCCCCCCCCCCCAAGAGGGCACCCATTTTCTGGGATTTTTTGTGTATTATGTTACATCAAGCCATTGTTTTCCCCTCCTTTTTTTTATCAGAGCTATTATTTCACAGTGAAGCGACGTGGAATAATTCTATCATGTATCTGACTGCAAGAGTCAGTTGTGGAAAACATGTTGCACAGATGTAAAATGGCAGGTTGTTTGATTTTTGTCTTTCCTCTCCTTTTTCCAGCCTCTGTACAATCAACCTTCAGATACCAAGCAGTACCATGAGAACATCAAAATGTGAGTCTGTCGCTACGTTTTCCATCACACTTTTGCGTGCATATGTATGTACAGAAACTAAAGTATAATTGCGTATGCCTATACAATATGTCAGACTTGCAGAAGATGGTACCACTGATTTCTCATGTGAATATGAATGTTTTTATATATTTTTGATACCAAAATGAGTGTGTGAAATGTCATTGATTCAAAAATAATGCAGTTGAATCTGTACTGAATACCAATATGTCAAACTTTGCTTCACGTGACTGTATTTGATTCAAGACAGCTAGTGTGGATGCTGTCATTGTTTTTATTGAGTGTATAGGAGATGCATGTTTGCCCATAAATCAAATGTATTTTGAGTTCTTGATCTAGTTGCCTTAAACTGATACACGGTGATACATTGTTCTTACAGACTGTTGGTGGCTTTTGGCAGAACCTCATATTTTTGTATCATGTGCATGCTTGGAACTTCTGCTAGTAGAATTTTAAATGTAATGGCGTTAACAGACCCTTTGGTTTGGTAATGGATCTTTTTTACTTATGCAAAAGAAAGTGATTCCACACTCGTATCACTGCTCACCTTTCTTTTGGCCAACAGCGATACCTGACATTTGAGCCGAAGATATGAAATTGTCATTATCTAAAGTTAATAGTGAAATTGGAATACACTTGAGAGGACCCTGCTACATGGAGTAACAAAAAATTCTTATGAAAGGATGTGTGCTGTTAGTGGAGCTGTTTCTTCATAAGGGTGGTGTTGCTAAAGGTTAGGTCGCTTGATTCATTTCACATATGTAGGCCAGGAAGTGAAATGATCGTACTCCATCTTGGTTTAATTCATTCCCGCCATTAAGTTTGTTCTCAAATTCCACTTCTTGATATTTTTCTGGTCTCGTGGGTATATTTTCTTCTTTTTAATATAGTTTTTATGCATGTTTTGTAACTTGTACAAAGCCTTTTGCTGACTGTGTTAATGATGGATTAATGTGAGTTGTGTGAAATTCCAGTGTAGGGGTTATTTTGTATACTGCATTATCATCAGTGTCTTCTAAAAGCATACACGTCTACTGAGTTGCTAGGATGGTAGATTTCTTTGTATTGTATTAGGTTAGAAATTGAATCCAGGTCAGTGTTTGTTTTTTTTCTCTTCTAGGGAGCTTAAGTTATTTTGTGTCCATAGCGAAGGGGCATTAGCCAAATAAAAACACACTTAGCTGTTGGCCTCTGAAAACTCACTAAAATGCTTGTAATGCAAAAATCACTGTATGGTGAAGGATTGATAAAACAGGCCAATTTCATATTTTCATCTGTAAGGGGGGGGGGGGGGACGGACGGACGGACGGACGGACTGTGTGTGGGTCTGCTGTGTCTATCAATGAGGCTTATGTGCATCTATAATCTTTTAAGGACCATAATTCACTGAGGTACATCAAAGGGCTGAAGGCAGGTTATGATGGCTTGTCTCCATACTTGGCACTGATATTGGGGCATAGGGGCATACCACAAGATGTGGCTGACCTCTTGGCCACACATTGTTCTGTCTTCACCCCTTTTGATCCCTGCATCGTTTGATCTGTATTATTGCCTCAAAGCAATTAACTGAAAACTCTCTTCTCTCACCCGTGTGTGTTATTAAATATCACTGTGTTGCTTTGAGCCAGCACAATTGACTTCTTTGTTTTGCTAACTGGTTTGATAACCTTGGCACTCATCCCTTCTGGGATAGATGAGTACAAGTATCTCACTGGAGCTGGAAGCATCAGAGTCCCCATCCTATTTCATGTCTTATAAACATAGCATTAATATGGCTTATGCAGTGCTACAGTTGCCAGTGTCCTTTGCTCATTCAGACTACAATTTAAGACGATATATCAAACTTTATATTCCTCAAAGCTTAGCACCACCACTACTGAACATATTTCACAAGTGTGCATCTATCAGATCTTTCAGCCATCATGTTTTAGACATGATATGCCAAATTACAGTGTTCTCCGATATCTCAGAAATGGCACAGGCTTAGAGCAGGACAAAGGAAACCTTTTTAGAGGGGTTCAGGGCGACTAATCTTTCCCTTTGCCATCTGGTGTTCAGAGGACAATGCCATCTCTGTCTTTAACAGGCTTAAACTCTCAGTCGTGCCTTTGCCTTACCAAGTTAGTTCTCACCCACTCTGTGCCATGTTAGGTGAGGACTTCCACAGTATTTAGATCTCTTTTTATTTATCTTTTCTGGTGCAGTTATTTGGCTCAATATACGCATGTTTTTATATGTGTGGGGGTGTTTGTAAGTGTTTATGTAGGATGGGGGTTTTGGCTGTTTAGATAGAACTTGGGTTTGTTATTGAAGATAACATGTTTGGGAAATGAAGAATAGGTCATCGTGTGTGTTTGTCCCTTTAGACCCACCAGTAGCCCACTTCCCAGTCTCCTGTCCTTGCCTGTGACCTGAAGGACCCTGCGGCTCAACTGAAGTGACTAATGTAGAATAAGATTACATTAATCAGCGGAGAACGTGACCTTACAACTGACAGATTAAGTGTCAGGAATAAAACTCTGTCTTGCAGCAAAGAAAGAGACAAACTGAGTGGCTGCCTAAGGAGATTACTGGCCCTGACCTTTATTTGAAGCACTGTGGATGGCTGTTCCCAGCCCAGACAAGTTTTATAAGTTTGGCTCCCCTCACTGTCCTTTCCACCCAGAGGCAAGTTTGAGTTTATTGAGCGGTGGCATACAAGGACAGGCATTGTTTGTATTTGTGAGTGTGTGCGTGGGCGTAGGTTGTTTGTTGGATAAGAAGTGTGGCAGAAAAAATGCAAAGGGTAGATCGTACCTGAAGAGTCTGAAAACATCATATTCTTAAGAGATAATGTGTGACCATCTATTTGTAGGGTTCTTCATGTCCTCACTTAACACTGTCCTTTTGTGTCTGCTCCTCTGATCTCTCCGCTCTCTTTTCTTTAACCCTTTTAGAAACCAGGCGATGAGGAAGAAGCTCATCCTGTACTTCAAGAGGAGAAATCATGCTCGTAAGCAGTGGGTAAGTAGAGACCTCAACATTTCTGACTCTCTGCAGGGACATAGCTCATGACGGATCAGTAGTGTGAAAGTGGGCCAGCTGCTTCTTGAAGTGAGTGGCCATTTTAGGATGAGTAAAGAGGAGTAGAGCTGTGGGCATGATCTGTTATCAACACTCTGACTCTGCCCTGGGGAGGAGATTTCTTTAGGAAAACAGTAAAGCTTAAATAAAATTACTCTTACTCTGTCATCTCAAAGATAGACCTAGATTTTGTTCATATGTCAGACTCTCAGTCAGTCAGGCACTATAATGAGCATTGTGCTGGGTTAGTCTGTGCTCTTGTCTGCCAGAGACTGAGCGAGACTGCGCCAAAGAGCATGACTATAAATAAAGCGGGGATCAATGGGGTGAGCTCTGATGCCAGTGCCAGGCGGACATCTTAAAATCAGCAAGCCTGACAGAAAATCATTAGTGCAAATCAAGCCCACAGTTTTCTATGAAATCTGTCTACAAGTTTCAGATATGGTTTCTTTTTTGTCCGTGTTCAACTTAAGAGATAGTGTCAGCAGTGGCATCCTCACAGTTTTACAGTTATTATATTGCGAGTTTATGTGAGGTCAGAGATAGCACCTGTATCAAAGCCTGGGCATCAGTGTCCAGTCATGCCTTGTGTTGTGTCTCAAGTGGGGGAGGTAAGTCCTTGAGGGAGACATCGCCGTGTGGTTTATGAGCCCACTGAGGGTCATGTCTCAACCAGGGTTAATGGTCTGCTTTACAACCTGCCTGTGAGGAAGTTGGGAAAACAGTGGGCTGTCGTCTGCCAGAGTCATGGCTGAAGGCCAGACTTCTCATAGTACCAACATGTCAGCGTACCCCCTTTTGATCAAGGAGCGGAACATAGGAGACACCAGAGACCCAGAATCAGATTTTCAGTGCAGGGATAGTTGTAAATACTAGTTTGTATATTAGGAAGAGCCTAGTATAAACAAATTCAAAGCAAAATTATAAAAACAATGGCAGGGGATCATTAAAAGTATTTGTCATGACTTCTATCCCCTCATGTCTCTGTGGTGCATCAGGAACAGAAATTTTGCCAACGTTATGACCAGTTGATGGAAGCCTGGGAGAAGAAGGTGGAGCGCATTGAAAACAACCCGCGACGCCGAGCTAAGGAGAGCAAGGTTCGAGAGTACTACGAGAAACAGTTTCCAGAGATCCGCAAGCAAAGAGAGCTGCAGGAGCGCATGCAGAGGTGACATCACTGAAATTTTTGATGAAATGTATTCAGTAATTTTTACGACTGACTTAAAGACGAAGACCTTTGATAATTGAGTCCGTCTTGGTAATACTCTTTAAATTTCTTGTTTTGCAGCCGTGTTGGGCAGCGAGGAGGTGGGTTGACCTCATCTGCAGCTCGAAGTGAACATGAGGTCTCTGAAATCATTGATGGAATATCAGAACATGAGGTAAGCTCAAATTTTTAAGTAGCCAAGGTAATAAACACTTTAAAAAAACATAGCCTTAAATAATGTGGTTGTAGTTCTTAATAGCGACATTAGATGCCAGTCTGAATTGTCAAGTACCTGTTTGACACACTGATCCACTGGGTTGTTACTGAAACATTTGTGAGGCTAAGCTAGCAGAGTTAGCCAAAGCACCTTGCTAAATGCTAACTACCACTGTTCCAAAGACATCTGTAATGTCTTTAACCTCCAGTTTAAGCTATGCAGTGATAATGGTCAGCTCAAAGTGCCTGTGAATGTGTTCTGTATTGTACTGTATATAAAGCTTCACACATTTTAAGTTCAGTTGGAACAAAGTAATTTAACATCTACAGTAGTAATACTCACAACATACAAGGAATTTTATGTCATCACATTAGAGTCCTTGCAGCGTCTTTTTAAGATTTCATTGTCTGATAGTTTCCTTCTGAAGACCAACCCACTCACTCCAGGATGTTGGTTTTGTTTTTTGTTGCATGTGTGTACTTCAGAACACAGAGAAGCAAATGCGACAGCTAGCAGTCATCCCTCCTATGCTGTTTGATGCTGAGCAGCAACGCATCAAGTTCATCAACATGAATGGACTGATGGATGACCCAATGAAGGTGTACAAGGACCGGCAAGTCATGAACATGTGGAGCGAGCAGGAGAAGGACACTTTCAGAGAGAAGTAAGTAAAACTGGCTGGCGACTTGCCTAAGGCTTTTTTTTTTTTTTTTAATAAATCTCTCATTCTTACTTCCCAAGAAGCAGCTAGTTTTTACCCTCAGCCCTCACCACAGGGTATCGTTATCAGTTCGTCCATCTGTCTGTTCTTCTGTCTGTCTCTCTTTTCGTTTGTATGTGCAAAAACGTTGGCGTGAACTGAAGGCCGAGGGTTTTCAAGTGCGGGCATGTTATGTTTTTATTATATTAAACATTTTTAAGCATTAGTCAAACCACAGCTGTTAAGTTGTTGATAAAATCTGCTTTTTTCCCATTCATTTTACACTAGATAACTTAATGTTGCCAGTTTGGTTTTATATTTATGTATTGTTTAGTTTTTCTGTTTTCTTTCTCCCATATCTCATTACCTTTTAGTTTTTAATTTAAAGATAAAGGGTTTTATAAGCAATGAGCTGAAAAATGCATGTTACTCCCTGTGAAATATGTGTTACTGATAAAGGGTCAGTAAGTTGTTGGTAAGGAAGTGGATCTTCCTCTTTCGTGAGAAACATGAGGAGGCGTTTCAAGCTGCCAAATCGAATGAACCCACACAGTAAAATCAATGACTGTAAAGTCTACTACCCACTTGCAAAAAGAAGAGCCTTAGTTTCATGTAAAAGCTTCATCCCAGGAAGATATGTGATCACATTGATCTTTCTTTGATGATGGTGAGGATTAAGGAAATTTAATAAAAGAGGATATTGAGTCATCACTTGGCCTATATGGAAAACAGCATTGACTGATGTCTGTATTTTGAATTTTCTTTTGCTCTTTTTCTTTGCATCAACAGCAGTGTTATGTCCTCAGTCATTCTCTGAGTTATTGTGTGATTTCCTTGAGCAGTAGTTTGTTCTGTAACACTCTTGTTCTTCTACTCTTACAGGTTTATTCAGCACCCCAAGAACTTTGGTCTGATTGCGTCGTTTCTAGAGAGAAAGGTATTGATTTGTCTTTTTTGTAAGCATATTTGTGTGTTCCTGAGTGATGCAATCATCTTATTAAATATACCCAACTGTTGTTTTATATTTCAGACGGTGGCAGAATGTGTGCTCTTTTACTATTTGACCAAAAAGAACGAAAACTATAAGAACATAGTGCGGAGGAACTACAGACGCCGGGGAAGAAGCCAGGTATTCTCACCTGTCAGTCTGACTATTCAGAAGCATGCTTTCCTTTACATCAACACCTACCCATACTGTCTGCTTCGTAGGCCTGAAAATGTTAGATGTTCTTCTTACTTGGGAAGTCATTCATAGGCAGATGCATTGACATTATCAGTGTCCTGTTGCAAACGGGTCACCTGCTGTAAGGCATTTGGCTCATAATGATAGTAACTAATACTATTAGCTAGAAAAGTTTATTTTTTATTTCAGTCTTTACGCTCATATTCCATTTCAAATGCATCTTGACAGTAGCAACATGATGCACTTTGACCATGAACAAAAGCTGTATTTGTCTATTTTACATTTTGAGTCGAGCATTTTAAAAGGGCAAAGCATGGCAAGCAAATGTGTGAAGCTGGTAAAGAAAAGATGCAACTCTGTGAATTATGTCCTTTTTAGCAGCATTAGTGGTGTGATGTCCCTGCACAACAGTGAGGGAGTCTAATCTGTGTAGTATGATAAAGAATAAAGAAACATGCCAAAGGTTGTGCAGTTCGTAATCAAATAACAGTTTTCCCAGCCCTCATGTCAGCATTATTTCTACACTGGCAGCTTTTTTTTTTTTTTAAATATTGGTTAGATCTATTGCTAATGAGCTTCCTGTGATCAGGTACCGGTGTTAAACTTTGTGGCTGTGGATGCTAATGAAATGGCACATTAATTTACTGCTGACCTTTTCTTGTGCGTGCAAGGATGGTGTCTCTCTTAAAGGAACCTCCGCTCATTACCTGGTGGTTGCTCCACATCACACAAGTAGCAAGTTGTACTAATGATTCACAGTCACAAATGGAGGTAGCCACAGAAGAGGAAAATAAAGTGCAGTGCTCTGGGTAAAAAAAAAAAAAAAGACTGCAGATACTTATAGAATATTTGGAAATGGACAAGATAGTGAGTATAGTTACCATCTTAATGTAGATGTTAATGTGTTTTCAGCCTCTTTGAGTTTTTTCTCCCCTCAGCAATGAACTGAAGTGGATGCTGTGTATAATCCATTTGGTACAGTGTAGAGCTGCTTTAGGATCAGCCTGCAGCATGTATGGATGCACAGTGCTGACAGACCTCTGTAGTCAGAGTGGATGGAGATTATTAGGCTGATGATTTGTCTGGAGACTGGCCTAACTGTTTGAGCAGCACATATGGCTCAAAGACATTAGGTCTTATTGAGTTACGGCTGTTATTTCTTCTGTGCAAGGTAATCTCAAAGGAAAATGGCATTAGCGATATTATGCAAATGGAGATAAAGGTAATTTCTATGAGTGACAGGTGCATTTTTGTCTTATCTCTGTGCTATTTTGTTCGCTTTAATTTTTCTGTTCCTCTCTCTGGCTCTACAGAACATTCCCTTCTCTGTCTTAGTTTGTGTCCTTTTTATGTCCCCTTGCCACCAGGCTGATATGTAGTGAAGGTATCCACAGAGGTTTTTGTTTCTTTGGACGCACATTGTCCCAGAGGCAACATCTTAATAGAGTAGTTGTTCTTGTCAGTGCAAGTATGTTTGCTTCATCAATAGTAAATGCTGTTTCAGGTTTTTGGGCAGACTGCATGTCTGTACTATTCTGAACTCTACCCTAAAAGCCCAGACAGGCAGGAAATGGGCAAGGAAGTGGTTCTCTATGCTTAAAGAGCAAAAGTTATACGGCAGAAGCGCAGCTGTAATATCGGAACTTTCATGTCCTGTTTTGTTTGACTATGCAGAAAGTAAATGATAGGATTTTGAGTTAGTATTTTTTTGTGACTCTAAAGTGAAACCAAATCTTTAGAAATAGAGCAGAGAAAATGCAATGGTACTGTTTTACTGTTTTCTCTTCAGAGGACAGATTATCTACATAGACAGCCGACAGTCTTCATAACCACACCATTTGTTTATCGCACAGTTTCTCCACAGTTTTTTTTTTTCCTAAAGAAAATTCTGTCAACATGACTGGTATTTTACAAAATAACTCAAGCCATTGTTTCTGGCACATTTTAAAGTACAGACACTGTGTCCTGAGGTAAAAAAGGTGGAGCAGAGGTTTTAGCCTGTTATGAATTTGAGCAGCAATGCCTAGTTAAATTATAAACTTTAGTTAATGTTAATGTAAAGTGTTGGTTCAGATTCTGGTACTTTTATTTCTATTATCTATCTATGTCGATTTAAACTGTTTTGCTTTAATTTCAAGGAAAAACCAGATGTAAAGAAATCTATATATCTGCCATTGTTGTTTCAGACCTACTCATTTCACAAACCTGGATACACACAAGCCAGAGTTCTCACTTTACAAGGTGCTTTCAGGTCACTAAAAAGGACGCTTTTGAAACACTGTTTACATGTGAATGAGAACCCTAAACATAGAAACAATATATTGATTGAGTAAAATGTATGTATTTGTGTCAACAAGGCATTAAGTACATGACTTTTATTAGCATAATTCAGTATTAATATATCAGAAAAATCACAGAATATGTACCTACATCAGTCTTTCGTGTTTGTCTGTTGTTGAAGTGGTTGTGTTCAAGGTATACAGGTTACAATAGAGTGCTGGTTGTTTGTTTGTAAGTCTGTGTATCTTGTTACCTGAGATTATCTTTGTAATGGAGTGCCTTGTTGTTGCTGTCTTTTCATTGCAGCACGGTCAACAACAACAGCAGCAGCAACAAGTGAACCGCAGCAGCCAGGAAGACAAGGAGAAGGAAGAGAAAGAGAAGGAAGGAGAGAGGGATGAAGAAAAAAATGAAGCTGAAGAAAAAGACGATGGAATGAAGTAAGTTTCATGCTAGTACTGACAAAACCAGCAATGGGGAAATAGGACAGTAAATAGGTACGTGACTTGATGCCAGATCTCTGCTGTTAACCCAACCTCCTGATATTTCTAGCATCTACACTCTTATGTTAACTTCTATCTCCTTAAAAACACAGCTGTAGTAGGCTGCACTGTTTGGGCTAGGTTTAGGTATTGGCTAGAGAGAGCAGATCTGGAAATCCAATCATTCTGTAACCCTTAACTCCCTCCCCGCCAGCCAGACTTTCCACCTACGGCAAATTCAAGCATCCATTTGTTCTCCTTATTAAAACAGCTGTTTTCCTGTTTATGTTTCTCCCCTTCTCAAATGGATGCCAAGTCCTCATTTTTTAAATTCTCTGCTGTTTTGTTAGTCTGCATTTTTTTGGGTGGGTAAAATAAGTAGCACGTTTAACCTGGCTGTCAGTTTTAATGTCACAGTGAGTATGGGTGGCATGTGGGTGCAGCGGCGTACAGGGGTGATTTCAGGCACAGCGCCAGCAAAGGATGCAAAACAACAGATGGAATGTCACTGCTTTCTGTAGCCTGAAAACTGATAGATAATAAATACAACATACTGTCTCTGTATTCATGAACTATACTTTGCTGTCAGATGATGAAGTGCACAACAGTAGTAGAAGCAAGGCAGGCTATATTAGCACAAGTGTCAGATTAGAAGATGCTGAAGAAGCAGTGCTCATCGCCCCCCCCCTGCTCTAAGGCAAAACTGGGAGACTCTGACTCCCAGCACACCCTGCTGCCTGGTTGTCACCCCTGGCACAGCTGGTTCGCCTATATTTAGTGTGCCACCATCTCCCTTCAGCAAGATTAATGGAGTTGTAAGAAGATGAATGGAGTAGCAGTGGGTTCAAACTCAGTGGCTGTCTCCTGGCATGCCATTGTGCTGACACTCAATAAATTATCTAGTAAAAAAAAAAAAAAAAAGAACGAAAAAGCAGTGTCTGCATAAGGGCTCATGTTTCAGGTGCAGGTTTGTGTTTCGATCTGCAGCATTGCTGAATCTCCTGTCAACATTTCATTTCTTGGGTGTATCTCACTATAATCCAGACTTACAGACTTTTTGAATTTGCGACTAACTTAATTAGGCTTTTCCTGTAATGGCATCAAAGAAAAAATTGTATTAGACTTTGTTTCAATAGAATGAACGTTTTGCCATTTTTGTTGAGTTTTTATGCCTGTCTGCAGCTAGAGACGTGGCTAGAGGCTTAATGCCTCCAGGTTGTCTTTCAGGACCACTTTGAGAGTATGTCTTCAACTCAAGGATGAACGGAATTTTTTTCTTTTTTTTCTTTTTCTCTTATTTTCTTTTTTTTTTTTTTTTAAGTTAGATTGTTTTAGATGATTTTGGCAGTAATCATCTAATGCAGTAACAGGCAGTAACAAAATTTCACACGTATAAGTTAAGGAATAAAATCAGTATTGGAAACTACAACTTCACTAATTGGTGGATGCCAGTATTAAATTATATTAAATTACAGGTCTGCCTTAAAAATGTTCAACAGTAGCTGAGTCTCATAAGTTTCTAAACCTTGAGGGTTAAAGAACATCCTTTTTTTAAATATAGCAGCGTAATGCAAAAAATGTTATTATATGCATCCAACATTTTGTGTATCTTTTGCTGAGTTGGTTTGTGCTTTCTGAAATGCAGGGACGACACCTCTGGAGAGGATGCAGAGGATAAAGAGCCCACAGTGGCTTTTAAGGGTCGACGCACAGCCAACAGCCAGGGGCGCCGCAAGGGCCGCATCACTCGCTCTATGACCAGTGAAGTGGAGGAGACAACCACACCACC
The DNA here is from genome assembly GCF_902148855.1 of Sphaeramia orbicularis. Lineage (NCBI taxonomy): Eukaryota > Metazoa > Chordata > Actinopteri > Kurtiformes > Apogonidae > Sphaeramia > Sphaeramia orbicularis. Next base: position 34,216,637 of record NC_043965.1, read on the forward strand.
CATTAACAATGAGCTTGGTCAGTCTCTGCTGCACTGCACCACTTATTACCACTTTTGCTTCTGTTGTATTATTCTGTCTTTGTTCTTATGTTAGTCTCCATGTGATTTTAACGTAAGAGACATGACAAGAAATATGCTTATTTATCACAAGCTACGTATTGAAATAACAGGTAATTGAAAGAAACCTTTTTTACTATGTATAATTGAATTTGACAATGAATCAATTCAATATTCAAATTCAGTCATGCAGGAATGGAGCTCAGCGCTGGTGAAAAATTTGTTTCACCTCGACTTTGTCACCTTTGATCTAGCTGTGTCCTCACCACAAGAGTGCACTGTTGTTCCTTTTGTTTTCACTCATCCAGTCTATCTTTTCACACACATTGCCCACAGGATACCTAGAAGTGATATTGTAGGGAGTCAAAACACTGAAAAAAATGACTGCAATGAGAATGTATTTTAATTGTTATCTATTAGCAGAAGACAAAAGTATATTTGTAAAGGACATAATACACAGCGTGTCAGCAATGTCCCCTATTTAGTTCTTTGTTTCCTTGCAGGTGGTAAGTCAGCCATGCACACACTAACACTCTTGCTGCAGGCTATCAGCAAATTTTGATGTTTCAGCAGTTGTTTGTACCTGCTGCAGTTGCTCCTGCTGCACAGGTTTAGACACAGGGAATCCCCAGGTGACTGGAGCTGTAGGGGCTCTCATCTGCAGCCCCCCTCCACCACTGTTTGTTCTCCTGCTGGCAGCAGTGGTGGCCACTGTGCCCTTCAGAGGTCCGGGTAGAGGACACATAAATGCACGCTCCAGCTCCGTTGACTGCCAGGCAGGGCCAGGGTCGGCCTGGCTTATGGCCTGTGTGGGGAAAGAAGCCAGTTGTTATGTCTATAATCATTAACTGACTTCTCTCCTTGGATTTCCTGCTTCCTCCATCTAAAACAAACAGTCCCTAGCGACCCACACTGCAGTGCCTCACTGGCAAGCAGTTAAAACTACCCCGCCCCCCACCCTCTTATTCTGTTTTCTTCTCCAATTCCTCTCTCTCTTCTTTCTTTCACTTGTCAGTCACTCCCTAACTGACTTTGTGACAACTGCCCACTCCCCCCTCCTTCTGCCGCCTCTAACTCTAACTTGGTGGTTCTCTCTCTCTCTCTCTTGCTCTCTTTTTTAAACAGCCAATCTGGAGATGAATGAGAGCTCTCGCTGGACTGAAGAAGAGATGGAAACTGCCAAAAAAGGTAACACAAAGTAAACCTTTTCTTCTCCCTGTGAGGTGTAAATTCATTGTGTTCAATGTGCATAATAGAGATGCAAAAAAACAAAACAAAAAAACACTAGCAATAACCCACGAACACTTTTTTTTTTCTTTTTTTCGCAATAGAAAAGTGATGAGGCTGTGACTTCCTGTTAGTGAGGCAGCAACTGCCACGTGCTGCAGGGTTATGTCTAAGCGTGAATATTGTTAGTCTGCTTGAGCTAGGGCCGTAGCTCTTTGGAGCTGTTTCCCCTTTTTCTCTGGGTCAAGGCAGCCTGTCTTTTTATCAAGCAGGCTATAAAACCTGCCTCTTATCAGCCAGCCCCTGCAAATGCGGCAGTCATTAACTTGGCCTGTTTATTGTCTCTGACTGAAGATTACCCAGAAGCCTATGGCTGATTCACAGAGGTCGCTGACACTCTGCCCATTTTCCTTCCACCACCAGTGTGCACAAGTGTGTTTCACAGTGCTTGTCGCGTGCAGTACATGAGTCTCTACTTGAGTTACTGATTGAATGAGGTCCTTACTCTCAGTGGTTTTTCACTTGTAGTACTTTTTGGATGGGATTCCCCACTGATCTGTTATAAGAAAATGACTGTCAGACCTGGTTTCTGTTTCTTGGCGTATTTTAAAAAAGACACATTTCATGTGGCATAAAGATGGCTAGAAGCACTGCTGTTAGCATTATCAGCTTTTGATTTCTTACGTTATCAGTTCTTAAATTGCATTTTTTTTTTTTAAAAACTTGGTCTCAGGTTCCTAAGTGTTATTTTTGTAAAGTCAAATCCTGGTGTCTCCTCATGACTCAACACAATTCTTCTGCAAGGCGGCTGCTTTGTGGCCATTTCTACAAGGTGTGTCATCATCAGCCTTCTGTGACTCTCAGTTCTGCTTATGAGTAATTTAACCTGTCGTTCTGAATAATAAATAGTAGATTAAGTCTCTTCTGAGTTCCTATCAGTATCTTTAACCTGATATTGAAACTGCATTTGGTTTAAGCAAGTTATCACATTCACCTTACTGCACGTGTCAGTATGTGTGACATCTCCTACAATTTGGGGTTTGCATTTGTGTGTTAATGGGTTATTTTGTGATAACGGGTGCTGGCCTGGCTTGAACATGGTCCTGTGTAGTAATCCTGGTTAATGTCTTCAGTTCCATTCTCCTGCAGTGGGATTAGTGGGGCGCTCCATCCCAGAGGATTAGCCTGGCAGCTCGGTGGGAGCAGGGCTTCTATGAAGGGCTTATGTAACTGCAACCATAGAGCTCCAACTACAGTATCAAGGACTGAAAACGACGAGCTGCTCTTGCTCATTTTTCATTAGTTTTAACAAGTACCTCCACATCTGCCAAAAGGGATTCCCCTTCCAAGAACGCACACCCCTCAGTACCAGTTTTCACTTCGTCACAGTATTGGGTAAACTTGTCAAGGTGGTTTCCCTTACAGGTACTTCACGTGTACATGTTTTAAAGAGGCTTGGGCATCCTTATGTTAATGTGTTTATCCCCTTGAGCTAAACAGATCTGAATAATGGCATTTATAGTGTCTGGCTGAACATAAGCAAGCATGGTAGGGCTGTGAAAGATGTCACACTCTGGGGTGGCTCACACTTGTCTTCACTGCTCATAAAGATACCTCAAACAAGGGGCAGCTAAGCTTTGTACACCGCCTCCCATAAACCTTCCATCTCTGCCTGTGTGTTTAGGTGTTCAAGAAATGTGTTGCAAAGGTTGTGTCTTTGCGTATACACAGAGCTGTATGTGTTTGCATGTGCACCCTTCTTGGCAGGTGTTTATGTAAGTGCACTAATCTGCCAGGCTTTGCTTGGGCGCAGGCAGGCAGCTGGATAATGGCCCCTGCTCTGCTTGCTGGAAGAACCCATTTAAAGGAGCAGCAGGTAGAGAATGCTAGATTATCTTTTTTTCCCCCTTTTTTTCCTCCGCTGTGGCTCTATCTCCGTTTCTCTCTCTGTCCGTTTCTCTTGGGTGGGAGATGGCAGCGGCCCAGATTGGCAAGTGCTGTGGAAGATTTGGCAAGCGACTCTTTCCCCCACTCACTTTCTCTCTCCTCTCACTCTGTGTTGTTATAGACTGGGGAGAGGTCACATTCAAGATGAAAAGCAGGTCAGTCAGGAAAAATGTGAAAGCCTTTATGCTTTCTCATGGTATCAACATCAACTCCCTCTCTCCCCCTCTTGCCTCCCCCTGTTCTCTCTTTGCTTACTCTCCATTTCTATATCCTTTCCCTTTCTCCATTGTCTCTTTGGCTCAGTGGCTCTGCTCTCTCAGTGGCTCTGCTCTCTCTATCTCTCTCTGCTCTCTGTTTACTCTTGGACTGCCTGTGTGTGTTTGCGTCTGTGTGCTAGAGTATTAACAAGAGAGACAGAGAGAGGGTTCGAGTGAGTGTCTACTCACTCATGCGTTTGTGTGTGCACTGGTTAGTGTGTGCGTGCTTGCTTCTGTGCCTGCTGGCAGAGTGAGGCAGGGGGAGGGACGGACTGACTGAGGGAGGGAGGGAGGGAAAAAAAGAGAGATAGAGGAGAGATCAGATGAGGGGAGAGAGAGGCTGAGCACATAGCACCGCCCCACAGTCCCACTTTCCTGTGGAAGTCTTCCCAGACAACCGCCATTGGGGAGAGACACGGCAAAGAAGAACAGACCAGCACTCACTGAAGCACAGGGGGTACACAGTGAGAGGAAGGGAGGGGAGAGGCCAGGAGCATGTGCTGTTTTGGAGCATGTCAACCTGACACCGGCTCAAGTATCAAGCCAGCTGGCAGGAAGAGCACAGAGACTGAGCTGTTTTCATCTCTGCTCTGGATCGGAAGGCCCAGCCCTGAAGAGCTTCCCGGCTGGCCCTCCAGAGATCAGACTGTCTGATAGTGTTATCCAGAGCAGGGGCCACGAGACGACGGCTGGAGTGACAGGCATGTGACAGACAGGAACAACCACGTTCTAGCTGCACAAGGTGTTGATTGGACTCTCTCTGGGAGGAGCTAATGGGAATACACTGTTCTTATTGGGTGCGAGGCTACCACCTGCTTCAATATGGCTGATGCTGATTGGATGCTTGTTCCTTGTGTGTTGCTCTAGCAACTTAGGCCCTGAGTCAAGCAGAGCTGTTTTGGATTATGCTTTGTGTACTTGCATACTGTGGAATAAACGCAGTGTAGTTGGAGGTCATAACAAAGTGACCTTTGACTCTCTGTAAATTGAATTGTAGTGTACATTACCGTGGGTTCACTAGGTGCAAAAAAGGTGCTTGGGTGCTTGTCTTACTGGTTTGAATGTATGTGATACCGTGCTGCTGTACGTGTCTTTGATAATGTTTTGCTTTTGCACAAGTGTGTTTTTGTGTAGTCGGCTGTTAAAGGTTGATAGTTGGTCATGGACTCTTGTGGAGTAAGCTGGGGACACCAGAACTGTTTTCTTTTCTGCCTTATAGAAGCTTTTCTAGCAAAGCCTTTAGTGGCAACGATGAATATTTCAGCTGAAATATCTCTTCCACTTTAGGACATGACAGGTTGTAGGTGCGCAGTAGCTTTCAGACAGCAGTTCAGACTTTAAGATCACCTTTCCTTGTTACAGTTCTTTTTATACTGGCATTAATAAATTCTCCCCATTGACACTGACAGCAGATGTTGTCAGACTTTCAAAATGACACACCTATGTCAGTTTGGAGAAAAATACAGTGGTTGTTACAAGAGATTGCTTTTATTAGTTGATATTCATGCATTTTCATATCGTCATTATAAATGTTCCTGTCAAAATACAAACTGTTTTCTAAATCTGATTTCTCAAGGTGTGATGGATAAACTGTGTGAGTGGTGCTCATAACGGTAGAGGTGAACAGTTATTTAAAGTATTACTTATTCTTGATAACCATGTTGCTATCAGTCAGACATCCTGATTTATACAAGGATAGACAGGGCTGTAAATGGCTGTCCTTTTTTCTCCTTTGGCTATGAGTTGTGCTTGTTGTCCTACTGCCTCCATTAAGCGATGAGGTGCAGAGACCTCTGAACCCATGTCCAAGGTTGTCCCAGGAGGTTTTGGCACTGTGCCCGTTAATAACAACCACCACACACACAAACACAATTTGAGAGGCTGTCCTGCTGCCAGGACCTGTCAGGCTGGCACAGGAAACAAGTGGGTGGTGTAAGCTAAGCCTCTTATAGCACACACTGTTAATGAGCTGCTTTTAGCTAACAGCCGACTCTAGAGGGGAAACACCGGCGCAAATTCTACACTATCTGTCTTTCTCACTTACTCGGACATACACACTGACTGCTTTCTATGTGTCTTCTTTTAGCACACATACACTAAACAGTTGTGTATATGCGTGTGAGTGTGTATTTTCATGACAGGTTGATCTATCACAGCTCTGGCCCAGCGGGTGCCTGTAGACTCTTGTGTAAGGCACAGTCATGTGGTTGACTGGGTAAAGGACCAGGGTTTCTTGGAACTGGGTCACATCAAAGTCAGTCAGAATATGACACAGAATGACCCCGGTGGGGAGAGTTAGTGATGTCATTCGTCTGAGTGACAGATCAACCACCACACAAGCCCTCCCCTCACTTACTTTCTTGTTGTATATTTTGTATTAAGCCACGCTCCTGCATGGAAAGCAGGACTGTGTTAATTTGGTACCACAAACTTAACTCCCTGGCTATGCTCCAGGTCTGACAGCTGTTTTGGGACAGATGTTTATTGCCATTGATTTATTGCAGAGTCTCTTGCACTGCGCACTATTAGTAATAATATAAAAATTAAATGATCATTAGATTTACTGTCTTTATAAGTGCTTGACTTCCATCATTTTTTACAGCTTCACAGGAAACCCTATTTGATACGGAGAGGAGATGTTTTTGTTATGCAATGCTACGTCTGCCTGTCCGGCATGCTAATCCTTCTGCTTAACCATCTGTTAATTCCAGGCCTTCTCCAGTATGGTAGAAATTGGTCCGCCATCGCCAAGATGGTGGGATCAAAAACTGTGTCACAATGCAAGAACTTTTACTTCAACTACAAGAAAAGGCAGAAACTGGATGAGATTCTGCAGCAGCATAAAATGAAATCGGTAAGCATATGGAAGATTTCTGAGTCATATGTGCTTCATGCTTGACTTGATAATACTATAACTCACGATGGTTACCAAGTAAAGTAGTTAATTCTTTTAGCATAACATCAGCGTTTTTTTTTTATTTTTTTATTTACTATGTGTTTATTTTCACCAGGAGAGGGGGCGAAAGGCCCGTCGCAGGGGCAAAGCCTCACAGAGTGAGGAGGCCAGTGCTCCATATGCGGCTGAGGAGGAGGAGATGGAGGGTTCAGGGGCCAGTGGCAATGAAGAGGAAGCACCTGAAGATGGAGAAGGTACGCCACTCACTAGATATGGAGTTGTCACAGTTCAGAAAATTTAATGATTTATATTCCTTTTGTTAGTTAATTAAGGCTATATTATTATGCCTCCTTTCAGACCCAGTGGAATCAGACAAGATACATTATGTATAACTATATATGTGTTCATCAGTACAAATAATAACAAACAAAAGCAAACTGTACTGGAATACACAGCCATCAAATCATTCCTGAAGAAGATGTATAAGATGACTGCCAGAAACGAACATATTGTGGTTGGACAGATTCAGAACCATCCCAGGACAACACTTTTTGAACTAGTAAAGATGTTGGATGCACAAAAGTATCTTTAGCCACAGTAGAGTGAATAAGACACTACTCCAAAAACTGGCATAAAACCCTAGACTAAAGATTGTTAAAGATAAAGATCTTGCCTTGGAAGGAATGTGCTCTGCTCAGATGAGATTAAAATATGTAACTGGCTGTGATGATCATGGTGAGAGAAAGTTGAGGCTTGAGATGTTGTTTTGTCACTCTAGTAGACCTCACTGGTGGCATCATAAAGGAGAATTATGTGTACATGTTAAAATTTCATCAGTCAGGATGAAGCTTTGACACATATTTCAGAAATGTATTGATCTGGAGTATACTTCCATAATGGTAACAATATGGATTAAGGCCAGCAAAGTAAATATTTTAGAGTGGCCATCACAAAACCCTGACCTTAATCCAATACAACATTTGGGGGCTGAATTGAAAAGGCGAGTTTGTACAAAGACACCCACACACCTGAATTAGTTGCACAAGCTCTGTAGGAGGAGTGGGCCAAAATTCCTGTTATGTGGAGCTTGTGACAGGCTACTGCAAGCATTTTATTCAAGCTGCACAAAGACAACCCTATAAATATTTAAGTACAAGTAAACTTTTGATCAACTGAAAATATGACAAATATCAATATAGGACAATATTAGAATGTAGCTCTTCTATCATTCTGATATTTCACATAATCAACGTCATGAAGTTGGACTTAGTCTGGACTAACTGAGTGAATAAAGAAGAAAATTTTTTATGTAGCTTGCATCATCCAGTTGTTTCCATTGCCAGTTTATATGTAGAGAAAGGTGTTCTGTAAATTGACAAACATTTCCTTTACTTCAGTATTTAATCATGTAAAATGAGTCAAATCCTTGTGTGTGTTGTTTTAGAGATGTCGTTTGTGAAATGTATGGAATGAAGTAAAATAGATTTCTTAACAGGGTTACTGTGGCCAAAATGTCCTGTTTCTGAGCCTTAATGTAACCATGTAAACCCTTGAGTTGCTCATTGTTGTAGCTCAAGGAATCATCTTCCACTGTGACAAGCATAATAGTGCCCTGAATATACGGCTCTAGTCTGTTGATAGAAGTATACTGTGTAGTCTGTACTTCCACAATAGAACGCTGAAGCCCTGGGGGATTCCGTCCATCAACCCAATTGGTTTTGTGTTCCTCCTTATTGTACAGTGAAACCTGATTACACAGAAGAGTGGCACTGTGGAGAATCTGGTTTAGCAGAAAGAGATGGAGAAAAGAGGGAGGGGGAAAAAAAAGGATATGGAGATAAAATATGGTTTACAGTAGACACTTATTCTCATCCTCTGATCTATGTTTCTTTGTTTCTCTTTCAGGTGGAGCCAACAACAGCTCTGACACGGAGAGCTTGCCTTCGCCACACTCATCAGAGGACAGCAAGGCCAAGGAGGATGGCTCATGTAGGTCAAAGGGCAGCTCTAACTCTGGAGACAAGGAGGCAGCTGGCTCCGACATGGGCCAGGCAGGGGATGAGAAACCTCCAGTTAAAGAAGATGCAGACGCTGCCATCAAGCAGGAGATAAAGACTGAGACAGGGGAGCCCATTAAGGATCAGCTGCAACCACCACCTCCCAGCGACTCCACAGACAAAAAACCTCCCACTGCGGACACAGAGGATGTGAAAAGCTCCACCAAGAGCTCCAAGAAGGACCATGGGGCCAAAACAGGCTCCCATGGCGACAGTGACTCTAGTGCCACTTGCAGTGCTGATGAGGTTGAGGAGACCGACAACACAGATAAGACCAGGTAAGGCTTATCATAACAGTAGTCAAAATTGGTTTTTCAAAGCAACCCCCCCCCCCCCCCCACACACACACAACATTTTCTATTTTATTGTTTAATAAAATAATAGTTTTCTAGGTATTTCTATATTGTTTTACTGATGATTTCTGTGAGCCTGATCAAGCCTCTCGATGTCAAAGGGCTTATGGTTTTTGAGGGTTGGTTTACTAGGTGTCCTACTTCTCTGGTCTACCACAGCAGACAACACAAAATAAAGCATCGAAGGTTTTGAAGTGTTTTTAGTTGCCTAGCTACACTGTACTGCAGTGAAGCCGTATTTGGAAAACCACTTGTGTGTACGCCACAGGTTGCTCTTTTCTATCAGCCAGAGATTTTATTTGCACTTTGTGTGAATGAGAGTACTATATACAGTGTATATTTTATATATGTGTGTTTGTCTGAATGAGGGCACAAGAAATGGGTGTCAAAGTGCGTGGGAGGAGTGATTAGTCTTGTTTGCACGGTATTTGTTCAATTTTTTCCATGACAGCAGACTGCATGTACTGGCAGAGCCGAGGGAAACGCTGCCCTCTCTGCCAAAGCAAACAAAGGGAGTGAGTGTGTATTTGTGTGTGTTCATGTGTGTGTCTGTGATTCAGTGAGTGCTGTGTGCTTTCGACAGATGTGCAGGCCATGGTACACTTTTTTTCCTCCACATTCTCAACCTGCTTTTACATAAATCCCACATACATCCCATGTATTCCTGTGACGACTCAGCATTCTGTCTTTGAATACTTCATCTAATGAGTAATGATTGTGAGTAAGATGTGCCTCTGCTTCCTGGAGAGAAGGTAGGCAGTATGTAGGACGGAAACATAATCAGATTCTCGAGTTTCCACCATGTGGAGTTATTTTCTAATGCATTGTTGTATAGGGGTTCAGGTGAGGGCACTAACCTATAGTGTTTCTGTCTGTGTTTATAGAATGACTTCTCCACGGCCAAGCTTACTAAACTATGCTCATGACGGAGTCATATCCTCAGCGCTACAGAAGCCCATGGACCTGAAGCAGCTAAAACAGAGGGCTGCTGCTATACCACCCATTGTGAGTCACAAGTTGAATGAATTGAGTTTATCTGCCTCTGTGCTTAATATACACCTAGATTCTCACACACCGTACAACAATCAGGTGAAATGTCAGCTTTGCCAGCCCTTTAAAAGCGTTGTAACCCATTTGACTTGCACTGATCATAGAAACACACTCTTTCTTGCTACCCCTGTCTCCTGGCTTGTAGAGATAACCATATAGGTGGTGAGATTACTAAGTTATATTTGTATAAGATAAGCCAGCCAGATGGAAGATGAAGAGATGGATTGCTTTGTGGAGAAGAAATAAGACGCCAGACACCAGGGAAACTTCAGCTTACCAAGAAATAAGAGATGTTTTTTTTTTGCTATCATGGTGATCAGACACTGTATGTGGCAAACCATATGTCAAATGCCAGGCAGGAGTGTATTTGTGTCATGTGAGTGGTGTGTATATAATGTGTGTACGTGTTTCCTTTGCCTCTCATCCTTGTGTGCAGATGCCAGAGGCCTCTGTGCAGGGCAATCAGCGGAGTGGTGGTAGTGGCAAAGCTGCACTACCTCCCCATGCCCTGGCTCTGTACCAGCAACAGATCACCATGGCTCATGGGGAGTCCTCTCAGGAGGTCAAACAGCAACAGCTGCAACAGCAGCAGCAGTTTTCAGGCCAGCCAGGAAAACCACAGCCTTATACCCCACAAGCAGACAGAGACGCTCTTCGCAGTAGCAGTCCTCGTGTCCGACCACGCAGCCCTTCCACCAGCGACAAAGATGGTACGAAACCTCCCTCACAACAGAATCCTACCTGTGGTATCTATAGCACTGAGTTGCTGGTAAAACATTCAAATCACGATTTACATCAGTACTTAACTAGTAAGCAAATATCAAGAGTAGAACTCACTGAAGGCTGTTTGTGAACTGCACTGTTGGATTAGCACTGAAAAGAGAAAATATTACCTCTGTAAAATGGAGGTTAATGAAAGTGCTGCATATTATTTGATCTAGTTTTACTTAGTTGGTCCTTGCTACATGCTCTAACCTTGAAATCTGTGTTCTTTTGTGTTTGGGGTATTCAGGTGTTTCTGGGACACTCATGTAGAAGGGAACTGATAAATGATCTGGTATTGCTATTGACCCAGAAGGGAATATAGTCTAGTTCAGTGCACTTACTGTGAGCTGGTGGAATGTGAATATCTGAGAGCACAGTGTAAGACTTTTAGCAACAGTCCAGACAAAGACAGGTCTTTCATAACCCAGTGGGCAGACCAGCTGTGAAGTCCAAAGCATAGAAACCACCTTTTATTCATTCTTATGAATTTTTAAGGAATAAAAATGATTTACATACCTTCTACAGACGCAAATTTGTAAACTTTTACAAACATTTAGCTTGAGACTGAACATAATATCTTGTTGTAGGAAAGCAGTTTATCTGGTTTCTGCATGTTTTATATACGAGATGAAATGCTTTTGTGAGGATGTGATGATCTGTGGTGTGTTTGAGAGGTGGTTACTACACCTCCTGTGGGGACTACATAGGTTCTTTTTCCTTCTTCACTTGCAGTGTGTCTATTCAGTTACATTGTTTGACTCAGCTGAACATGTCAAAACCTTATCTGTGCTTTATTCTTAGTGTGTTCTTGTGTATTAAAGTAGTCCACATGGCAGTGAAGTTGTGGTATTTGTTGGATCTGTTCCACAGAAAGTGCAAGTGTTGAGGGTGATGACATGGTGAAGTAGCAGCAGCCGAAGGACAGCTTCTTGAACAGTGCAAGTCTAGTTGAGTGCTTGAGTGCTTTGACCTAATTCTGTTTTTGTTTTGCAGAAAAGTCCCGGGCTTTCTCTCCGCACGGTGAAGCCAAGAAGCAGGCTCTGGGCCCTGATGACCTGCGGACCTCCAGCTTAGGTCGGCCCGTTATGTCTCCATATCCCATGTCCCCACGAGACATGGCCAAGATCAGTCATGACCAGCACCTGCTCCACTTCAACTGTGAGCCCCTCCCCATCCTGTTCTTATATGGGAAATAAATGTGTATTCATGTATAGGAGTTCAGCACAGTATTTTCCATACATTCCATTCAGCATTTATGTTTGGTATATAATTGATTCTCCATGTATCTGCCAGCGTTCCAGCAAACGGGCCACCCGTCTATCCCTGGTCTGCCACAGGACAGTGGCAGGCTGGCCGCAGTGAGACCCCTTCCAATGCCAGAGCCCCCACCTCTCATTTCCTCCACCAAACCAGGGGGCTCCATCACACAGGTATAGCACCATATAAAGTATAGAAACAGACGAGAATAGTAAAAGATTTGAGCCTGACCACCCATTTTTCACAGCATATGTAATACTGCGCTATTCTGACCATGTTTTGCTTGACTTTTTAGGGCACCCCAGTGCAGTTGCATAGCCCAGCCCATGGGTTGGACCATGGGAAAGTACCCCCCACACAGATGGGGTTGTCTTGGATGGATCAGAGGAAAGTGGGTGAGTAGAAATGGCCGCTCTTCTTATAAATTTAATCCTACAATACTTGACATACTAGTACAGTGCTGACTATTAAACTTTTATATCCATTTGAAATTGGTAATATGTAGTCATGTCTGTTTCCTTACCATTTCTCTGTTCTTTCATCCCCTAACTGTTTTGTACCACACAACAGGTTCTTTCCCCGTGATAAAGCAGGAACAGCTGTCCCCTCGCAGCTCGTCCTCTCAGCCCGATAACCTGTCAATACAGGGGCCACCTCATGATAGTGCGTCTGGACGAGGTGGGTGAACTGAACTGTATTACAACGTGCATTTCCCTTCTGTAAATTCCACTCTGTTACTTTCCAAGTAAATATCAGCATTAAAGATGAATTAAAAACTGATTAACTTTGCCACCATTCAAGATGTTACATGCTCACATTAATACTGAAATAATAATGCACTGGAAAAGATCAACACCAATCCAAATGAGCCCTGTGTGTCCTCAAGACAGTAAAGATACTTGAATAGCCTAAACAAGCACAAGCTGTAAAACCAGTTGAAAAGTAAAACCAGTTGAGAAGTAATGACTGCAATTCAGTGAAGCTTGTCTAACTTCAGTAATGTTTCGAGTATGTGGAGACCAGGAGGCATTCTTGTTTAACTCTGGTAAACATTGTACTCACTGGGGGCTGATAAGGGTGAAACATTCATAGAATAGTACAATTTTTGGGAATTGAGAATCAATTTTAGGTCAACAGTGATCAAATGGGCATGTTACATTTCCTGTGGTTCATTTTGTAAACCTTTTAATCCTCAATCATGTTAATATTATTGTATGCACATGCTATACATAATATATTACTTTTCTTAGTTTGCTTACACTGTGTTTTGTTGCTGAAATATGGTTAGTGTAGCCGTACACCTTGCTTTAAATTGTTAAAATCTATCTATTTTTAACCTCTAGCTTCCATTCCAGCTGTACAAGGAGGCAGTATCACCAAGGGCATCCCAGGGACCAGAATGCATCCAGATTCCTCAATATCCTACCGGGGAGGCTCCATCACTCAGGTGAACTAACACTGGACATCCATCATACAGTACTTACCAGGACTTGCCTGGCATGGTCAAGTGTGCTTTGAGCTTGCAGATTTAGTATATACTGACACATGGGGCTTAATCTGGAAAGTTCATTTTCCTGCATAACACAGCTGCGCAGTACACATTTGACCCAAAAAAGGTTTGCATATAAATTGTTAGTCCAGTTTGCTTGTATTTTAGTAGTAAATAATACTTTATTTAGAAAATATTTGCTGAAAGTTAACTGCATTAAGAGTGAACTTTTGTTTAGGGGAAGGGGTTACTTACCCTGACCCTTAGGATGTTTGATTCAGTCGAGTTTTATTTAGATACAGCACCAGACCAAAATCAACATAATGTACATGGAAATTATTGTTGTTGTTGTTGTTGTTATGATGATGATGATGATGTGGGAAAGTCCCAAAAATGTCCCTTGAGTAAGCACTTGGTCTTTTCTCCCCTTTAACCTGAATAAACCTCTGATAGAACCAGGTTCTCATTAACTGGTCGTCTTCCTCAACTGATTGTGTGGACAGAAGATATAGTAATCCGGCATTATTAGGACATAATTCCCTCTCACTATGATTTTACTTGTACTGTAGCAGACTTTCCTCTTTGTGCAGTTCACCTCCGCATTGGGTGTGCCAGTCCTGATACAAGTGCGTTATGAATATTCTGCTGACTTTGTCCAAATTTGGAGTAGTGCATTACAACAGAGAACTGACAAACACTTCTCTTCCTCTTTATTTGGAGAACCTCTGGACAGGCCATACAGATAGGGTTAGCAAATAAACTGCAATGCAGCAATTTACACTGTTGTGCTTACATAATAATCAGTCCTAAATAATATTAGTAGTGTATGACAAAACCTCAAAAGTATAGGCATATATATTAACATGTTTTACACATAATGTTTTGTAATGTCCTGTCACAATTTGTTGGGAGACATGCTTATTGCTGGTGTCTTTGACTACTGACTAGGAATTATGTGCTCTAGCTGCTGGGATTTGCTTAGTTCAGGGACTTGTGTGTTTAAATGGTGAAGTGAAACTGACACCGTCAAACTGGGTTAAGGTTTGCGATAGCACCTGTTTATATGGCCATTAAAGAAAAAAAACTCCCGTTCTTTTCATCAGTATGTGTACATGTGGCTCAATTTTGCTAGTATCAACACTGTCTTAGAGCCTATCCATACTGTTAAACACTCCTCCAGTCAGTGTAACAGCTTGCATTACGTGGTTTTGATTTGTGTGCTCATGATGAAAGACGGCAGCACAGTTGTTGAGAGGTCATGAGGCACGGCAAGTGCTGTTACTGCAGGATCTCCCTGCTGCTGTGACATAATCACAGCTCTTAGTGACCCTAGTCACCGTAGCAACAGGTACAAACTGTACCGCATCTGTTCCTTCTTTTATTTATCTATTTACTCTAGTCACTGGATAAACCCAGTCATTGATATGCCCACCTGGCACAAGAGGAAAAACAAGTGCTGCACATATGACCAACGGTGCTCCGTCATTCACCATTGTAGAATAGTAAAGAAGAAGTTAAAGGTAGAAATACATTTTATTCTTCTTATTAGGGCTGCACGATATTGAAAAAAGCTGACAATGCATTTTTTTTATTTTATTTTTTTTTAACCCTGCGATATATATTGTGATATGAAAAACTACTCAGGAGGATATAATAGCTGTGTGGTGCTGACGTAAATGGTCAAACAAATTAGTTGTGTTTCCTCTCGTTGTGGCGACAGCTGCAAGGCACTGTCGACGCAGAACACGTTTCAGTATCATCCTTCTTGTAGCTAAAATAATTCCAGATAACTGACATTGCTTTTCTTTTTGGCACCAAGTTTTCGTTTTCAGTGATTTTCTCTTGTTCGTTGCTCATTTTTCAATGTTGTTACCAGTGACTCACTCCATGTGCAGGGGTGTGGTCTGCTTCGACAAACTGATTAAGAACGATTGTGATTGGTGGATTGCTGCGCACAGTATGTGTCAGGTACCCAGGGTGAAATTAGATGAGAACATGTCTAGTTCATTTGCCTCCTACATTACAGGACCTGCGATGTTACTATTGCTCACACATACATTGTGATGACAGTGCTCAAACGGTATATTGTGCAGCTCTAATTCTTATGAGACAGATGATTTCGTTTTCTAAGTCTAAGCTGGATGGATCACTTGATTCATGTGGTGTGGTTAGGGTAATATGGCTGTATTCTATGAGTAATATAGGGCTACTTTAGTTCATGCCATTTGATTTTCAAGTGGAGGTCAGATGAAACATTACAACTCAAGCCCCAAACATTCAGCATTGTCTTCTGATACCTCTTGGAGTTTTTATACATAACCAAGAAATGTGACCTTGTACACTAGTACTGTACCTCCAACTCAGTCATCCACCTCCACTCTGGTCTCTTCACCAAGTAGTGTAAAACCATGACTCATACACAGTGTACAACTGATGTGACTCAAACGTTTTCAACACAGCTGCTGTTGTTGCCAAGTGTTTGCCACCTCCACATCTTTTGTATTTCAAAGCTATGTTTTTGTCTTTTTTTCTTACTTGTGTGTTGGTTTATTTCTAGGTTTTTTGTCCCATTGTCTTTCACAGTTGTAACATATGCTCTCTCTGGGGTAAAACGATTCAAGAAGCACAATGCATCTGTTCTGCATCTAAAACAATCTACATTTTACATTGAAAAACACGTTACACAAGGTTCATTAGTCCGGAATAAAGCTCTTTATTCCTGACTAAATTGATCAGTTTTATTGGCTTGGTTTGGACTTATTTTGTGATGGATTGTGTGATTATTCTTTAGTGGTGTAACTATCAGCACAGAATGTCTTCATGTAACTGGTAGTTAGGTTTATCTTATCTTTTGTCAAGTTTCATTATAGCGCTAATTTAGGTCATGTAACACAGTATAATCAGGTGTCACGTTGTAAAAGCAAAAATTGCACAGTATAAACATTTGAAGCACAAAATTAAAGCCATAAACCCAGCAGTGCATGTACTTGAACCTGACTGGACTTTTTTTATATTTGCTATGACTAAATCTGAATGCGTAATAGTGACAAAAAAAAATCAAATTTACACAATCTTTTTATTAGTATTATTATTATAGTATTTTAGTGTATTACAAATGATCTACGTATGTTAAAATATATTCTTTCTTCAAGCATGTTATAGCAAGAATTTAAAATAATAGAGCAAATATATCTTTATTCTCCATTATTTGTCGAATTTCCTGTGGGATTACTAAGGCTCTCATCTTTTCATCCTCTGTAGAAAGTTCAGTGGGCAGGCTACATGGTTGCCAGAATAATCTTTTATAGTTCCCACACCCCATCATATTAAAGTCAGACTGTAAGACCAGACTTTTAACTCTGTCTTAAGATCACCTGCTGTTGTCTGGGATGATAACACGTCGGTCTCATTTCTGTCCTCTCCACAGGGGACACCGGCTGAAGTGCTGTATAAAGGAACCATAACTCGTCTGGTCACAGAAGACAGCAGCAGCCGAGCTGAGCGAGAGAGGGATGAGCCGCTGCCTAAAGGCCATGTGGTCTACGAGGGTATCGGTGCCCATATCCTCACATATGACCGTAAGTGTTCAGCTAGACTACAACATACCTGCTACACCATCCACCAGTAGGCATTCTCCACAGTAGGTATTGAAAGTTGCTGTGGCAGAAAATGAACAGGTATAATTACTGTAGTTCACGGTCAGTGTTTTTCATGTTGGTGCTTTAGTTCCAGGGTTTTAGTTTGTTCATGCCAGCTCAGTGTAATGGCTTTCTGGGACACTGAAATGGAACAGATCCATCATTAGCATTTTTAGAATCACCTGTGTTCTTCCTGCTGCGACGAGCCATAATGTCTGCTGTGAAAAAGTCTGTTACTTTCTTTTTGATCTTGACACGAGCACAATAAGTGAAATGGTTTCCACTAAATTAATCTTTTAACTACTGTACTACGTTTTAGGTCATTCATGACTTACACCTCATTAGTATTTCCTAAGCAGTACCCTTTACAGGATTATGGTCGTCACTTTTCTCCTCTGCATGTCTTTCACTTTGGCCCTTCTTTGTCATTTTCAGGCCCACCTTCTCAGACTCCTAAGGATGAGGGCAGAGGTTCGGGGCAACCTGGGGAAGTCCTGGGGCTGAAGCGCCCTTATGATGTTATGGAAGGGGCTCCAAGAGGGCTGCCCATGAGGGATTCACTGTCTGCTGCCAACTGTGAAGGTAAGAGACACCACTTGTCCTTCTGTCACTCAGTGTGTACCTCTGTTTGTCATTTTGTTTGGCTGTTTTAATCACATTCAACCCCCTTTTTCCCCCATTTTTAGGCCTGATTGTTAGAGCTATGCCTCATGATAGGGACAGTCCACACCACACATCTTACAAGGATGCCCATCACATCCGTGGCTCCATCTCACAAGGTAGGACAACTTCAGAGGAAAAACTCGCTGACATGTGATAGTGGGGCTTGAGTTCGATCTTCTTAATAATCATAAAAGAATAATTTCGATGTATGTTTGATAATGAAACAGAAAAAGCTTAACATCATTGTCTGTTAGGTGATGTATGGATGTTTATGGAATCTTAAATATGTCTAGAGAAGTTCTTAAGGAGTTGACTGTTGATACTATATCTGTTAACTTTATATAAATGTGTCCGCCTACAAGAAAATACAGTTTAGTATAGAATACGGTTTTATCTGTCATTTCTGTTCTGATGGTTTTTCTCTTGGAGGCTCTCACTCATTGTGCTCTCACTTTTGTACTTGGAGTGCTCACTCAGCAGAGCTGCAGAGAAAGCCCTTTTTTTTTTATTCAAAAGACAGATTGTTTTATCTTACCAGAAATTTCCCACTGGCAGCATGTCTTCTTTCATGTTGATATTAATATCTTAATCTGTTAACTCCAAAAACCATCTTGTCTCATCTTGCCTAGAGATAGTAGTAAAAGAAACTCCTCTTAAAATCCCTGAGCCTGTATAATCCGATCAGAACCATTCTTTGTGTCTTTCCTGTCTATTCTCAGCTCTTCTGTCTACGTAAAGAAAAGCTGTGCCGTTCCTCTTGGGATGCGAATAATATAATACCTTGATTTCAGGTATACCTCGTCATCTGGACCCTCAGGATGGTTACCTGAGGAGGGAGGCGAAACAGATGAAGAGAGATGGCTCCCCACCTCGTGGGCCTGGTTCACTTTCGGACCCATTGAAGGCCAGAGAATCTATGGTTCCCACGGTGAAGGAGGCCGGACGTTCAATCCACCTCATTCCCAGGGAGGAGCTTAGACAGCCTACCAAGGAAGGCATCATAGCACAGGTACTCTGTCATGACTACAGCAATGGCCTTTTCTGTGATGTTCAATACATCTTTGTTCTGAAGTTAGTCTATATCTTTGTTGGCAGTAATGTTGTTCTTCCTTGTGGAGTTAGTAAGAGGGTCTTAAAAGTAATTACATTTATGTTTAAATATTGAGCACAGATGCCATGTAAACCTTCATGTTAATGTTTTCAATGCATTGTACATTAATTCCTTTTGCGCTCATCTCTAGGGATCATCCATGAAGCCAGAGCCAGCTGCATCGGGAAAACGTCATGATGTCCGTTCCATTATTGCCAGTTCACCACGTTCTTACCACAACACACCCTCTCATTTGGAGATGCGTGGGGAAAGAGGCCGCTATGAGGAGGCACCCAAAGGGCGTCCCAGCGCAGTGGTCAGCACAGCTAGTTCAATGGCCCGATCATCTCCATTAACACTAGGGTCGGAGCAGGGAGGTAAAGCCCATCATAGCCCTGTGGGTTATGAGGAAAAAGGCACCTTACGGACCCCTTACCCTGGGCCCTCTCATCGTGGCTCCCCACTGTCTAGAGAAGCAAGCCAAAGGCAGCATGATGGTGGGTATTTATCAAGAGTCTGTGAAAATGCATGAACAACTACACATGCAACATTTTCACTTTCTTGCGAACATATAATAGGTGTATTAATGTATAGAAAGCAATAACAGAGCTTAAAATGAAAACTGTTTCTTTAAACTCCAGGTTCCAGTAAGAATCCCCCTCAGGAGAGGAAAGCCACACCAACCCCCAGGGAGATGAGCGCCACTAAGTCCCCACTCCCAGGTGTTCCAGACCAACAGACCTATGAGCGTCTGCTGCAGGGTCTTGGCGCTGCAGACGTGTACCGCCAGATCCCCTTAGCCTTTGATCCTGCAGCACTGCCCCGTGGCATCCCCATTGACCCAGGTACTACCACAGTCAAATTAGATGAGATGAAGCTAAAATAATTACCTGTAGGATGTCAGCGTCACTGAGTGGAGCATAAAATAAATTTTCAAAATGTCAAGGCAATTATATTGAATCATGATCTCAGGCTGGTCTAATATGAAACCATATGAGCTTTTTCATCTGTAACATCAGTCCTTGGTGCTGGTCCTTCCAGCCCTGTGCAACCTCATGTTTCCAGTTTTCTTTTTATTCATTTATTATGAGCTGATTAGAGCTCCTTTCATCTAGCTTTGACAGGAGTTTTGCTGATTACTGTGGGGTTGCTGATAACATTAAAAGTGCAACACTGCTCTTTTTGTTTGATATGAATTTTGGGTTTACTCTACCTACATAGGGACTTCAGTGATTTTCCTCTGTTATTCAGTACTTTGTAAATGATGAGACTTTCCCTCTCCATGCCTACAGCCTACTACTTGCCTCGCCCCCTCGCCCCCAACCCTGCATACCCTCATCCCTACCCCTACCTCATTCGTGGCTTTCCAGACACTGCAGCTCTGGAGAACCGCCAGACTCTGCTCAATGACTACATCACCTCACAGCAGATGCACCAGTGGCCTGCAGCTGCTGCAATGGCTGCCCAACGGTCTGACCTGCTGAGGGGCCTCGCTCCACGAGACCAGCAGCTTCCTCTCCCCTACTCTGCAGCTCCACGTGGTATGGGCACAAATAAACCGCACACATTTGCTTCTATTGTCTTTGATGTTTCTCAAGTTGTAAACATTTTTACAATCTGATCGATTGAGGTTTTATAAAGTGGTGTCCATAGTATCAGAATGTCTTTTTTTTTTTTTTTTTTGTTACTTTTACCCATTTATTATCTACACTGCATGTTGCAGCTTTGGTGGAACCTAGCACATGTGGCTGTACACAGCATCAACTAAGGTAAAGTCAAATGGTAGTGTTCAGCTTGAATTAACTTTCACTGGTAATTGTGCTGAGGAAACTTCAAGTGTATCTGTGTCTGTGAGTGAGTAAAGGTAAAGTATGCAAGTTTACAAATTAAGAATACTGGTAGTTTATTTTTGGCTCACGGAAAACACAAACATCTGACTCTGATGTAACTGTAGGCTTTATGTAGTGGCAAGTGGTACAAGGCAAGGGTGCTAAATGAATCTCTGCATCCCCATACTCACTGATGTGCAAACACTGTGCACCATTTATATCCTCTACTACAATATCTCACATATCCTTTTAGGGCTTTGTTAACAGTTCTTTTTTTTCCTTCCCTTAGGGATCATCGATCTATCTCAGGTGCCACACTTACCTGTCCTGGTCCCTCCCTCTGCAGGGGCAGCCGGTTCCCCAATGGATCGCATCACCTACATGCCCGGGGGAAGCACCAGCTTCCCTGGCAGGCCTTACAATACCTCTCCCATCTCACCCGGTACAAATCTGTTCACACAAGATAATCTTGCCTGTTGTCTTTAATCTTGTTGATTTTTATTAATTGTGTTTTTCCTCCTTGACTTTTTCTATACAGTTGGTTCTTCACACATGAACAAGATGCAAGGCACATCTTCATCTTCAGAACGTGAGCGGGAAAGAGACCGTGAGCGTGACAGAGAGAGGGAACGAGACCGGGAGAGAGACCGGGAACGGGAGAGGGAGAGGGAGCGTGAACGGGACCGGGAGAGAGAACGGGAAAGAGAACGGGAGAGAGACCGGGACAGGGAACGGGACAGAGAGCGTGACCGTGAGAAGGGTGGGTCTCATGGCGTCGTGGAGCATGCTCCCATTTGGCGACCAGGTATGGACATCCACTTAGTCTACAAATTGAAAGTTGAAGATCCCCTAACACAGATTGTGGAAAAGTAATAGACTAGTGAAATGAGTGTGTTTTCATCTCTCAGGTACAGAGCACAGCTCAGCTAGCAGTAGCAGCACACGACCTTCTTCTCAACCTTATAGCCACCAGCATTCTCCAGTCTCTCCTCGCACTCAGGAGACTGTGCAGCAGAGACCAAGCGTACTGCACAACACTGGGGGCAAGGCACTGTCTGTCAGTGAACACTCTGGCTCATCTGTATTACGGTATAGTGCAGTTTATTTGTGTTGTTTACAAAGAAAAATGTTACATTTCCCAAAATGGTCAGAAGCATTTACTGTGTGCATAATGTATGAATGTATGAATAAGTGTGGTTGTCTTTTCCCTCCCAGGTCCATGTCCTCAAGCTCAGGGCGCTATCAAGGTTACCCTGGCCATCTGAGGACAGGTATGCCCCCTGAGGCCTATCCACCTGCCATGGACTCAAGTATAGCCAAAGAGCAGAGTCGTGATGGAAGCAAAAATAGGGGAGGTCTGCCTAAGCATGTACAGGATCAGCATGGACCCTCCAGTAAATCTGACCCCAAGTTGTCCAACCTCAGTCCAGGAGGACTATACCCTGGTTCTTATCCCTCGGGTTCAAGCCGACCCCAGCATCTGCTGCCTCCCCAGTCGGATAATCCTCCTGGCCGTGGAGAAAGCGGTACACCTAGTAGGGAAAAGACTCAAAACAAACCGATGTCCATTCAGGAACAAGAGCTCCGAGCACTCGGTAAGACCACCATGACTGCGGCCAACTTCATAAACGCGATTATTATACGTCAAATTTCATGTGAAACGGGGATGCCAGAGACGGGGTCGCTTGTTGCCAACAGCGCCAATGATGGTAAGATGCTCTGGATCCCAGGGTCCCCTCATCACCCAGACCCTCCCTCGTCAGTCTGTGGCCTATTGCACGCTGTGGTGGTTGGCATTATCAAATCAGCCCAATTCATTTACATTTTTTTTTCTTTCAGTGCTCTACTATTTGCTTTTTCCCCAATTTATTAGCCTTTCTTTACAGGCTTAAAGACCACCAAGGGTTGAAATGAAAATTAGAAATTTCAAGAGACAGTTTAAAAGCTTGATGCATCTAAAATGTTAATAACAAACAGCTTAAGGCAGAATTTACCATGAAGAAAATAAGATCCGAGGTGTCCTTTAAGGCGTCATTTGAGTTAATAAAAGCTGGTGGCACATTAAGGCAAAAAATCCTTTGCTGCTTGTTTCTCCTTTTTTTTTTTTCTTTTTTTTTTTTTTTTTTTTTGGAAGAAGATGTGACTTAAATTTAACATGTGGCACCCCTCCTCCCTCACATTCGGCTGCTTGAAACAGAATATTTTACCACATGCAAGTGGGCATGACAAGAATATTTTAGACACTTGGAAAGACATGGAGGCTTTTATAACCCTGTTAAATGAGACTGCCTGTAATCCGAACACTTTTATATGCAGCGGCTCGTCTTTAGTTCCGCATGTCTTACAAGGCACTACTCTCCTTGTAATGCCTTGTCCTTTACAAAGTTAAAAAAAAAAATTAAAATACAGATAGTGTACTGTAGTGTGTGATGAGATGATTAAACAAGAGTTGATACATTGCTTTGGTAGATTTTTTTTTTTATTTTGGTGTTATTCAACCACATTTAGTCACAACAGCAGTTATAACATTTTCCAAAAGTATTACCAACCCTTAAACTGACTCCCTGGGGTCCTAGAGAGCACTATTGTTGCACAAGAAGAGGGTGGGAAAGCCGTCCCCGGGGGAGGGGGGTACTGCAGCTTCTGGCCCCCAAATCTCTGCATGTTCCTATTTATGGCTCACAGTAATTTATGCTGATTTTTTTTCTCTTTTTTTCTTGACACACATGCCAAATGCTCAACACATCTCTCTCTCAATCAAGCCGCTGGGAATTTGTCTGTTATTTGGAATGTAATATTGTTGTGTTGGTTTGTGCTTGTAGAGCAATGTGTCACACATATTTATACAAACCTGCAAAAGACCACCGCATGCTGACTTTAAATAAGTATTGCAGGTTAAAATATTCCTTCATAGGCAGCATGCCACAAAGAATAAGACTGCAAGACTGCGTTATTAATAGGGTATCATCACCTTGTTGTTGGCATGCAATAAGAGTCACTAATAGGCAGGACCACAAGGAGAAATACAAGACATGAACAGTGTTAGTAGCTCAGTCTCTTGTTGTTGCTAGTTGACAACATCAAGT
Organism: Sphaeramia orbicularis; assembly: GCF_902148855.1. Lineage (NCBI taxonomy): Eukaryota > Metazoa > Chordata > Actinopteri > Kurtiformes > Apogonidae > Sphaeramia > Sphaeramia orbicularis. The sequence continues at coordinate 34,240,298 of NC_043965.1, forward strand.
CCCCTGAAGGGAGTCATCCTCTCCGGGAGGTTGTGTCGTCAGTCTGGCCCCCCATGCTCAACTTGCATCATCCTCTGAGATAAATACTGTGATGGTGTAATAGTTGTGTAAGAAAAAAAGACTTGAAATTGGCTTGGAGTGTCCTGTGGAGCATGCAGGTGGAGAGGCTTTGCATTGAGAGTTTTTCTTTTAAGAGCTGTAATGCTTGTTTGATTATTTATCTCTAGCATTCATATTTTCATTCATATATGGATCACAGCCTGCAGTATTGATACTCAGAATTCTCTTGACTCTAAAGCTGCCCTCCTGAATATTTTATCTGTCAGCTAAGCCTAGATGCTCCCCAGTAAATCAGTTAAAATTGGCTTACTCTGACCTTTCCACATATGAGTCAGGCATGCAAATGCAGCCCAGCTTACTGTAATTTCTGGTCAAAGCTAGGCTTGCGTAGTCAGGTATGCAAAGGATACACTAAAAATACAAGACATCTGAGATCACATGTCGGATAGGTTCCACAGGAAACATTGCTGTTTGGCTTTCATGTGCAGGTGCAACATGAAATGTTTAAATTCTGCATCCACAATATGCCCTGATGGATGGACATTTCTTAAATATGCATGTTATCATTAGCACATTTCTGAAATTGTTAAATTTAAAATCAGACTGAAAAGCCCAAACTAATTGTGAATCTTGTGTGGATGTGTTTATTTTCCGTTTTTGTGTTTGTGTGCGTGGTTCCACATGTGTGTCTGTGCTTGTTTGGGACTCTCAGCTCAACAGAAAATGGAGCCACTTGGTCTGTACCGTCCTCCATCTGAGGAGAGGCTGTCCCCTGGCCAACAGCCCCTGTCCCCCTGTGTGAAAGGCAGCCAGAGAGTGGTCACCCTGGCCCAGCACATAAGTGTAAGCCTGTTCAGGAACAGTGTGACAATAACAAAAGCTATATCAGAATATTACCATTGTATACGTGCTTTTGACCACCAAGTATCAGTAAAGTCAAACCCTTTACTGTTAATGTACAGTGATTGAAGGGAATCCGTCTCTGTGTTAACAGGAGGTAATAACTAAAGACTACACCAGGCAGAGCCAGCAGCAGCAAAGCTACCATGGCTCACCGGTCCTGGATCTAACCCGTCCACCCAGTGCCTCCCAGCCCCCACCCACCTCACAGGAATCTGCCCAGGGAGGACGCTATTCAGAGGCTCTTGGAGGCGAACGCAATAGAGACCGGTAGGAATAACAGTCAGCCCTCTCCTCTACTACAACATAAGGATTCAATTCAGCAGAGATGTGACTTTTTCAGTTGCTAAACAGAAGCAGGATGTCTGCAGGTCCTTAAAATGTTTTAAAGTCAGGTCTTAAAACGTTAGACCTTCATCTAGTCTTAAATATAAATTTGCAAACTCCTAATTGCCACCAATATTTTTTCAGCCTCTTCGCATAATTGTCATGAATCATATTTTTTCAAGACGTAGCCAATGATGCAAAATGAAGCAGTAGTGTTAGGAGAGCAAAGTTGGACAGATATCACAATTTGGCCAAAAATGTGACTTAGGCAATTACACTATGAGGCTAACACTTTGTTTTTTCTTTATACTTACACTTAGCTTCTTGACAATATTTTTTTTGCCAGTGGCTACTGCCACAGTACTGTGACAAAAAATATTGGTTTGTCTATTGCCACAGACCAATCAAATGTTAGCATTTGTACTAGAGCCAATCATGGATACTGTTCCATGAACTCATTAACCTCTTGTTGCCACAGTACTGTGGTGATATATGGCGTATACTTCACTGCATTCTTTTGTGTATTTTGCTACCACAGTACTGTGGCAATTGATGGAAGAAACAACAAATTGGTGATAGCATACAGTACGGAATATGAATTATTGTTCTAAATACTCCATATGTTGTTTTATGGTGTTCTTTCCTCTGGAGGCTGGAGAAGGTGGACAGAGCTACATGTTAGATGCGGCAGTGTGACTTCAGCCCTGTGTCAGTTCAGTGTATTGAGTGCTGTGGTCCTGTGGAATTCTGCACTCTGAACGTTGTCCCAGTGGCTGATTTATGTCAATGTTGGATTAACCTACCCCAAAGTACTTTATTCAGCCTTAAATTTGGTTAAAAATTATCTTGATCTAAAAAATATTAAGTGAATTGCCTTTTACCAGTAGACACCCTGAGAGACTGACAATTGCTGACCAGTGACATTCATGGCTACATAACTCAAATGCCTTGTGTGTATTCTTTCCAGGTCTCCACCTCAGCCCAAGACATCACCTGTCAGTGTTTCTAATGATGGCATCGAACCAGTTTCTCCTGCTGGAGCCAACTCGGAACCGGATGTCCAGGGTGGAGCCTCTTACCCCAACGAACAGGCAGAGCAGGGGTAAGGCTTTCCATGACCTCCTATCTAAACAAAGCCTGAACGAAACACTGAATATATCAAAATATGCACAGATTTTGCTTGACTATAGAATGAGATTGTAACAAAATGTTTACATACCAAAATCCAGCTTTTAAACACCCAGCGTATTGTTATTTCACGTGTCAGGTGTAATGTGTGTTGTCCTGGGCCTGTTTTACAGAATGGGCTCCCGTTCCCCTCCCAATGCTTCGCAGCCCCCAGCTTTCTTCAGCAAGCTGACGGAGAACACCTCAGCTATCGTGAAGTCAAAGAAACAGGAGATGATCAAGAAGATGACTGTGGTCGGAAATGAAAACGATTTCAGTAAGTCTGACCTCAGCACATACAAGAGACTTTGTCAAATGTCACGAAGTGTGGAAGCTTTTAAAAGCAAACCCTGTTCACACTTTCAGATGCTGGTCAGCCAGGAACAGAAATCTTCAATATGCCAGCGTCTACAGCTGCAGGTAATCTTTCCATTTCATCAATTATGAATATAACACTGCTCATGACAGGTTTCTTTTAAGTGTCACAAAAACACTACTGCACTGGTGTTAAACATATGGCCTGTGGGCCAAAACTGGGCCACCAAGGGGTCCAATCTGGTCTGCAGGATGAGAAGTGCAAAAATGACATTGAAGTCAAGGTCATTATTTAAAGGTTATTATTATTTTACTGGTCTGGCTCACTTTAGATCAAATTGGACTGCTTGTGGCCCCTGAACTAAAATGAGTTTGACACCACTGCTATGCTGCATCGTTCTAAAAACAAAAATAACTTTGGTCTGTTTGCAGCGTCTATAACACAGATGTCAGCTACAGCATTGAGTAAATAATGCTAGAATAAAGTGTGTCTATATGTTGTTCTGATGCAGCCCTTTGTATTCTAACAAGGAAAGGAATATAAAAATTGTCTGGAGAACATGGATATCATGACTTAATCATGGGTTTGTCACCACCATCTTGTTTCCGTCTTAGGACCTGTGAGTGTCCGCAGCCATCCAGCACCAGAGGCTCCTGGAAACTCAATAGGCTTGGAGGCCATCATCAGAAAGGCCTTAATGGGCAAATATGATGATCAGTCTGAGGAGCGGGCCCCATCCAACGCTGGATCCAGTGTTCCTGCTGCCATGTCTGTATCTGATGGACGTCCAGACGACTGTTTCTCACAAGGTGTGTGTCAAAGCCTTCTCTGCCATTGTTTTGGTCCAAACCTGAGCACTGTAATGGTGTTCACACTGACTCAAGCAAACAGCATCAAAGTGGAAAGCAATCCACAGTCTAATATATGTGGACTAAAACACCCAGTTGTGAAAACTCTGTGTACACATCTATACTGTGGAACAGCCTTCTCTCAGAAATCAGATTCGCTGACATGCATTTCAGTCGTTAAATTGGTGGCAGTTTCCTAACAGCAGCTCCAAACAGTGCTGGAAATGTTTGTACATGAGTCTCTTCTTCTGTGAATTTAACCCACACTGTGTTTGCAGGTGGGGGAAAGTCCTCAAAGGGCAGTGGACGTTCTAATGGGCGCAAGGCCAAGTCCCCGGGACCGGGCCTGTCAGGGGGGGAGAGGCCGTCCTCGGTGTCCTCAGTCCACTCTGAGGGAGACTGCAACAGACGAACCCCCCTCACGAACCGTGTGTGGGAAGACCGACCCTCGTCTACAGGTAGAAAAAAAACCTATTGAACTATACATGGTGCTTTTTGCATGAATATAAATGTAAACTGCTGGAGATGCAGACTGCGCTCTCTGGTGGCAAAGTCCTATATTTTTAATGCTCATCCAACCATGTCCTACCTTTAGAAAAAGGCCAGTAGTACAACCCTGGAATACAAGTTACTTTTACACTCGACATAGTTGAGGTTTGTAGAAATGTAAATGCCACCTCAGTTTCCTGTTAATAGAGAACACAGTTCATTGTATCTGTACAGAATTAGCAAAGCAGACACTAATAGTCTGTAAAACCAAACAGAAATTAACCTATACATGGATTCTTAAATTTATAGATTACAGAGGAACATGATAGAAACACTAGAACTGAAACAATTCTTTGTGTGCCTCTCCAGGTTCAACACCCACTCCCTTCCCGTGTAACCCGTTGATCATACGTTTCCCCAGTGGGACGGTGTCTGCTCCGTCTCCCTCCTCCGGTCAGGGGCCTCAAGGTCCGGGTTCAGGTCCTGGACAGGGCCGGTCCTGGGAAGAGGAGCCCAAGCCCCTACTCATGTCTCAGTATGAGACCCTGTCTGACAGCGAGTGACCTGACGCGCCGCTGTACATCAGCACCCGCTAACAGTTGACCACCTCTGTGCTGCTGCAGTCACTCATCCAAACACACACACATACACACACACACACGCACAGGCGTTTTTCTGCTGAGGCATCTGCAAACTTGCCCACACCATTCCACGTATTTCCTCCATCAGTTGTCGGTGAGGATTGGGTCCTCTCCTGTTTTCACACACCTGAGACGCTGAGCACCAACGAGCTGGAACACTGCTGCTCCATGTGTGTATTTGCGCTTACATGTTATGCATTCACTCCAGGACTACTCTTAAGGACAAATCACTTTTTTTTTTTTTTTAACTTTACTACTTTTCCTCACTGGCCTTATCAGAATTGACCCATTGAGCTGCACCTTTTGGCCGCAGTGCTGTAATGTGCTCACGCTTCTGCGGACGGTGTTGTGGGTCTGGTCGGGGGCCTGATGACGGACGCTCTGGCTCTGAGTGCTGGGAGCAGGGGCCCACACAGCCGGGACCCTCTGAGGTTTCTTCACAGTGAACTCCAGGTGCAGGCGGCCTGTGCACTGCTACCACTACAAGAGAATACGTGCGAGACGAGAGAAGAATCGAGGCGTGGTTTTGGTTCTATCTTTTCTCCTTTTATTTCAGTCAGTCCAGTCTGTGTTTGGAAGGTGAACTGAATCTTGCGTACATTTTGATGGTGAACTTTTGATGGTGTCATTTGTTGTCTCTTATCTGCAATGATGTATCTTTTTTGTTCCTTTTTCTTTTGTTTATGGCAGGGTCTGGGGGTAAAGATTGTTCTGTGGGAGGGTCATATCATTGGTTTACAGGGTAAACATATTGTTCATTGCTGATGTCATTATATATTAAGGATGGTCCTGAAGAATGGCAAAGGCCTGTTGACTTCAGGCATCCGTATGTGGAGATGATTTGCCAGATGGATGGCACTGAGACAAGTGACACTTTCTCACTGTTTTTATATTAACCATGTCTGTGTTTGTTGAACCAGTTTTTGGATGTTAAGCACTTAGCTGTCGGTCTGTTCACAACGGCATTTTTAAGAATCGATGTTTCCATGGCAGGTGAAGAATGGACTCAAGAACATAGAGCATAGAAAGCCCACTGTGGAAGTATCCTCCAACACCTATCTGTTTATTCTGGTCTTGCCACCGATATTCTTTAGCGCTCCCACTCTCAAAGCGACAATCACATTACGGTGAACGATGATGAAGCCGCTTCGAGCAGGTGCAGACCAACCTTAAAGCTGCTTAAAGGCAAATTCCTCAGCATCCGACGGAGTTTGTGGTGACAAATAAAGCCATCTTTCTATGACCCGTGGTCCATGGCGGTGGTGGCGGCGGCGGCGGCGGCGGCTTCAGCTGGCCTGCCGGAATCCCGTCTAGGAGCTGTTGTGACAGTCTGACCTCTGACCTGTTATGTCTAGAGGAGGAGCTCCATCCAGGCTCCTCATCTGGACACAATTTGTACAGTTATGAGATATTCCTAGTGTTAAGTGCCATTTATTTTACATATACAGTACTGAAGTTACCAAGTGACGCACAAACTCTATAGTTCAGCCCCCCCATGCCAGGGTTTATACTGTTCAAGCAGGGAAATTGGAAAACAAAAGCAAACGAAACGTCCTCTTTTTAAAATTTATTTTGAGTGTTTTATTTTTTCTTTTTTTAAAAAATTGATCTCATCACGGCCTTCACTTTTAACTGTTTCTCATACATTTTCGCTTCTAAATACGATATCACAGGACACCGGTTTTAAAGGTCTTCTCCAAACTGACAACTGCGACACACTGCAAGTGTACTTCATTCGCCCTTTGTGTTTGTACGGGTTAGACGAAGTGAAGGGGAAGGTGTTGAGAAGCGTGGCGGTAGTTTTCTGTAACCTCAGTTGCATTAACGTGTCCTCTGCTTTTACTCGCAGTATTTTAAAGGTCACCCTGTCGATAAATGCTGTGGTGCTGTGAGGTGTTTTCCGGCCTGTGACTCTGTCCTCAGACTGAACGGTCTAGAGCGATGGCAGTGGCTTTTTTTTGTTTTGTTTTGTTTTTTTTTTGGAAGAGATATTCACTCTCTACTGTCACAGCCGACTCTCACAACACACATATGACTGTTATAGGACTACCTCCTCTCCCTCCTTCATTCTACCTGTCAATGGTGACGTTTTTAGCATGCCACATCTCAACCGTTTATGTTTTTAGGTCTGATGTTTTTGTTTTCTATCAAGGTAATGTAAAGATTGACCAACTTGTCAGGCAAAGACTAAAATTTTAGCCAGGCTTTGTATATCGGTCTCTCTGCTTGGTATGTTATGTATCCACTGATGAAATTGAAGAATGTGACAGAAAACAGACGAAGCCATATCCAGCTGTTCCGTAAACCGATCATAGACTAATACATTGTTTTTAAAAGCATACAGAAATGAATTTTTAAGAAAAACACATCCATTTTTTTTTCTTTCTTATGGTTTGTTTTGATTTACACTCATGTCTTTTGTTGCATTTAAAATCACATAACCGTTCAGACCTAAATGATAAAGTAGATTGTTGTGTTCCCTAGACTGTCCAAGGGTGGGCGGGTGGATGAGTGGGAGGGGGATTGACAAACAGTACAATGTTCAACCATTTTGTGCATACTGATTTTTTTTTTTTTTTTTAAATATAACCCACTGTATAATAGCAAGGATTGTATATAAACTGAAGAGATGTAAATATTTATGTGGCTTGCTTCAAGGTTGGTATTACAAAAAAAGAAAAGAAAAAAAAAGAAATATTCACATGGTTAAATTCTACATGCCCACCAGCAAGCTTTGTGGATAGCAGTGTAAAAATGAAAAACAAAAGACACTGCCTTAATGTTTAAATAAAAAGCTTATTGCCATTTATGGTCTTAGAGTGGAATTATTTATTACTTGTGGAGGTCGGTCTTAAATATTTATTTCCTCTTCGTTTTGGCCCAAAAAGACTTAGAAGAGGATTGATGTGATGATGGTGGAGCTCCACCAGGGGGCAGTATGAGCACGGGTTACATAAAAATTGATCTGATATTAGTGCAAATAAACACCAAGATTATGGAGTTGGTATAAATGTAAGTTCTTTTACTCATGTATTGTACTTTAGTAAAAAGTTAAGGTAGTTGTATTCTTTCATGCTGATTGAAACTTAATTTTCACTACATCCCAGAGTTAGATCCGTGTGTTTGACTGGTCCGAGTTTATCTGAAAGCCTTGGTAATAGTTCATTTTAACATGAAGCTTTTACCCAGTGCATAATATAACTAGTCTTTAAAATTCAGCACATTGTTAAAGATTAAACCAACTGTTTCCAACATGTTTCTGTGTTCACATTTCAGACGGCTGAGTCATTAACATCTACCCTTCCCTCTAGAAAGGTTTGTCATTTAACAATATATTAAAAAAAGTAAAGCCGGAAAGGAAAAAGTCTAAAAACATGTTTATACGCCAGATAATTTTTTAACCTTTTTCTTCTCCCATTAATTATGTGGTGAGCTCTGAGTTTTATCAGATGACAGATAGGAAAGTAGATATAAACTACTACTACAGCTCCATGCTGCACCAACACTGATCCTTCATCATTTATTATCTAATGAGGGACCAAACCAACACTAAAAGTACTTGACATGTTGCTGCACTTCTGCTTCAGTAGGATAATGTCTATTTCTTCCCATTCAATGTTGAATTGTCACTGATTAGGTCGGTATTGGCTCCAATAAAATGTCATATTCTACATTTGTTCAGATCCTCTCCTCCACAGGCTCCTCAAGATTACAAGAATATAAAAACTCGAATATTAAACTGTGAAAATAACACTTAAATTTATATATTCTAGTTGGATGCAAAAACATCAACAACAAGTGTTCAGAGAACGCAGACCGACTATTTCTTTTTAAATTAAACAGTTTCAAGGTTGTTCCATACAGCAGAAAAAGTTGAAGCTTGGTACCAGTCATGTGTATGTCAAATTATATTCAGTTCCAGTCAATATTTGTTGAGTTATAATGAAAAATGTGTCATAAATGGGATTTTCATTGTTAAATTGAAATGTCCATAGAATCCACATTCCACAGTGGATGTGGACAATTTTGTGCCAGATACAAGATATTGTTATCAGCTACAAGTTAATCAAATTGGAGGTTAATTGGAGTCGTATTGAATTTTTTATTAATTTTCGAAAACTGCTCAATGATGAGAGATAGGAAAATTTGAGATTTTGTGACCTTGCTGTGACCTTGAACTTTGGCCTACTTGGCCCAAAATTTAATGGGTTCGTCCCAGGGCCTAGGCCTATCTGTGGGTACAATTTGGTAAAGATGGATGGAATAGTTTTCCCGTAAAGTTGCTGAAAAAACAAACACACAAACACAAAGCAAAGTGATCACAATACCTCCTGGTGGAGGTAATTACCTATAAAGACCCAGTGTGACTAGTGTCAGTTCCCAAATGAATTTTCCTCTTTATTTTTTTTTTAAATTTTTCTCTTTATTTTTTAACTATTATTTTATTATTTATTTTTCTGTATTTTGCATTTTTATTGTGAAAATCAAGTATTTTCCTATATTTAACTGACTGATCATGTAGATGTTTATAAAAGCTCAGATAAAAGTTGAGGGTTATAATATCAGAAACAGAGAAATCTGAAGAAAACCTGACATTTTCAGCAAATATTCCACAAGCTGTCTCCATCCACTGTCACTGATTCAACTCCATGGGTTTTACTGGAGAACCAGTGTTGTAGAAGATGATGGTGTTTCCATGGTAACTACAGAGCCTCTGAATGTCCAAATGGGTCATATCTGATGACCATGAAAAGATGACAAACTGCATTTTACACCAATTCTTTACATGTATTGGTAGGATTAATGGATCAACAGGTATTAAACAGTTTAGCTCAGTAGATGGTTTTGGTCGACGGCAGCTGTTTGGGTCTATATGGATTATTGACAAATCATAGATATTTTGATACTTTAGCTTTAAGACACATCTACACTGCATTTCAGAGGTGAATATAGAACTTTTTTTGCTAAACATTTCCAATTCCAACACAGTAGAGCTGTAAGGAACTGATTTGTTAATAACAACAAACAGAATAACTAATGTTTATTTTCTTAAACTGAAGTCAGTCCACCCTTTGCTTTTTTTCAGTCACAAGTTAAACAACTGTGAATATGTTACATGGGTTTTAGAAAATAATCAGCACCAAGATGTCAATTTTTATACTTAATGATTGAACAATCATTTGATTACCTGAAGCAATTCTTTAATAATATACAGACATTGAGTTAATACTGGAGTTATTGAAGTCATATCATTTTTTTCTGGCTTACATTACAATCAGATCTAGAAGAACTGTTGGGATCTTTGACTTGTTAAGTGTTATTTTGATTTTCTAACATTAATCAGCATCGATTATCATATACTGTTGGATTCAGAACGTGGACTTCACTCGAGCTTTGTCTGAATGGACACGTTTTTATGACATCTCTAAAAAATATGTAAAATTACGTATTTTTTTCTTTGTACTCATAACCTCACACAGTTTGTCTTTATTTTATTAGAAGGTGTTACCTTGTTGTTTTCAACTTCCATTTAATTATATGAGATAATGCTGGCACCGTATGATATTTAAGGGTCCGTTACTTGTGGTTTACAGTGGTCTTTTGGTCCCCACTCTACCTGGAAACATGGAGACTAAAGTTGGGAGAAAGCAGCAGAGTCCTGTCTGGGATTTATTTGAATACGACGGAGAAGAAGAGAAAAGATATATAAAAAAAAAAAACCCTAAAACTAAACTTAAACTAAGCATTTAGAAAATAACAAAAACTAATAAAAACTATCAAACCTTCTCTAAAAACTAATTAAAACTAACTGAATTAGAGAAAAAAAAGTCAAAACTAAATAAAACTAAATTATAACGAAAAATCCAAACCTATTACAACCTTGGTTCTTCTATCTCAATGAAAAGTTCCTCTTTAGGTGATGATGTCTTATTTTAAGTGTGATGAGATATTTTGACTAGAAATGAGAAAAATACACTTGGTTAGATTTTGATTTTTGCAGTGTCTACTTCGAAACACTGTCTGCACATTATAATACATTCACTTTACAGGTTCTTTATAGTGGAAGATTTTTAAATCTATTATATGAATGATAAACCAATGTATCGTCCCTTGATAATCAGCTGGTTCTATGTCCACTTTTTGCAGAAATGGAGTTAAGCATATCAGGACATTCTAAAATCATTTAAGTTTATGTCCCAAAGTGCTTAGCTCCAAGCTAAACATCTACACACACTCACACCTAGAAACATTTAGTTCTATGTCCTGAGTGGCGCTCGTTTCAAATCAGGTAGTTCTATGTCCAAGGAGGACCCAATCAGGGGCCAGACCTGGATCATGTGACATTCGCTCAAAAGTAGTTCAGTGTTCAAATTTGGCATTTTTAGATGGGCAAGGCTGTCCCGGAGTCAGGTCTGAGACGGTGGCTCATAGATAAACTTGTGTATTTGATAGTCATTTTATATTTGAGTGTATGAGGCATTTGGACGCAAAATTTGGCATTTCTGGATAAGTTTTATTTTTCATACTTTCATTCTTTCATACTAGATTTTGCTCAAGTGGCCAATATTGTCCCAGCCTCAGGTTCAAATGAGAATTTGGCTCATTTACAGACTTGTCATTGATTTGATATAATCGTTTTATCTGTGAACGTACAGGGTGGGGAAGCAAAATTTACAATATTTTGAGGCAGGGATTGAAAGACAGTGTATGACCAATTAGTTTATTGAAAGTCATGAGAATTTATTTGCCACAAGAAAATTTACAGAATAGAAAATGTTTTTATTCTATGTGTCCTCCTTCTTTCTCAATAACTGCCTTCACACGCTTCCTGAAACTTGCGCAAGTGTTCCTCAAATATTCGGGTGACAACTTCTCCCATTCTTCTTTAATAGTATCTTCCAGACTTTCTGGTAATAGTTTTGCTCATAGTCATTCTCTTCTTTACATTATAAACAGTCTTCATGGACACTCCAACTATTTTGGAAATCTCCTTTGGTGTGACGAGTGCATTCAGCAAATCACACACTCTTTGACGTTTGCTTTCCTGATTACTCATATGGGCAAAAGTTTCTGAAAAGGTATGGATAATAGTGTTAGGTATGATTATGACATCAATATATGTTTGGTTTCAAAACAATTGACGTAGTGCCTGCTGAGAAAAAACAACTAAATGTTCATTGTAAATTTTGCTTCCCCACTCTGTATATTTAACTGTGATGCAATTTTTGCATTTTATACACTTATTTTCTAATTTTTAAAAAAAAATTTTTATGTTATAGATTCTTGTTAAGTGGGCAATGTTGTCCGGTGTCAGGTTCAAATGAGAATGTGGCTCATTCATCGACTTTTATCTATGAGTGTACGAAGAATTTTTAATACTCATCAATCCTTCGTCTTAAAAAGGTGGTTCATGGTGTTCCACATCATTTGCCTACATTCCACAACTAATTCTCCTACCTTTGAGGATTGAAGTGTGGCTGGAAAATGGTTGTTTGCCATGAAAACGGAGTTAACACAATTTCCTCAGGTACTCCTGGTGTCCTAACACGTTTATTCACCATTCTACCTTTAATGAAAAAGAACAGATGTGCTCATTTTAGTTGTCAGCCTTAAATACATGTGGATTGGAAAACACTAGCAAAGGATGGTTTTTAATGTTGCATTTTGTGACATCAGTATAAAATACATGTAATCACTGACTAAAACCTTCTTAGTTTGTTCATAACTTTTTTAAAAACAACTCTGGTGGACATGGAACTTCCTGATTTGGATCATAAGTGAAACCTGTAAAGGCACCAGGTCCTCTGTTGGACATAGAACTTGTTGACCAGGGCCAACTTCCATACCTTGGAATCAGAAAGTTCTATGTCCATTTTTAACTTCTTATATCTCTAAGCCTATGGAGATTTAGAACATGTTAACGATATGTTTAGGGTACCTTGCACAGTCGAGATTATTCCACACAAAAGATGATTGATAACTCTCCAAATATCAGAGACCAGACAGGTGAAATTTTCAAATTCTGTTTTCTCAAAATGAGGAAGAGTGGACATAGAACCAGCTGATCCTCAAGGGACGATATGTGTGAAAATATACTTTAAAAACATCAGCTAGTTACACTTTTGTCATTTGTTTTCCACTTTATCTTATATAAGTATGTCAGAGTTAGCACATTTAATTTCTGTTAGGCGGATGATTTCCAAACAATTGTAGACCAGTGTATTGAGAACAGTGTCTGTATGTTCTTCTAAGGAAACATAAAACTTTGGATCGATGACACTTGCAGTTATTTTAACCAGTTCATGCATGAATTATGAGAACCTTCGTCAATATTTTTTTCTTGAGTGATTTTATTCCTTTTCAGGCATGAAAAAAAAAAAAAACGCTATTGAATTTTTTTTTCTAATCTATTTTTCATGGAGTTACAAAAATGTCCACTCAGCTGGACACCGTGCATTTAATTTTTGAAGCAAAGAAACATATATTTAAAACCCTTAATCAGAAAATGATATACTGTGTGCAAACTATGGAGTAAAAACATTTATAATGCAGCTAATCTGATGTTTTGTTACATTTTAACATACTCTGATAATAATAATAATAATAATAATAATAATAATAATAATAATAATAATAATAATAATAATAATAATAATAATAATACATTTTATTTATGGGCGCCTTTCAGGACACTCAAGGTCACCGTACAAAGATGTTAAAATAAATAAAACACAATTAGAATAACACACATACACAGCAAAAGTTGGAGAGTTGAATCAACTCCCACAGAGTTGATTTTAACTCTTTTTCAGAGTTTATATAGGTCCACACTTTACAGAGTTAAATTAACATTTTTATTGGAGTTAATTATTTAACACTTTGCCAGAGTTGCCTTTTTAACTCAGAAACCTGAGTTAACTTAACACTGACTGATTTAACTCCCAACACTCACAAGAGTTCATAAATGGTAAATGGACTGAACTTATATAGTGCATTTTCTACATTTTCATGGTGCCCAAAGCGCTTTACAATTCCTCACATTCACACACACACTCATACAGTGACATCAGTGTCTTGCCCAAGGACACTTTGACACATGGATAGTCGGAGCCAGGATGCAAACTACCGACCCTTTGGTCATTGGACAACCTGCTCTACCAACTGAGACACAGCCGCCCTTCATTATTGCACCGACCTGGTTCAAATGAACCCATATGGATTTATTATTTACACTGTCAGAGTTTCTCCTTTAACTCAAACAGAGTTAAATTAACACCATGAAAGTAACAAAAATAACACTCATTTTACTTAATTTTCACTCTGAAAGTAGTGTTAATTTTAATCATAACTAGAAGCACTCGGAGAGCGCAGACCTCCGCCAAGGCTGATCAGTGGCCCCCCCCGTGGGCCCCCCCACCCCCGATCACCACCAAAATTTAATAATTTCTCCCTTATCCCATTTCCAACAAACCCTGAAAATTTCATCCAAATCTGTCCATAACTTTTTGAGTTATGTTGCACACTAACGGACAGACAAACAAACAAACAAACAAACAGACAAACAAACAAACAAACAAACAGACAAACAAACCCTGGCAAAAACATAACCTCCTTGGCGGAGGTAAAAAAAGTAAATCCATAAAAAACTAGAAGCACTCGGAGAGCGCAGACCTCCGCCAAGGCTGATCAGTGGCGCCCCCCGTGGGCCCCCCCATGCCAAGGAGGTTATGTTTTTGCCAGGGTTTGTTTGTTTGTTTGTTTGTCTGTCTGTCTGTTTGTCTGTCCGTTAGTGTGCAACATAACTCAAAAAGTTATGGACAGATTTTGATGAAATTTTCAGGGTTTGCTGGAAATGGGCCCCCCCGTGGGCCCCCCCACTCCCGATCACCACCAAAATTTAATCATTTCTTCCTTATCCCATTTCCAACAAACCCTGAAAATTTCATCAAAATCTGTCCATAACTTTTTGAGTTATGTTGCACACTAACGGACAGACAGACAGACAGACAGACAAACAAACCCTGGCAAAAACATAACCTCCTTGGCGGAGGTAATGACTTAAAATTCAGTGTGAACAGGATGATTCAAAGAAAGCTGATGCATTTTTTTTTTTTTTGAAAATTTATTTTTCCTCTTTTTTCTCTCTGACAGTGACAGTCTGATAGAAATTGCACAGGTTCACCTGGTTTGAAATGCAGGGGCCAGGCTAATTAACTATGGAGAGACACAAAACAACACTTCTCCCGAGTTAATTTCCACAGGCTTGACTAACTCTTTTCATTAACCCCAACTCTGAGTGACATTTAACTCACAGTGAGTTAAAACTGCACTTTGAGAGTGAAAATTGACTCAAATGTTTAACCCTGAAATTTCAGCTCTCCAATTTTTGCTGTGTACATATATAAAACACACAGGTACAAATACTAATACTGTTATTCCTCAATTCATGGAGATAAAATGCAAAAAAAAAAAAAAAACCCTTTTGTTTAAGAAAATTGTTAATTATAGTCTAATAACAATTAGCAATTGATTTACACTCAAACATGTTACTGCAGATCAGGTTTATGAAGAACAGAAAAGTTACAGTAATGGTATGAGATGCAGTGTATGGGATGATGCATAAGTGTCCACTGTGTTGGCTGATGTGGAACTAAAACAACAAAACCCATGAATATACAAGAGAACAGCTGGAGAAGAACTGTCCACTGGAGTGACCACTGTGCGTGAAAGGGTTAACTTCAGTAAAAGATGACATCTCCCATCTCTGAGAAATCAAATCCACTGATCTGCACATCCAGGCTTTCTATTTCTGTAGTTTTTTTTTTTCACAGAATCCCCCCTTTGGACAGATGAGGCTTGGGTAAATGTGTCACTGTGGTCTGGCCCATTTGCTTCTCCACCACTGGGAGGCACCTTCATCTTATCCAACACTTGAGAGGGAGACTGATGAGGCGCTGAATGATGTGAGCTGCTGTGGAGACCCTGAGGCACCCGTCCAAAAGCCTCCGCCAACACCGGCTGCTGTTATTTTAACAGCACTCTGATATTTAAAAGCTGCAAAGAATACAATACAGAACGGCTGGCTCCTTTATTTACACTTGTAGACAGCGAAGAACATAACTCCACATTAGCTAATTTTTTTTCATTCTTCGGTGTGGCAAACAATAAACCCGTGGTGTGAGCTGAACTTGTTGATGTGTGGTCACACTGTAAAAAAGGCCTGTACAAAAATAAGAAAATTAAACTCATTATTGGGTTAAATTGTCATAATTCAAGTAAAATTATCTGCAAGCGCACTAAGAAAATACCACTTATAAAGTTTTCTTAAAATAAGAAAATATTATTATAGAATAAGCAGAATATACTCGTTTCAAGTCTTAATAGTAAGATTTTTTTTTTGATTTTTTTTTACATCTTTACCACCACATTATAGCTTGTTTTGTTATAAATATTGCTTAAAATTTATTGTATATCTAAGTGAGTTGGCTCAAGATGAAAATTCTTGGAACATGTCAAATAATCTCAACAAGATTAAGTATCAAAAATCTAAAAAAAATGATCTTTCAAGATAAATATTCCAAATTCAATTCAATTTATCTAAGTCAGATATTCCTTTTTTTGCAGTGCTTATTTAACACACACACACACACACAAAACAGAAGAGAAACAGAGGAGAAGAACAGTTAGAGTTTGGGAATTGTTTTTTTTTTTTTTTATTCAATCAGGATATACATCTTTTTAAATTATTTTCTTTGATCAGAACAGGAACGATGATCGACGTACAAAAATATAAAGAGAATTATGAAGTGCCTCGATGCCACATATACAACAGGAAAATATTTTACAGTAACAAAATCAAGTGTTAGGAAACACAAAGTATCTCACATAAAACCACCGACCCCATGCAGTCCACATCCACCAACTTTCTCTCATCATTCTCAGACCATCAACACATTCCAAAGCTTCCAGTCCCACCTGCAACCGTATCAAAAATCATCCTCAGAACAACTCACTTAATGTTTCTTTTAGTGTGCCTGTGACTTTTCTGCACATCCTGCTCTTAATGTTGCCACTTACTGTTCCCTCATTTAAAAAAAAAAAACCCAGTCCAGACCTACAGTACTGCTGCACCACTTCAACTTCATGCCCTCCATGCACCTTCTGCTCTCAAACTATAAAAAAAAAATTATGAAAAATGGTAAGCACTGGAAACCGAGAATAGAAATCGAACTGAAACCGTAGAAAATTTGAGGTAAATTCTGAACTTGTGAAGTCAGTTTGAACATTTGCCCCTTCATCTACATATCAGATCACATACTGTCCATTATGACGGTGTAATAAGCAACACAATAAAAAGTGTCGGCCTCGTTGGAACAGTTGGAAACAGTTCCTTGTGGCTGTGTTTTCTGACTTTCATGGGGAACTAAATGGAAATGATCTACTAGTAATACCCCCCCCCCCCCCCCCCCCCCCCCTCCAAACCCTCTGGTACTGAAGCAGGTTAAACACAAACCGACTGCAAATAAAGTCAACAAACAAACGCACTAAGGTTGCCACTTTTCTTTAACACATGTAAATCTTTTCTAACTCAGCCTTACATTTTCCTGAAGGTTCTAACAGACTTCAGTCTCAGTTCAACAAATGACTCTGTTACTGGTGAATAAACAGCTGGCAGTGTGCAGTTTAATATAAATGTCTGGTCAAACTCGTCAAGCTGCTGTGTTAAAATGTAAAATGTCTCCGTCTGAGTGTGTAAGACCCACACAGACGCTTCTATTCAACCTATCTTTGGTCCGATTCTTTCAGAAAGCAGTACTGAAAATCCCCCCCTCTGCAATGCAAGAGCACCGAGAAGACTCCGATATATAGAAAACAAGTGCAATTAAAGCCATATTAGAAAGCTTTGCATTGGTGTGACTGGGTTTGCGCAGGTTCTGTTAAAATCCACGGCACCTTATATTTTTACAGTCCAAGCTGAGGGAGAGCAAGGCCACCAATTTGTCAGCTCATGTATTAAATAAGACATTAAACCATTGAAGTGCAGCTTTAACCTGCCAGAGGACCTACTCCCTTTTTAAAGACTGCGTCAGTAGAAAGTCTAAATGGGTGAAACGTCATGTTAAAGCTTCCCAGAGTTTCCTCCGTGGTGAGTACAGATGAACACATCAGGGTTTTTAGGGCTCCAGCTGTTTCTCCAAGTATTCCCTTTTCCACTTCGGGCCTTTCCAAGTTCCTCATCCTTCACAAAATAAAACTAAACAGACCAGACCAGTCCCTGGGTAGCCCCTCTCCCTGTGTGGGCCCTACAGGTCCTCAGTGTAGATGATACAGGGACTCGTGTCCTCGCTCGACTCCAGCTGGACCGTGGACACGAACCAGCGGCGGGAGCCTGTGGCGTTGTAGTTGAGCGTGGTGCGGTAAGTGTTCTTGGCGTGTTTTGGGTAGATGATGGTGGTGCTCTGGTAGCTGAGGGGCCTCTGCCGCGGCTCCAGGTACACCTGGGACTTGTAGCTCCTCCAGGTGCAGTTCCTCACCGCCACCACTGTCTCGCTGAAGGACGTGGCCGTGGGAACGGGGGCGCAGTAGACCCGGTCCCTGTAATGCTTGTCTGAATCGTACTTTACCTCGGAGTTACACCTGGAACGGAAAATTTAGCAGTGAATTAGAAAAAAATGTAAAAAAGAGTAAAAAACTAAACTAAAGGAACACTTATCACTAGGTGGCAGTGTTGATAGATAGATAGATAGATAGATAGATAGATAGATAGATAGATAGATAGATAGATAGATAGATAGATAGATAGATAGATAGATAGATAGATAGATAGATAGATAGATAGATAGATAGATAGATAGATAGATAGATAGATGATTATACAATATACAAATAAAAATATAAATACAAACAAAATAGACTTAAAGTATAAAAGAATATAAAAAATAATAATATAATCAGTTGTTTAATTCAGTTATTTAACCCTCTGGTATCCCGTCCACCAAGGCCCTTACTAAGCACCAAGTGTGCATTTTTCACACACTTGTGGAATAATATCAAAAAAATGTTCATACAGTTTGTTTTTAATTCTTTTACACTTTTTTCTATTTCATCAACTTGAGCCGTAAATAAAAATACCAAATACTCAATAATTGCCACATTTTTAACCCTTTAAATGCTGTGTTTGTAATGTAAACAAACCATTTTTTTGGAGGCAAAAAACAAAAAATTTATTTTTTTCAGTATACTACATAAAAAGTGGATCACATATTATTTGATTTTTTCATCCTGGTATATGTCAATGATTAACTCCAACATCGGTTAATTTGCATTATTATTTTTGGCGCTTGGTCAAATGTTCAAAAATACTCACATCTGTCATCAAGTGTGCCTAAAATGCACACCTATAAATTAAACTATTAAATAGTATATATCAATTTATTTTTCTGCTCTAATTTGATTTTATTTTTGTAAATCAAGGTCAGCCCTAATCACACATATCAAATGGAAGAAATAGTGCATTTTAGGCACACTTGGGAGACAGATGCTAGTCTTGTAATTTTCTTTTGTTTACAATGTGCACATTTTAGTTGGTGGCCAGAATTTTTAAGATCATGCAAAAATGAACAACTTTTGAATTCTAACCTTATTTAAATTGTGAAAAATAATATGAAGTTTTTTAACATGTAGTGCAAAGTGTGCCTAAAAGGCGCACCCGGATACCAGAGGGTTAATCACTTAACAATGACAACAACAACAATAATAATACAGTACTACTACTACTATTACTACTACTACTAATAATAATAATAAAATAATGGATTTTATTCATCCTATTACACATTGTTAGAAACAGCAATGAAAGAACATTATAATAATAATGATGGCGCTATGTGTGCTATGAGCTATGAGTGAGTAAATGTAATAAATATGCAAAATGTAAAACTAAAAGCCAGAGAAGAAAACAACAGTCATGCAACAAACAGTAATAACAATGATGACCCAAGAGCTGAATATATATAAAACAGACAAAATGAGTGTTTTGAGCTGTACTTAGGGAGAAAAATATAATGTATTTGTAATTAAAGACTTCATGAGCATGTATTATTTACTTGAGATACTTGTAATATTACTCTGAAATTCCTCGGATTGAACTGCAGAAAAAAGTGAAACAACAAAATACAGAGCACAGCTGGGTCATATGACACATCCTGTTGTACATCCCATTAAATCAGACACCGTTGCAAATTCAGTGATTTCAGACAAATGAGGATGAAATGTGATATAAAAGGAACTGAACTCTTCCTCATCTTTAACTGCTGTGACATGTTCCGTGTACTTTTAAAGAAGAGTGTTGTGTTGTCATCACTGCTTTGGTGTTTTAGTGTTCGAAGAGGTGATGGACACATGAGAGCGCATTTATATATTATTTATTGATTTAATGCAATTTGCAGCATTAGTCAATTTCAGTTTTATTTTACTATATTTTCATTATTTTAAATTACTTGCAGAAGATTTTCCTGACTAGGTAGTGCATCCTTTCCATGTTTCTGCACCCACATTTCTTTGATTTATTCTCTTACTTGATTTCTCGCTCTGGTTTGGGGTTGACTTCAATACTTTCTCCAAAAAACACAGGGTGCATGCGAGTCCTGGGGTCTGTTCCTGTGGAATTCAGCAGCAAGTAGGGCAGCTGTGAAGAGGAAACACAAGATATGAGAAAACACTCATGAACTGCTGAACTGTTTGTACTCAGCCAACATGTCCATTCAAGGAATTCCAGTAAAATATCTCAGCGTGGTTGGGGGTTTCGGCAGAGCCAGTGGTTCAAATTAAAAACACTGCAGCCCCCACCCACCCCTGGAAAACACACTCCTCGATCCGCCCTGGTGGGGGTTTGTCTGTCGGTGGCATTGCTATTACCCTGACAACAATCAGACGAGAACCTCGACAGTCAGGGAAACACTTCCACTTTAATTCACGTAATTACACAGTGTGGGTCTGGCCAAATGAAGTGCTGGTGGTAAATCTTCTCCTCCTGGTTGAAAGCTTTGTAGAGATGTGTGACCCAGACATTGTCTAAGTGTATGTGTGCATGGACTGAAAATAGACTTACAGATGTAGGGCCTAAAGTAGCAAATAAATGGGAAGTACGCGTCCAGAAACTGGGTCTGTGGAGCAGCTGGACGCCAGTCTGAGCCGAGGTGATGGTTAGACATTACAATGTGAAGCTCAGACTGTATCTTATGGTCTGTCCAACAAACCAGATCTGGCGGACATGCACATGTATTATGTGCGGTAGTCACTACTGCCCTGGCACAAATGACCAAATATTAAAAAAAAAGTACTTCATCATGTGTGATAAGTTGATGGTGAACTGCACTGTTTTCATTAGCAATAAAAAAAAATACAGGAATATCATAATGTCACGTTACTTCCTCTTGTGATACATAGATAGGCTGGCATCAGATATTGATTTTTGTATTCAAACATGCATTTTTTTTTTTGTACATTTTTCATCTTTGCTGTCAAATTCTGTGGCACAAATCTACTGAAAGAACACATACTTTCAACTTATTTGACTTTTTAGAGTCTGAAGTATAGCAGGATTGATTTATATTAATAACAGTGTTATTGGGGACAGTGTGCAGACATTGCATTGTATTGAATCCTATCATATCGTATTGTGTCACATTTTATTGTCTCGTATCGTGGGTTACTCTGTAATTGCCACCTACACTATTCTAATTTAACTGTGTGAACTAGGTCAGTGTGAGAGCTGATTCTGATCTCTACCGGAGCCATAAGAGGACAAACAGAGCTCTTCCAATCACACACTCAGGTTCCTCTGTTCCCTGTGAGGGGAAGCTGCAGCTGATCGTCTTTCTGACCAATCTGAATCAAATGGCACCCCAACAACAACGCTGCCACCGCTCACATTACACTAGGAGGCTGTCACATGCTGCGGTTTGGCCACAGTCAAGCGCACATGCCACTACAGGGGACGAGCAAGAACGGGCCAAGGGCACAGCAGATCTGAGCGTGGAGCTCATCTTACCTCCAGCCTACAATCATCTTCACACTATCTGCATGGGCGGAACCTGCTCCACTTGCGCAGCTGCTAGTTTTGACATGCAGCACTGAAAAAAAGTTCATCTGCTTGTCATTCTTTTTTCCGGTGCTGGTAGTTAATGTCTTAAAAACACTGTATGTGATTGTGTTTTTTTCCTGCTGCTCAGGCATGGAAGAGCATTCCAGGTATTTATTCATAGTGTTCTGGCAACTTCTGCAATACAAACAGTTGTGAATGGAGGGGAGGTCACCTCAAGGCAGTGGATCCCCCAGTATGCACACAAAGCATAAACCCCATGGAAGTACATTTCTGCCCAGAAAAAATAGTCTGCAGCTGAGCAACCCACACAATGTACAATGCACAATGAAGAGCTGCTGAGAGAAACGCCAACGCAAACACAAAAATCCAACAGTTGGCTGCACAGTGCACTGAAGTCAAGCTTTGCATCTTCTGTTAAAATGATATTAATATGAGAGCATCAGTGTCAATGGTGATGCACATTTAGAAGAAGTCATGGGAGCCTTCTGACTGTCCTCACAGTTAATCCACTGGTAGTTGAGCTGATATCCTTAAACCTTACACTGTCTACCTTTACACAGCTCTGAAACAGATTATTTTTGAGTTGCATATAACAGATACTGCATATCAATTAGCATAGAAGGAGCTGCAGGATGAATGATCCTCTGTCATCATGTGAAGCAAGTGTGAAAAGAGACATGTGTCTAAGTGTTTATCTCTGTTCAATTTAGGAGTGAGAGGTCGTCATACCCTTATGCAATGGCCTGCAACTGCTCTAACAAGCCCCCACCACTCAAAATAGAACCACAGGATTGTTCTTAGGTGGCAGACAAAAACAACACAAAAATAGAAGTAGAATACGAAAACTTGCTGCTTCCAGACATGTAACTCTCCAAAAAGCTTTTCTGATGGAGAGGCTTGATTTTTTTCCACACCCACAGGCTCATGAAGGGATTAGAAACACAAGCAAAAGCAGCCCATATCAGGCCCGATCTTTAAAAAGAAAACCACAAAGCAGAGGAGCCCTACTAATCTGAACCTCCAGAGGATTAGAGGATCTCTGCCTTTCAGTTTCAGACCTCAGCAGAGCAATGTCACGCAACTCCCAGGGTGCAGCACTGCATATCTGAGGCCTCCTTTAGACACTTAAAAAGCCACCCCAACCTGTGCAGACTTGTTCTTAAGACTTTTGAAACTGGGAGTGACCTGGAAATGATTTTCAATCAAATCAGCCTCGTTATGTGTGACAGAAATAACAGCCGGATGTGTCATTAAAGTGCATTTGTCTCCTGCTTAAGCAGAAAGTGACACTGCAGTTATAAATCACACTGGGAACGCATTACGCTGCTGTTTCTGATGAAATATGCTCAACTCTATGTTTACAACACATCTGAACATGCTATTTGGATGTTTTTTGCACACACGACTTCATATTTTATGATGATTATACGTGTGCGACCTCTCAAAACGTTCTGCAGGATTAAAAAAAAAAAAAGCCAACCAACCACAAGGTCAGCTTTCATTCATCATTTATTCTTCTGAAACTTAACTTTTTATTACTATCTGTGTTACCCCCTGGGATTTTCCCTTTTTTATTTATTTTTTTTTAGTCACAGTTAATTATTGGTTGGTTTTCAATGACTGAGCAAAATGCTTGAGGGATTTGGAAACAGCATAACTCATAAAAGATTATAAAAACATGACACAGCAAATGTAAGTTAATATTAAATCTAAGTGGAACATAAGAAAGAAATGCAAATATTGAACCTCTGTTCTAAGTGAAACAATTGTGTATTCTTTACACAAAGGCTGAACACAGAAAATGACATTCTAAGTATTATATTGTGTGAAATACTGTTTTCTGAGTAAGGTTTTTGAATGTTTCCAATACAAATAAAGTATATGTCAGATCCACTATTCAATCTATTTGCTTTTTTGTTCATTCTAAGGTTTATCAACAGACCTGCTACTGATTTAGAGAACTTATAAAGCATGAATGAACGTTTCTCAGGTTGTTTAGTTCTGGAATTGACATGACAGACCTTGAATTAAACACAGCCCATCCACTCAAGACCATGACTGACTTCCAACACTGTTTTCAGAACCATCTGATAACATTTCCACTGTCCTGTCAGCCGTGGGTGTGGGTGGATGTATAAAAAACCCAACCACAATACGCATCCTTATGGTGTCCACGCTTACGCAGATACACGCCGGAGTGGAGTGACAGTTGTAAAACTTTCTGTCATCTCACTGGGAGCCCCTGGAATCCTGGCAAGGACCCCTGGGAGTCCCTGGACCCCAGTTAGGAAACCCAACTGGGTCTAATTAACTCATTGACCTGCTGTGACAGTGAGGAGCCTGGTTAGACAGTCAGATTTACGCACGACGCACAGGAAGGAAAGAAATGGATAAATGGAGGCAAGTGGCATCTTTACAGCGAGGGCAACATCAGGAGTTTACAGCAGAGGAATTCAACAGAGAGAGAGAGAGAGAGAGAGAGAGAGAGAGAGAGAGAGAGAGAGAGAGAGAGAGAGAGAGAGCTTCCAGATGTGAGAGTGGGACTGAAGTGAAATTTCTTTTGGCCAAACACAGAAATGTTGTCAGATTTTCAGTTTCTCTCACAGTCAGAGTTTGGGTTGAATTCATGTCAATGAACTGACAGGCCATGCAGATATGGGTCTTACCAGTTTGCCTTCCCTGCTTTCCTTTTTATAATATCCATGATGGCTTTCCACGGGTGTCGTGCAGCTGCCGGAGCGCGACTCGATCAGACCCGGAGAGATAGAGCAGAAGGGCGGACTGGGACTGGGGGGCAACCCCGAATCCGGACTGTCGAGCAGCCCTTCCCGGTTCTTTCCTTTCAGACTTTCATCCATCGCTTGTAAATGTAGGTGCCCCACCATTTCTGGGACGGCTCAATGCAAAAGAAAAAAAAACAGTCCAGACGAAGTCGCACTGATAAAGTTTTTTTTTCTGTGTTTTTTTTTTTTTTTTTTTTTTCCTTGAAGCGCTCCGAGCTTCTGCGCGCTCCTGCGTCGAAGAGAAACAGCCCCGAAGCAACTTTCTGAAAGTACAAAACAGGGGAAATCAGAAAAATAGGCATTTAAGAATAGTCCATAAACTGTGGATAAGTCAGCACAGAGTGATTTCAGCTCAGCCTGGTGTCTCTGCAAAGTTTACTGTACCTGCGGAACGCGAAGTATCCACTTTCAGTCACAGAATAGATATTCCAATGAGGGTGAACACCAGGAAAAGACCCCCAGAAAGAGTCAAACTTAACACAAGAAATACTGCTAACTGTGATTCTTTCAAAACAAAACAAAGAGTAGTGGAAGTGGCTGAAAAACAGAAGGTCTGCCGTGCGTCTGGATGAGGCTCCGCACTCTGCTCTGCTCTCAGACCCAGTGTGCGTGTGTTTGTGTGTGCGCTCCCCACTGGAGAGCTCCCTCTTAATGATCCTGCCAGGCTTTTTTTTTTTTTTTTTTTTTTTTGCACCTGGATTCAGTCCAGCCCTCATAAGCTGGATCACTTCCATGTACAACCGACAGGGGAGAGCACGACCTCCTCGAATCAAGAAAAAATACAGTTTGGCTGAGACTGGATGTATCTGTTGAAGTTCCCTTGAGCATCTCACAGACTCCAGCTACCAGATCTACTGTTTCATCAGCAGAGGATTAGTTACATTAGTCTGCAAGTAAAATGCCTCCAGAATAAAAGATTTGAGTCACTAATGAAGAAAAATTAAGCCCCAAATCTTGGTTGGTTGTAGTTTTCTTGGGTTAAAAT